>NW_027556098.1:212026085-212341085 GCF_003287225.1 Phascolarctos cinereus | reverse complement strand
GTATATATTTAAGGGAAAGATCATATATATAAATGTATGTATATATATATATATATTATTTTTCTGCCTACATATCGATATACACACACATAACCCACTCTCTGGGCCTAAACATGCAATAGCAAGTTATTTGAGGGCTTCAACTCTTCAGAAAATCTCATTATGTGAAGAGTGAAGTGGCTCTGTAGGGAGCATTATGGAAATATCTGGGTTTGATTTAATGAGGCTGTTCACATTGGTGGAATATCAACTTAACAGAGAAAAGTCTACCCAGGGCGTCCAAGTTACCAAAATGAAAATTGGCAATTGAGATGATAAGAACGTGGCTTTCTTCTGCGAAATCACTTCAGGTAACAGAGATAACATTAAATAACATACATTCTATGCACCAAGAACAATGTTTTATGTACCGAGTCTCTTATCTGTCTCTTCTAATGACTTCCCTTAGCGGGTTGTTAGTACTTGACAGCAGGTCTCTGTGCGGGGAACTTTTTTTCCAATTCCACATTCAAAGGAGGTCCATCAGAGAACATGATTGGCAATTTTCGTCATAATCTGCACATTATTAGCATCAAAATTGACGTGGCAGTAACACTGGTGGTTTTTGATGTGCCTTTCTTCAAGTTCAAGGAAGTCCCTCCTGTAGCAGTGGTTTGGTATAGCAAGTCTCAGTTACCCAGTGGTAGCTTTTCAGAGGCAAAGGCTCAATAGACGTGCGTGAGAAATAATGGTAAGAGCCAAGGGGGAGGGAAGAGGGAGAAAATGGAAATGGGGGGGCAAGAATTCAAACTTTTAAAAGTGTCTATAAGGTAAATGCTTCGAGATAATATCATATACCTAGAAATTCAAGTATTTCCCAGATAGCGTGGAATATGGTGTTAGAAAACTGGGCTTTAAAATGCCTGTTAAGATCCTATAGTAACCTGTCAATCTCTCACTTTCTCACACTTTACTGGCCCACCCACAGCCACCTCATTAGATACCACTCTTCTGCATAAAATATGCAAGACGTTTTCAATTCATTGGGACTGAAACTAAAGATAGGAAAGAAAGGGGGAGGGGGGGGAGGGGAAGATGCCCACTGGTACCACTCTTCCCCATTTTCGTCTTGTTTTGCAAAAGCGGCAAAAATGCCCCCATGTTGTCTACATCTTTCCTTCTCTGTCTTTCCCACGCACCCCCCTCCCCGAATAGATAATAAACACATTCACAAACACCAGCAGGCGCGCGGCCGCCACTTCCACCTTCACAATCTTTTTTTCCAAACCTGCTCTCCTTTGCCTCTTTTCTCTCTTCCTGGACTGAAGACGGAGGGCCGGCCCTCCGCCAAGAAGTTCAAACTCAAAGAAAAATCCCAACTGTTTCCCAACCCCAAACAAACTACAACCAAAAACAACGCTAGGACTGAAGCGCTCGCTCTCTCTCGCTCTCTCTCGCGCTCGCGCTCGCTCTCGCGCGCTCTCTCTCTCTCTCTCTCTCTCTCTCTCTCTCTCTCTCTCTCTCTCTCTCTCTCTCTCTCTCTCTCTCTCCCCCCCCCTCCGCCTCTCCCCCCCCCCCTCTCTCTCTCTCTCTCTCTCTCTCTCTCTCTCTCTCTCTCTCTCTCTCTCTCTCTCTCTCTCTCTCCCTCCCCGCCTCTCCCCCTCTCTCCCTCTCTCCCCTCTCCAGCATAACGCAATACGATAAATAATTTCTTTGTTATTCCTCTTTGCTTCTGGGCCACCTATGCTCATCATTATATATTCAAGATTAACGCAAGCACGGGATGGAAGTCACTAATAACTCAGTTTAGGGTTGGGTTTCTGCCGTCGAGCCTAGAGTTCATTACATGTGTGTGAAAGAGGACCCGGGGTGGGGATGGGGGTGGGAGGGTGGGGGAGGAAAGAAGGGAGAGGGCGAACTGAGAATAAAAAAATAGAAAGAACTTTTCTGAAACCGAGTCGCGGCTCTTGCCCCACCGCCTCCTTTCTTCTCTCTTTCTCCCGCCGCCCACGACCTCCCCCTATCGGCGGCCCCGAGCACGGGGTAGGAAGAGGTGTGGGCGGCGGGGAGTTCAGAGTCCCGCCCCTGGTAGCACAGCGGGCTAGTTTAGTTATCTGGTGAGCGGGGCCTCCTCCCTCTGGTCCGGGGGGCTGACCGCCGTCTTGCTGAGCACAGCGGCAGAGTAGGGCAGGAAACTACTCTCGGACCGCTGCGAGGCGGCGCTGCAGGCGAAGTCCGAGCCGCTTCCACCGCCCCCTCCACCGCCTCCCCGGGAACCCAGGGCCGCGGCCGCCGCCGCTGCAGCTGCGGCCGCCGATTGGCTGCTATGACAACTGAGGCAAGAGCAGGGCGCGGAGCCGCCGCTAGGGGGCGCTCCGGCCGCCGCGGAGGAGGCCGCAGCGGCCGCCGCCGCCGCTGCTGCAGCGGCCGAGGCCGCGCTGTTAAGCCCGGCGGCCGCCGCCGGAGACTGGTAAAGGCCCGGGTGGCGGAAGCTGCAGAGCAGCTCGGGCCGTGAATAAGGGTGAGAGAGGGCGCGGAAGGTGTCCAGGGGGCGGATGGAGGTGGCGAAAGGTGATGAGGCCGCGGCCGCAGCTCCCGAGGCCGCGGCCGCCGCGGCCGCGGCCGTGACACCCACGTGGGGGTAGTAGTGGAGCGGCACGTGCGAGTGGAAGGGATAGGGCAGGCTTCCGGTGGCGGCCGCGTGCGTCATCATATAAGTGTAGAAGCTGGGGTCGGCCGGGTGGGGCCACGACATGGCCAGGCGCTGTCTTTTGTCCTTCATCCGGCGGTTCTGGAACCACACCTTGGAGGAGCAGAGAGGAAAGGAGGAATGGATGGAAGGAAAGACCAAAAGTACACCTGGGTTAGAGACCTAGGCCACTATTGGCAACTAATATAAGGGGCCCTCGCCCCCAACCCCATACACACATGGACACCTTCACACAAGCATCCCTCACCTCACAATAAATACACACAGCCTGGCTTGCGGGTACCATTGACTTCAACAATAAGCGTTCCGACCTCAGAAAGTCGATCTCCATCCTCCGTTTGCTTTCCATAAACACACCTGCCCACCTGTCCTCGTATCGCCCCTGTCCCAAGCCTAGCCTTTCGTCCTGGCCCTAGTCACAGCTGGAGACAATTCAGCCAGCTGCTAGCAGATGTACACAGCCCCCTCACCTCTACACACACACACACACACACACATACACACACATCCACACTTCTATCTCCACCCCCACGTTTGCACTGACTCACTCTCACCCGCCAGGTCTCGGGTTGTCCTGGCCAGTTGCTTGTTTATTTGTATGTGTTTTTCTGACCTCCACACTTCAGTGTACGCTACAGAAGTCTTTCCCCACCCACACTCATACCCTTCCACCACCTGAGCACACAACTTGGACGTACCTCCTTACAACTGAAGGATTTACGAATGGATTCTAGGCTGACTAGGATTCTCAAAGAAGTAGCCATGGCAGCTTTTACTTGAGCGGGCACAGGCACAGCATTTGAAGCATACATACTTTATACCGCTGTGCCCAGCTACAGACACAATCACCAATTTAATACAGAGGAAACGGTTTTGTTGAGATTTGTTGTATGTATGCACACTGAATCGCCGAATTGTGGCCTCTTACAGACATCTTCCCTTTGCCTAACAATATAATGTTCACGATGACCTACACAGTTCGTCGTTACCTCCATTAAAGAATGATCAGGGTCAAATTAGAGGGAGAAATTCTCCCCACTCAATACAATACTTCCTGTCACTATGCTTACGGGGCTTCTCTCTTTTTTTGGCGTGTCTCAGATACCTAAAAAGGCCATCAAATCACTCAGCGACCCAGACGTTTCACCTAGTGAGCTAACAAAAAAACAAAACAGAACAAAACCTATCCCCTCTAAGGAAGGCACACCTCACTACAGAAATTTGAATGGAGAAAACAATTGTTCCCCTCAAAGGTTTCTTGTAGCAAGTATTACGTAAAAAAGATGTAGAAAGGAACATCGAAATCTACTTTCTCTTAGCAATACATTTTTTAAACGGAATTAATTTTCTTTTTAGCGTTCTAAAGAGTGTTATGGAAAATAAACCTTCCATATCAAGAACAAATGAAAAGTTTCACTTTAGATTGATCATTAGAGAAACAAAAAGCACAATTTTCACTGGACAAAGGTAGGAGTGGCCGGCGAAGACAATTCCTAATTTGTTGGCATCATTCAATAAATCCATGGCTGTTCTTTTTGCTATTATTGTTGCAATCCCAAATCAGTGCCCGTTGGGAGAATGGGGGAGGGAAATATCCCTGTCAGGCTCATCTTTTAAATTATTACACAGTACAGGAATAAAGAAGGATTGAGATTAGTCAGCAGCATTTTTTCACTTTCACCCCAAACTGCCACCTAAAAAGCCCGACAGAAAGGTCAGACGACACCCAGCAATACCCTCCTAATAGTTGAGAGACAGCAGTACCTTTATTGTGGTTTCCGGCAGGTTGAGCGCTGCGGCCAGTTCGCATCTTCTGGGCCGAGAGACATAGTTCTCGCGGTAGAACTCCTTCTCCAGTCGGGCGATCTGCTCCCGGGTGAAGGCAGTGCGGTAGCGCCTCACCTGATCGGCCCCGGAACCCGAACTACCAAGGGCATTGCTGCTGTGCAGGTTGGTTAAGCCGGAACCTGAAGAAGAAGGGGTGGTAGTAGTAGCTGAGCTGCTCTCCGAATATCCTAGGAAACAAACCAACAAATATGCATAAAATATATATGTATGTATATATGTATGTATGTATGTGTGCGTGTATGTATGTATGTGTGTATGTATGTGTGTATGTATGTATGTATGTATGTATGTATGTATGTATGTATGTATTTGGGCTTGGAGCCTGCACACACAATAGGTTTCGAGTGGATTAAATAAAGATGCCTAAGTAGGGGGCAACTACTGAGTCTCTGAACTGATGTAATTGATAGTAGCTGTCATTGTTACAAATTGCTGCTGTTAATAGAATCAATAAAGTTTTGAGATCCCTTCATAAGCAAATAATTCTAAGTAAATTAGGTAGTTTTTAATAATTATAGAATTGTTACGCTGGGACAAATTAAACCAAAGAAGAGCAGACACCTCAAGGCACAGTTTGGGAGACTCTAGGACTCAGCTGAAACCATACCTCTCTAACTTGGATCAGCTTCTCCAGTTCAGCCTTGTTGTTTCTTAATTATTTGTAAGACTAGCAAAGTAACAGTCACTAAAACCAAAGATATTATGGGGCAAAATCCACCTCACCTCTCTCAGATACATCCAACAACTGCCAGCACTATCTCAAGAACCAAAAGGATTCTCTTACCAGGCTCCTTCCCCATAACCAAAAAGAAATAAATCTATATATACATGTTATACATATATACGTACATACAAACATGCACTCCCAATACCATTAAAATGGGGCATGCTGTAATGGAGACCAATTTAATAGCCAGTGTATTAAAAATTAAACTGAATAATGTCCATTTGCCATGAGTGGGAACTGAGCAATAACCATCTTGAGGTGAACTCTGCAAACATTTTAAATCCCCTCTCCATATTTATATATTACAGAGTCTGACTCAGATTGTTTGGTGTAAGCCTACGGCAGAAGAGACATACAATTTTGATCTAGGTAACCACGGACTCTGTACTCCTTTGGTGGATTTGGGTGTGCGTCTGTTTTTACTGTGAGTCTATATTGTACGTACTCACACAATGAATATGTTTGTGTGTATTCACACACAGAGAGACACACAAATATAGAGACTTGCATGAATGTCTCCGGTAACCCATACATGGATGCACCTTAGCAGATAAACACACAGAAGACCCTATCATTCCTGGGCTCACAAGCCGGCGATAGAAGCTTTCTTACAGCTCGGACGGTGTTGATAACTGAGCAGGTAAAAGTAGCTCTCTTGACTAGAGAGTTACGTCCGAAATAACCCGTAAGACCAGAGAGGAGAGAAACACTAAGAGAGGGAGAGTGGGGAAAGGCAGGCAGAAGCCCGAGTTACCTTTGTTATTGTTTTCCTTCAACTGGGAGGCACTGAGGCTGGCTGGAGAGCGGAGAGTGGAGCAGCCCACCTCCACATCACTGTTCATATCTGCCTCTGGAGCAACTTCGGAATAATGACCCGTTTTCTTCCTGCTTTCTGCCGGAGGGATTTCGGAGGAGACCGTGCTTTCGCTGCTCGGGTGCTGCAGATTGAATAAAGTGTCTATTTCGAATTTCCCTTTGGCAGGGATGTCCCCTATAGCGCTATGCAAGGAGGCGGAAGTCAGTCTCGGGCTGAGGCGACCACCGTGCTGCGAATTTTCGAGGGCCTCCAGCACCGCATTTCCAGCTGAGTCGGACAAATTCGAAAACCTTTTGCCAGATGTAGGGCTGTGCAGCCCTCTTTCCATCAGAATCATCTCTTTTCTTATTCTTTCCATCATCTCAGCTTTATAAAAAATGTCAAAGTTGCAGGGCTGGTCCTTTCCTAATGATAAGCTGCAGCAGGGGCTAATTCACATTCAGCCCCAGCGAGCGGCTCTAAATATTATTATCTCTTTTTGAGGGAGGCGTAAAAATTGTGGGATGCCAAAGCGAGGGAATGACTGGTCAAAATGACCCATACATCCTTTCTAGCCCGAAATGTCATTCATCAAAAAGTAGCGCTCGTCATTAAGGTAGGAATGACGCTGTTCGAATAATCATTTATTGTAACAGGTTTATAAGCAAATAAATACGAGCTCTTGTCAGTGGGTAATGAAGGCGGCTTCGGAGCAGACAAATATATCCAGGTGGAAAGAAAGGAAAGAGGAGAAGTGAAGAGGCAAGCTCTTGTCCTTTGCCTGATCAGATCTTGCTTCAATTGCTCTGGGGTTTGGCCTCTGGGGGTGAAATTGACAGTCTGATTAATAAAATGAGCAGCGCCACATTTCCCCCTTCATTTAGGGACATCATTATGCTCTGATTTTTGTTTTGTTGCCTTTTAGGTCCTAATGATGCAGCTTCTTCCTCATTTTTTTCTCGGACAGAGCCACATGTTAAATAATAGATAATGCTTTTTTTTTTTTTCCAGAGCAGATTGTCTGTCTAGGATTAAAAAAAAAAACCAAACCATTTACAAGCAGAACCGGGGGTGGGGTGGGGGGAAGGTTGCAAGAAAGGTTGCGTAAGGAGAGGATCATTCTCTCTAGATCTGGCTTTCTGATTGAAGAGCCAAATATGATTTTTTTCTCCAGCAAAGAGGACTCTTAAGTCTCTTCTACCCACCCTGTTTCCCACCTCACTCGGGCCACCCTTCTTAGCAAAATCCTCCTTGATGGAGAGAGTTTCAGAACACTCTCGCTGTTCACTGAAAGAGTGCATTTGCTCTTGTGTGTCCAAATGGAAATAATTACGAAAGCTCTTACTTTCTAATACATTTTGGTTACTGAATTCTGAGCTCTGGGTCTAGGGTTTTTACTTTTATAATCCTGCTGATTGATGGTCCTCTCGCCTTACGATTTGTCCTCTGGGGAAAATACACTCTGCTATATGATTTGATAGCAAGACTCGACAAATAACTTTAAACACATTTGTGATTTAAGGTACCCTATGAGCCGACCCTTTGCACTTTTTACTTTACCCCCTTTTTCTTCTCAAATCGAATAATTTTCGGTACAGTAACCGAGTTTTTAGCGCGGTAACCAAAAAATAATTCGTCTCCTCGCCATCCTCCCTCCTCTTTTCCCTTTCCTCAGTCCCTTCCCCCGCCCTCTCACTACCTTTCACTACCTTCCTCCTCCTTTTTCTCCTCCTCTTCCTACCTCCTCGGCCTCCTCCTCCTCACCTTCCTCTTTCTCTTCTCCTTCTTATTCCATTCCCGCCACGTTACCTGTAGCTTCCCGATGCTAGTCCCAGGAGAAGGGAATTAAAGAAATGCCTCCGGGCTACTCTAAAGTACGGCGGTTTCCAAGCCGAGCCTCTCTCTGTGATAAGTTTGATAGTCATAATGACGCCGATGGCAACCATCTTAAGGAAGATAAATCCTCAGACTTGAACATCACTGAAGTCGCCTTCAAGCCCACAACACAAACCACTCTCCATCCCCCAATCCCTACTCCACAAACAACCAAGCTTCACCGCAGAATCAACTAAAACTAAGTTTCCGGGGCTCCCTCATGTGCTAGCTGAAGGAGAAAATAATAGCAACATTCCACCACCTTCTCTGGGATGGTAGATGCTCGGTATGGCGACTGGTCAAGCGAAAGCTAATCTCTTGATTCTAACACGTCCATGCCCTGTCCTCCCCAGCCCCCTCTCCCGATCGTTCAAATCATTGCGGCAAATAAAAGGGCGGTTTGCCTATCTTTGTCAATTCACATCTTTCTTTTCAGCTTGGCCAAGTCAGGGATATTTCTGAAACTGGGGAGGAGATCCTGTGTACGTGTAAACTTTTCAGTAATAGACAATAATGACAAAGAGTCGATACCAAAGTGTTCTACCTGAACTTTTCCGTTAGCGACTCACTAGAAAGTCATAGGCCTTACTTTAAAAAAATCCAATCATTTTTAAAATGAATAGACCCAACTTTGTTAAAGGTGAGGAATTTAAGGAAGTGGGAGAGAACATATAAAATGGGAACCATGGGCATCTAAGTGGGGCAAAGAGAAGAAATCTCTCTCTCTCTCTCTCTCTCTCTCTCTCTCTCTCTCTCTCTCTCACACACACACACACACACACACACACACACACACACACACACACAAACGCCCCTCTGCTATCTTACACTTCCACCACACTCCTTTTCCACCCACAAATTGCCCCACCAATGGCAACCGACTTTCCTTTCTTCCCCTCCCACCCCCCACCCCCAATTCAGGCCTGGACCACTGTTACGGGCTTGCTCTGCTGAAAACCCAGGCTCCTCTTTGCAAATTAATACCAAAGCTCAAAGACTCTGCCTCGTTTCCCCAGTTGCTCCTTCACTTACGATCTTACACCCCTCCCAGATCCCCCCCCGCCCCGGGCCACACGTACATATCCCCACTCTTTCCTGAAGCCTTCGAAGTCCTGATCAGAGATAGGACCTCGAATCTGTTGATATCTGTAAGCTGAGACATATACCCCAAACAAATGATTGCTTTATCGGGGCTTGGGCTTCCTCTTATAGACCCTGAAAAAGCTCTCTCCGCTAGATAGGAAAACTTTGTCCCTTTTTCCCAGGGAACCGAACTGAAAATAACCACAGGTTATATGGTGCCCCAAATCCTTGAACCAAACAAGCAGTCCAAAGGCCATTTGGTCCAGGCTGCGAAGTGAACGACCAATTATGGTAAGAGAAGCGGAAGTCTGCGGGCAGCTTTATTGCTGTCGTTTGGCGCCCCCATCTGTTTTCTTAAATGCTTTAACTGTTCTGAGGAGCTTTTCATTTTTTCAAACCACAGCCAGAGAACCAGTCTCCCCTAGAGCCACTGGTACGTGTGCGGACTCCAAGGCCTCACAGCCTGGGAGCCCTGGGATATAAGGGGTGAGTCACTGTGCAGAGAGAGAGCACCTTTTCCTGAGCAACAGCAGGGAAAGTGTGGCCAAGCCCAATGTCTTGTGGAAAGGCAAAACAAAACCCTTCGTGAGAGCCGCCAATGCAAGATCTTTATTGGTGGTTTAAGAACTATTTTGCACCTTTTAAAGAATGCTAATATTTTGTTCTATGGGAGCATTTATTGAGAGGAATACATTCAAGTTCATGTAAGGGAAATTACTCGCTATAAAATACATCAATCATCTTGCACTAAACCGTGTTTTGGAACCCCAAATGGTACACAGAATGTCTTTAATAATCCATCCTCACGTTTAATGTCAGTTGGGATTTTAAGGAATTATGATATTTCTATTCCTGGTGACTTCCCCATGTGGGTTTTGTCGTTTTAAATATTTTTTTTTTGTTAAATATTGCCAGTCTGGAAAAAATACAGTATGTGTTTAAAGAATTATTTTTTAAAGTCCATTTGAAAGGCATTAGATTGGTGTACCCAAACACAAAATTCTCCACCTCAACTCTTTACAATTTTAGAGTCAACGTGTTCTTTTAAATCGGTACAACCATTCAGAGTGCATAAGTATATTCCCGCCCAAACCTTTATTTCCTTGGAATTTATAGGGGGATAAAATCTCCAGAGAAATGTTTCAATAACATTTGTAACATATCTGAGAAACTTCATCCAATATGTTGAAAGATTTTTTTTTCAAAACCTAAAATGCAAGCTTTAAAGATGTAGCTTTTAACTCAGTCGAAAATTGTGAGGAATCCAGACTAAATATTTGTTTCTTGGTCAGCTGCGAGTCCTCCAAGGTGAAGTGGCAAGCCATTACTGTGATTGCAGGTAATAAAACGCCCTACCAGAAGATGCACTGAAAACGAGAAGGCGCCAATAAACATAGGGGTCTTCTTTAAACGCACGAGAGGATCTTAGGATTGGACTTGACTGCTTCATTGTTTCCCCAAGGGCATTAGGGATCCGTCGGTGTACAATCCATTAACTTTAATTATTCTTTACAGAGCTGAGGGGAAAAGAAGCATTCAGGAAGCTAAGATGATGTAGGCTAATGCATCTTAGCCTTCCTGACTTTGTCCTCTACTTCGCTGCTGCAGTGGGAGTCTGTGTAACATTTTATTTACTTATTGTGCTCAAGGAATCATCAGAGGTCTTGAAAGGAAAAAAGGAACTAGGTGACGATGACTCATAACAACAACAACAATAATAAGTAGCATTTATGTAGCGCTTTGAGATTTGCAAATCGCTTTACGTAAGTTAACTCATTGGATAAGTGTATGATTTTTTTCCCTTAAAAAGCATAGTTCGATTCAATTTCTGTAAAAATTCTCCCCACTCCTTCACTCTCTTTAGCACAAAGAAGATGACGGAGAAAGCCTGGGTGGTGGTGGGAGGCTGGGGAGGACTTTCAACTTGGATACTGGAAGCTGGAAAATAATTTTCTCCTTCAGGCAGCACCTTGATTCAAAACCCAAGCATTTGCTTTCCTGAGGAAAACTTGTAGAGCCATCTAGTGATGGAACCCACGTACTGCATGAAGAACTAATATGAAATGCTGAATGAAGCAATTTAAGAACCGTTTTCCCCTGTGTGTTTGCTTATGTCTCTGCTCTTGCAGAATTTTGCTAGTGTTTCCAAAACCTTGATTCTTTATGCAACACTAACATTAATTTTTCACCACAAACAACCCAGGTCTTTGAGAACCTGTGTTGTAATCTTTCACTTGTGTTCTTATACGCACAAAATACCCACATGTGTGTTCACTTACTAACTGAAAGATTGGTCAGAGCTAGCACTTGGAGCCGGAATTAAGGAAAACCGTTTTAAAAGACCAATGATTTGTTTAGAAAAAAATTCAGAGGTCAATTATGTCGTGATGTGGTTAATAACCATAAATCAATTAGGTGCATATTATCTTGTTTCCGTGAAGCCACAAGTTGCAAAAAACTTCCTCGTCTAGCCACACCTTAATTAATTCATTTGCTCATATATTTCGTACCTCGTGTAGATAGTAATTGTAGTTCAAAATAATCATCTGCATTTAATTCATCTTGGCAATGAGGCAGTTATTTAAATGTCTACACAGGGTGGGCGATTGTAGTGTATGCTAATGTAATTTTGATATCTATAGAACACACTAATACTACAACTGCTGGGTTAAACGTCAGAGATTCTTCCTGAGACTGCCTTACTCGACTTGTAGTTTTCTTTCTTTATTCTTTCTCCCCCTTAACTGTTCTAAAATTCCAGCTGTACCTAAAAAAAACTAGGCTTTTGCCTTAAGAGAGAAAAAATTAGCTAGAACTGACTATATAGCATGTACGTAGAAGGACTCTGGCTGGCACAGTTTTCTTGAAATTACTTTTTTATTCGCTTGAGAAGTCCATAGAAAACCCCGACGTCTCCCCCGTAGGGATAATCAACTGAAATACTTCCAGAGGGAGTTAGTTGGGTTGTTGTTGTTGTTTTTTTAAATACCACCACAAGACTCTTGTGGGACTATTGTTATAATTATCTTCCTCAAATTATTCACATGTATCCTTTATCAACAGTTTGCCAGATTTGATAGAGGATATTTTAGGGTAGTTTTTCCTCCAAACAGGAAAATGCTTTGAGAGACAGTCTACAGGAAAAGAGGCGGAAATTTTTGATAAAACAGAAGTGAAACTTTAGGAGAGAGGAATGACAAAAATAAATGTGTGTATAAATGGAGGGAGAGACTAGATCGAAGACACTTGTGAAGGTAGTTTGCTTCCTTTATTAATCCTTTGTATTGATTATATTAGAAGCGTGAGCCCTGAAGGTCAAAATGAATCTCTCCCAGTTCCCAGCCAATCTTCTATTTAAATACTGCAAAGAATATCTTAGAATGATTGTAACCAAGATTATACAACAAATTAGCTCTCTGTTGATACGTCTTTATGTATATAGTTATCTATAGTTCTCGAATATACTTATAAATGTATAAATGAATACATATGTATACACAAACTAAAGAGCTACACGATTGCTCTGAGGCTGGATTTTGTTGTATTGTTTTGTGTTGTTTTCGCTAGAAATCGTGTATTTCATAACATTGTTTGCTGAGTCCTTTGGATACAGACACAAGACTCATTGTTGCAGCAAGAAACTAAAAGTAGTCTCAAATCTGTACATGGCTACATTTTGTCAGACTATTTTGACGTCTGATTTTCTTGTTAAGGCTCCCAAACGTCAATCTCAGAAAAATTACTCTGTAGTCATTGTTACTGTAGACACTGAGTTTTCATACACACTGCAAACTGTTATTCTTGTCACTGTGTTCTACACGCATTGTCTAAAACAACCAAGTTATTGGAATGATGCTGCTAAACTGAAGTCCCTCTGCCAAAGGGAAGCGATCAGAGAGTGGCCGAGAATCGGACTGGTAAATCTTATTTCATTAGAATACTAATTAATTTTTTTTGTAGGGCAATTTAACTTTCTTGTCTGGAAAATACAATTAAAAGAGATAAAATCTTTAAAATGGTAACCTTTTTTCACTCAGTTTTAGGACATAAAAAGTCATTACAATATTTATCAGAGCAAAAATATAGCAGACACAAAGGGCAAAAATGCAGCTAATGACTAGGTTTTCTGAACTTCCGAATTAGTCTGCTCTGACCAGCACGGTAGCTGTTATAGATATAAGTTGGTTCTTTGCATTCAGAGAAACTAAATGTTTTGGACCTCCCTGACCTCCCCGTAATGGCAAAGAGAGACTAAGAGAAAAAAAAGAAGGAAAAAAAGAAAAATTTAGGCGTCTTTGCTGATAGAAAAGGGTTTTCTATAGTTTGATCCTTGGGATTTCTTAGCTGCTGATCAAAATGGATGAGATTTAAGTGCTATCCATATAACCGTCTATTTCTTGCTATTAATAGGCATAAGGGATTGTAAATATTGCCACCAACTGGCCTTTCTTCAACTCATTTCCCCAAACAAGTCAATAACTTCTTTCGGAAAGAGGGCTGTCGGCATTCTAAGTACAGGTCGCCAAACTACAAATACTGTGGAATTTCAGCAAATGCGCCAAGCCCCTCCGGCCAGAGATTTGATAATGAACATGGCCAAGACTTCAAAAAGGTCGAAGAAAGTATCTACTTTCTCCTTCTCACCTTCTCCTCCCATAACTTTCCCCTTTATTTGAGTCTTTTATGGGTACTGCATTATGCGTGTCAACATACAAAATACGATCAATGTAACCAATTCCATTCTTTGAGGAAATATCTCCCTTTTTCTCGCAACTAGGGGACGACAGGAATACTTTTGGCTTTTCTTATGTCCAGGAGTAAGTAGTAGGAGTGTGCAACAAGTAGGCACCGGCCAATCAAAGGCTAGTGAAATGGGTTTGCATGGAAATGGGCTGGACTGAAGGGGGTTTATGCCAAAGTAAAGTGAAAGAAGTGGTGATATTCGGGCCGCTGACCAATATTTACACCACTACCACCATATTCCCATTGGAGCTCTTGTTTCCCTTAGTATAGTGCCTTTAAAATCCCAGCACTAGGCTGCCTATAGAACCCATTCCCGTCTCCAAAGACTGATAGCACTTTCGAGGAACAGTTAAACTAAACTTCTCAAACAGAAATCAGTCTTCTCAGCAGGCGTTTGAATCCTACCCGGAGAGCTGGTGTGTCTTGCTGTAAGCTTTAGTAGCTGGCTATTTCAGAGGCACCGAACTACATACAATTCATTTGGTGAAAGTTCCCTGCCTATCGCCTAGCCCAGGGGAAAGTAAATGTTCTTGGTCCTGTCTAAAGATCGATTTGCTAAGAGTTCTAACCCTAGGGTAGAGGGCGGTGCTGCGCCCATTTTCCTATCAAAGTCGGGCTCCTTTGCTCCAAAGTCAGAGGGACCTCCCAAACCTCACTTCAAAACCTTGGCTTCCTTCTTTGTTTACTACATACGTTGTATCCCATTCACCGCTATGAAAAGAAAGTGAAACAAGTTTTCTGAGAAAGTGGAATTTCTTATTGAATTGGCATCTGTAATGTGAAGGGATGACAAGATGCCCTCAATACAGTAGTTATGGCAATCCTCTGTAATAAATAATGTGAGAAAGAAATCCTTATGAGGTTCGTTGTACTCCTCAAATGACTCCCAGAACTGGAGACAAATGGAAACAAGCACTGAGAGAATTATCGAAGAAGGCAAAATCTGCTCCTAAATTATGGATATGCTTCATGAAGAAACTCTTTGCATTGTGTGGAAGTGCATCTCGACATGGTGAGTCTGGGTGGATATCTCTGATGCCCGACTAAGCATGTTCGCTATCTGTTCAAGTGTTCGGGATAGGGAAAGAGGGCAATTTGGCCCCCACAGGGGCTAGTGCAGTTTGGCGATTTGGGATATGAAGTCCAATAATCCAATCGGGACAAACAACATGTTGTAAAACTAGATTTTTTTTTCTCCTTGAATTCCTTCTTCTCTGTCCCTCTCTTTTATCCAGTCACTTGCAGCCCATGGAGCCAAGGAAATCTGAAAACACCGAATGAAAAATTCAGGCCTCACAGCCTCAGTTACAAAAAGGGACACGGATGGCCCACAACATAATCTGCTTTTTGGTGCTGTTAGGAAGCAAACTCCTGGTCAAGGGCTATGGGGGAAGGAGGGAGATGAGAGCTCTGGGAGAAGAGGTGGAAAAGAGAGGAGGAGGTAGAATAAGGGGTGGGTCTAGACTGGGACAGGGTGGGGGGGGGTTGGGAGCAGCTCTCGCTCCCCTGCACCGCCGCCCCCACGTGTCCTGGAGCAGCCAATGACTCAACCCTCGGCAGCCACACTCTACTCTGGAACCGGCCCCCAGCCGCAGCCCCGGCCCCCTCCCAACCTGAACTTCGTTTTTATAAACGTCCCGCAATGATCTAACCTGTTGGAGGGAGGGCGGGAGGGAGGGAGGCACGAGAGAGGGGAAGAGAGAGAGAGTGAGAGAGAGAGAAAGAGGGCGGGAGCCAAAGCGAGTGGGAGGGAGGGGAGGCGGAAAGCCGTTCATCGAGCCATGGTGTCTAGCACGGGGCCCGGGCCGGGGCCGGCCCGAGCCGGGCCATGAGCCGGGCTGTGAGCTGGGACATGGATGGGCTGAGAGCAGACGGCGGCGCGGCCAACGGGGCCGCCCCCTCCTCCGCCGCCGCCACTGCGGGGCAGTGCCGAGGCTTCCTCCCTTCGCCGGTGTTCGGCGCACACTCTGGCCGGGCGGCCGCGGCCGCGGCCGCGGCGGCAGCAGCAGCAGCAGCAGCTTCTGGCTTCTCCTATCCCGGGGCTGCGGAACGCTCCGGATCATCCTCTTCCTCCTCGTCATCCGCAGTGGCGGCGTCGGCGGCGGCGGCGGTGGCTGCAGCGCGTGCCGAAGCACCCCCTACCAAGGATTGTCCCGGCTCCACTCCGGCTCCGACTCCAGCTGCAGCGCCTCCGGCCGCCCCGGCATTGGGCTACGGCTATCATTTTGGCAATGGATACTACAGCTGCCGGATGTCCCACGGCGTGGGGATCCAACAGAACGCACTCAAGTCCTCCCCCCACGCCTCTCTGGGGGGCTTTCCCGTGGAAAAATACATGGACGTCTCCAGCCTGGCCAGCACCAGTGTCCCGGCCAACGAGGTCCCCTCCCGGGCTAAGGAAGTGTCCTTTTACCAGGGCTACACCAATCCTTACCAGCACGTCCCCGGGTATATAGACATGGTCTCCACCTTTGGCTCAGGGGAACCAAGACACGAAACGTACATATCCATGGAGGGTTACCAGTCCTGGACTCTGGCGAATGGCTGGAACAGTCAGGTTTATTGTGCTAAAGACCAGTCCCAGAGCTCACATTTTTGGAAATCTTCCTTTCCAGGTATGCCGAAAGAGAGAGAGAGAGAGAGAGAGAGAGAGAGAGAGAGAGAGAGAGCGAGCGAGCTATATATCCCTATATAATTTTTGTCACCACATCCCCGCTCCTCCCACCCCACCCCCCAATATCGAAGTAGCTATAGCGATAATTCAGGTTGATTAGTGACTTTTTTTTTTTAAAGGCAGTATAGAGTTGGTACGGTTTGTGTCAGGTTCTCCGTTAACTTCAGCTTTGAACCAGTGCCTGCGGATCTGCAGTCTTAATTCTCTCTCTCTCTCTCTCTCTCTCTCTCTCTCTCTCTCTCTCTCTCTCTCTCTCTCTCTCTCTCTCTCTCTCTCTCTCTCTCTCTCTCTCTCTCTCTCTCTCTCTCTCTCTCTCTCCCCCCCCATTCCCTCTGTCTGCCTCTATGTATTTCTGTCTATAATTTATAAATTGGGGTCACTCAGTGGCTATGGGGAAAGAATTGTGCTTTGATTGGGTCCCACTGTTCCATAGGTTGTATTTATTGTCTTAAAAGGGGAGGAAAAGATTTTCCTAGCACTTTTCAGGATAATAATTGCCCCCATGGTGTCTTCAATGCTGCTTTGTAACCAAAGCACATATACACTCACTCACATACACACACACCATAATACCAGGAAATCAAACACATAAGGACATTAAGATGTGCATTTGTGTATGTCCACATAGATATAAGAACCTACACAGAAATTGTCCATGTGAAAACTTCTTAAAAAGACACCGTAAAATTGCAGGCTTGTTAAGATAGCCTTAACTTTGAAGTGCAAATAATCTTTCTTTAATAGTGTGTAAATAATGTGTCCTTGTAAATAATTATAAAATGGAAACAACTGGATATTCTTTATCTCCCTCCCTTTCTCTCCCCGCCCCCCCTCCTTACTTCCCCACGAAAGGCAGGACTCTCGCACTTACCCATTTGCGATTTAAACGCCTGTAATAAAAGTCTAATTTTTCCACATAATGTCGTTTACAATAGGGGATGTAGCTCTAAACCAGCCTGATATGTGTGTCTACAGACGTGGAAGGAAGAAACGAGTTCCATATACCAAACTGCAGCTGAAAGAACTGGAGAACGAATACGCCATTAACAAGTTCATTAACAAGGACAAGAGGAGAAGGATATCCGCGGCCACAAACCTGTCTGAGAGACAAGTGACCATTTGGTTTCAGAACAGAAGAGTGAAGGACAAGAAAATAGTCTCCAAACTCAAAGACAATGTCTCCTGATCCCGAGCCGAGGACAAATATACTTCATTCACAAGCCTTATATTATCTTCGTCCCAGAAACTTTTGGAAAAACTTGAATATATTTAATTCCTCTTCCCACCCCTACACCTCTTCTGTCAGCGACGGCGAAATTTTGTGAATTGTTTTTCGCCCCTCACCGCATTTTGGCTCTAAAACATAATGCTGCCCAACTTGACTTTGTAACTCTTCTTCTTACTGGTTGTTATTGCTCCTGTTGGTTTCTGTTTTGTTTATTATTATTTTTAATGTTCTGTTTCTCCCTCCAGGCCAGTATAAAGGACTGAATATTTTTTAACAGTTCCCGTAATGGATTTCGGATACACTACTCTGATTTCAGTTGTTGTTATTGTTTTTATCACTTGAAATGTTGTGCCAGCACTTGTCCCTATGCGTGTTTTCATAAACCATTGTGGTCGAAGGATTTCAAATCATTCGTGACCTATCATTGGCTTATGAAATCATTAAAGCTCAGCAGTCACTGCAAGGCAAGCGGAAACTCTGCCCAGTTACGTGTTATAAATGTGAAAGTCTATTGGAAACTGAAGGTGCTGTCCTTGTTTTAAAATCACTTAAGAAATAAAACTTGGAGCAATATTGGCAGTAGGAACATCTTTCTGATTTCAGATCTTACTGTTAATTGACAATTTTCACCATAGAGCTTCAATACATATAGTAGATTCTTATGATTTTAACTTAAAATAAGAGTGAAATGTGTCCTTATAAATGCCTTTATTTTTTTTCTGAACCAGGTACAGTGATTTAAAGGGCAGCAGTTTCTAGATTTTATATTTTGCTAATAATCACTACTGTCTTTCCTTCCAGTTAGTTAAGATTGACCTAGTTTATATAAAGATGCAGGCATGTTTAATCATCATTCAGATGTAGGACATGCTGAATAAGTGTGTATACATGTGTATTTTTATCTATAATATGCCCTCATATTAACAAATCTGTTTGAACAAACGCTTTCCCCCTCTCACGGAGGTTCAAAGCTTCTAACAAAAGGGGGGGGGGGGAAACAACCCAGAACTCTAAGTTCCAAGAATAAACTGGTGTTAAGGAAAGTAATAATAAATAATGAATTTCAAAGATTGCATATTTTATATAGCTGAGAGATTATTTTTTTAAGTAACAATGACTCTAATCTGTGATACCAATGCAGTGCTTCAGACATATTGTAATCAATTTACTCCTAGGGAGAAACTTAGCAAATAAACAAACAAACAAAAATCCCATTACTTCCTTTCTATAAATTCTTACTCTATAAAATCTTCATCTTATTATAAAACCGTGTTGTCTTTCAGACTATGCATATTTATTTAATGGCCTGTTTCTCTGAACATGTTGATGACCAGTGTAAGTGGGGAAGACTCACATCAATTCCTCTGTGTTTTCTTCTTTCCTCCTCACTTTTGCTACCCTCCCCTTCCCTCACATTTCCCCCTTCAACTTTAACAGTGATGTTTGAAATACCAGGCACACTTGCCTTGCCTTTAATGATCTTTAAAAAAAAAAAAATCCAGCTCAAAAATATTTCCAATAAAAATTTTCTTCTATTTCAATAGTAACCATGACCTCATTGTTGTATTGTTCTGTATTCAATTACTGTATTTCTTTTCATCAAATAGAGATTTTACCTGGGAATAAAAACCTTCTTTGACTTAGGTCTAATTTGGACAAAAAGGTGGGTATAAATATTGAAGGCTTTTAAAATGTCCCTAATTTGGAAAGATGACATTTGTATCTCCCTCAAAATTGAGGGAATTATACTTGATTGCAAACTATAGAAGGCCCATTTCTGCCTGCAAATGGCAAATGAATATTGAAATCATAATTCAACACCTTAGAAGTGCATTCAGTTGTTAGGCATCAGCGCAACTTTCTCTTCCAAGTCAAAGATTAATTAACTACCCAGGGAAACAGCCTAGGAAGAACTTGATGGCCTTTAGCTGTTAAGCACCAGGCAGAAAATCATCTGGCTTCCTTATTTGTTTTAATTACACATGATTTTAAGGTCCTTGCCCCCTCTTGAGGAACAGGACACTGCATAGTGCCCATGAAAAACAAACTACTTTCATTTTCTTTCCCTCATTTCATTCCCTTTCAATCGACTGGGAAGCAGAATGCTTCATTACCTCTTTCCTCAATTACTGAGCACTTGAAAAAATGCATATATAAATATGTATACATATTTGTAAACAGTGTGGGGAACACACACAATCAATGTTCTACAAGGCTGTTAGCTTTTGAACAAGGCTGTCTCAGGTCCAATCCTTTCAATGAGGGAGGCCATTGATGGAAGCTTCAGAGACATTTTCTATTATTTTCCACTGAGGCATGTGTTTTCATCTTAACATCATCTTGTTTTCTCATGTCCACACTCCAACTTGTTCTTTATCTTTAGACAAAAATATTCACAGCATATATCCTTTAAAAAGGAAGAAAGCAAGCAAGCTATATCGCTTTTTTATACTTCCCAGAATATTTTTGGCCTTGCTTTAGGTTTCAGTTTCACCTCTACTCAAGATCTCTAGTTTGCATCTCAGTTTACTTTAGCAGGACATTGAATTGCAGGCTTGTCTGAGATTAAAACCGCCTTCAAAAGCTCTACAGTGGAATTTGAATTGACGGTTAAATCAATAACAGATGAAGTGTTTGCTATTCATATGCTTTTCTCTTATACCCTGAATTACAGTGGGAGGAGGGAAGGAGAAATTGAGTTAGGGAAGCAGTGGGGTAGGGGGAAGAGATTACATTTTGAATGCATATGGACTTAACTAGTATGTATAACATGTGCATATGGCTGTTAGAGGGGCAATTCTCTTGAAAGTATCCTTCTGAAAGTCTGCAGTTCGAGAGTTTAGCGGATAGCATCTAACTCTATGAGGAAATATACAAACTATATCAACGAAATTAAAGAGACAGTGGACTGTATTGTTGTGCGTGTGATGCAGTAGTTCCATTAAATGTGCTTAAGAAAGGGATTCAAGGACTCTGCAATTCTGCTTCTACAGCTTCCTGGCTACTGGTAGCTTATCTACCACCTTACAAACTTCGGACTACTCCAGCCTACGCGGAGTCTTCCTTCGTTGCTCCCACACCTCCCCCCGCTCTCCTGGCCCCTTTCAACAGTGCAACGAAGTCGAGATCCTAGGACCGATTCAGTCTCCCACCGTGAGACAGTTGCGCTGCCCTTTACCATTGATCTTGACCGACTCTTTGCAAAATCTCTCAAGACTGCGCGGTAGAATAGAGCTATTCTGCCACCTCCTGGACAACAGAAGGCATTGATTGGAAAGGAGGCTCAGTTCAGCAGCACAATTCTTTCCAATGTCTCACTGTAGCCCTAGCTCGGTCTTGTCCCTACTCCTCACCCCATCCCCGGGACCTAGGCAATCTCCCCCTTTCCCGAGAGGGAGAAAACGTTAATTTCTACCTGAAAACATTTTAAAAACAAACTCAAGAGGGAAATAAACACAAACAGAGAGTGAGGAAGATCAGGAGTGAGGGAAAAGGAGATATTTGCCGATCTCCAGAAAGAAGTTTCTGGAGCTATGAAGTCATCCTGCCTTTGTTTTACCTGTAAACTTTTAATTTCATTTCCTTGCAAAAATAATTTTTAAACACTGTCTTCTCGGGAGCTAAAATCGTACCCACAAACACACATTCCTTAGAATTATAATCAAATTTCTCCAATCCCAAATTTCTTCAGAGCAGGCCCTGCAGCTTTGTACATACACCTAACCCAGGCTTCGGCTTGGCAGCTGAGCCCTGGCCTGATCCTTTTGAGGGCATGGGACCAAGGCCTTCAAGGAAATCCCGCCTATCCTTCCCTCTTGGGCCCCTCAGCCCCTATTATCAAGCTGAGACTAACCAGCTTGGGCACATTTCCTAAGGTTGAAGATGTCAGGTCTGTCCAGGCCTTGGGGAGCAAACTGGAAGGGTGTCCTTTTTCTGAATAAGGATTGAGGGTACAGAAAGTTTCCAGACCATACCCTATCAAAATGCTGCTGAATTAAGCCTTCTGTTCCCTCACCGGCCCGAGGTGAAGGAAGGAGAAATGAGGCAGGAAGAAGAGATCCCTTCCTTCCTAAGGAGATCCGACTTCCAAAGATCTAAAGGGGTCCCCCGGACATTTTTAGGCCAGGCCTCACCCAAGCTCTGAAGACTGAGGAAACCAATGAGTTCCCAAGAGCTGCCCAATTGGTCGACATAATAAACAATAAACGAGCTGAATGGTGGTCAACCGTGCCCTCCAGCGACTCCTGTGTGGTCTTCGCCTTTCATCTGGAACTTTTAACCATTTCAAGCTTGGTTCATGATGAAGCTGTGCCCGGAAAGGAGGTCCCGAAGAGAGCCCTTGGGACTGCACCAGCTTCTGAGCTAAGCCCTGGAAGATGAAAAGGGAGGTGGGGCGAGGGCGGCTTTGTGACAAGGAGATCCCCTTCCTGCCAGAGTGGATCCGACTTTGACTTGGTGGGTCCTGTCCATCCCTTCCTGACCTGGCCCACACACAGGCACAAACAGGGGCAGGGTGGTCACTTTTGGGGGGAACTAATCTCTGCTGGCACATTGGCCCAACTGTCTTCTGTTTAGAAACTGATGTACACCCCAATCCCAACCACTAGATCCACCCTTTGGTTTTACAGATGTAGCTCCATATCATGCAAACCCAATCTTGAATCGCTGGGATTGGAGAGTAATATCTTGAAATTGCCTTATTCCTCGGCTCACTGCCTTTCTTCCCACGGATACCGTGCGGTTCTGTTTTGTTTGGACCGATTTTCTTACCCTCCAGCCACAAGTAAATGCCGGTCCGGATCTTCATTCTGATCACCTCGCTTCTCCCATCAATCAAAGCAAGCTGCAGTCCCTGTACCTTAGTTCGTACCGCGTCACTGCCTGGGGTCTTCCACTCCTGGGCGGCTTCCCATGGATTTGACCATCCCAGTCTCTCTTATTTCTGGGACTCTCCGAATCTCACTCATCTCAACCCTACAAGCCAGAGAACTCTTCCCTGAAGATTCTCGCAAGCCAAAGACCACCCAGCCCCATAGTTTCCTCAGCTTTTCAGTTCCAGCTCTGCCAAGGTGAGAGGAAGGCCCAGAGCAGAAGGTGGAAATGAAGCCGTTTGGAGCAATTAGTGGATCCATCAGTCATCCGTGAGAACTGCTTTGGTTCTTTCCTCTCGAGTTTTTATTTCCCCTCGAGCTTTGGAGGACTTGATTTTCTGGTTTTGTTTTAAAAGCTGACCTGCCTGAGAGATACTTTCCCCCTCTAAAATCCAAAGGAAATTCTGGTGTTTGTGCAGCTACATTCATGAAGGACTCTTTCCAAGACTGGGGCAACAAAGAGATTTCCAACCACACTGGGAAAGCTTCAAATACTCCCAATTTCCCAGTTTGGTAAAGAAAACCCAAAATAGACGAAAGCAAATCCATTTCTAATGTTACAAAGCGTCATTAACTATACGCTGTAAACTTTGGTCAGACTAATGACCCCGGGCTAAGAGAACGATCGTTTGAGCCTTTAAATTAATTAACTTTATGCTGCCTAGCATTAGATAATGAAAGGGAAAATGGACCAGATCGATCTTTTCCAGAATCTCCCAGAAAATGTGCAGATGGTGACTTTTAAAGTGAGGTGATCACCTCGGCCCAGCACACTTTGATGCCACTAATAATGGTTTTTAAATCACTCCTGCGCCCTCTGCTCTGTGGTGTGTTTTGATGTGGATCAGGGCCCGATGGCAGTCCTTACAGAGTAGGAGAGGAAACAATATGGGAAAGCCATGAAAAGAAACACAGGCTCCAAGTAACTAGACTGGGATGAAGAGAAAATAACGCCAATCAGAGGGCCCAATGAAAGTGCCTCATGGAAAGTTGGGCAAATGGTTGGGCTCGCTTTTTTACCCCCCAGTCTTGGGGTCTCGAGACCCAAAGGAGACTCCCAGAACCCTCTCTTTCCACATCTGAAAGCCTCATGTCCCTTTTTCCAGCCGCAGAGTATTAGAAATATCTAATATTCCAAGTGTTATCATAATACTCTTTAAAAAAAAATAGGGTCAGGGGGATGTAGGCGGTGCTGAAATGACCGGCTTTGAAGAACCTGTAACGCAAAGTTTCGTCCAATCGTTTGAGCCTGTCCTCTTATTCCCTGTTGTAACTAAATACTGCTGTTAAGACCAGCTGAAGTCCTTTGTTGGAGATGTGCGATCGCAGTCTCTACAGATCCGGGTATGTGGGGTCTCTTCTGAATTTGCAATCGCCGGATTCCTTCTATTTCTCCAACCTTCGGGCGAATGGCAGCCAGTTGGCCGCTCTGCCCCCCATCTCCTATCCCCGAGGCTCTCTGCCCTGGTCGGCGGCCAGCTCTTGCGCCGCTCAGCCCCCAGGCCACGCTGCCTTCGGCAGCTATACCCAGCCTTACCTCCCAGGTTCCGTACCCCTCAACCTCCACCCCCCGGGCAGCAAAGAGGGCCCAGAAGATCAAGGTAAATACTATGGTTCCGAGTCTGGTTCGAGGCCGGAGGAGCGCAGCCGTCCCAGGCCGACTTTCACCAATGAGCCTAGCCTGGCTCCGGGCGTTGGCCTCAAGCCGGCCAAGTACGACTACTCAGGCATGGCGCGGAGCTTGCACGGGTCAGCGGCTCTTTTGGAAGGGAACCCCTGTGCCGCAGGCTTCAAGGACGACGCCAAGAGCTCGCTCAACTTGAACGTGACAGTGCAGGCGGCCAGCGTAGCCTCCTGCCTTCGACCTTCGCTACCCGACGGTAAATTGCTTTGGATCCGCTCCCCATTTTCCTCTCTTAACCTTCTCAATAGCTCAGGATCCCCCAAATTTTCCTTGCGCCTTGGGGTCCAGGTTATAGGCTGGGTTGCAGAGGGAGGGATGAATGGCGAATGTATTACAGTATTAGTGAAGGGGGAAGAGGGAAGAAAGATCAAGTAGGACTGGGACTAGCTTGGATACAATGTGGGCTGCGGGTGGGGAACAGGACTCCTCAAGTGATAACCCCCCGGGTCTATGTGGGGGGGGACTGTGTTGCAGGATTGCCCTGGGGGGCGGCCCAGGGGAGAGCCCGCAAGAAACGGAAGCCCTACACTAAGCAGCAGATAGCAGAATTGGAAAACGAATTCCTTCTCAACGAGTTCATCAATCGTCAGAAGCGGAAGGAGTTGTCCAACAGACTGAACCTGAGCGATCAACAGGTCAAAATCTGGTTCCAGAACCGGCGGATGAAGAAGAAGAGAGTGGTGCTGAGAGAACAGGCCCTCACTCTCTACTAGCCCTGGTCGCCTCCCGCCCACGGACTTGGCACAGGCTGGGAGCTCTTCACCTCAGAGGTGGGAGTACGGGTGGGAAGGAAGGGAGAATGGAATTTTTTTGGTTTCACCTCGTTCCCTCCCCCTTCTCCTTGAATGATTGTAAAGGACTCGTTTCACACTCATTTCTCCACTAGTAGGAGTTAGACGTGTCTTGGCCTGGCACAACCTTGGCCTTTCCTCTCTTTGCCTTACCCCCAAATGGTTGTGCTGGAGGGCTTCTCGAGGTAGGAGCAAGGGAAGGGAGAAGCTGATCAGCCTCCGACTGGAGGCAGACACAGAAATAAGGAAACCATAAGTCGGGAGAAATCACGGGCTTGGGAATTTCTATCAGGAACCTGCCTTTGAGTTTCGTTGTTCCTGTGCAGTCTTCTCCCTCCTCCCCTCTTCCCACCTGGCAGCAGACGTAGCCATGGCTAAACATATGAAAACCAACGAAGGAAGCCTTTCTTCTCGAGCAGAAAGACCTCCTTGTAAGATCCTACCCCTCCCGAGAGCCTGAGACCCCTGCTGGGGGAGAAGGAGGGAAGTGAGCTGAACATTAGAATTGTTAGAGCAGAGCGGGCCCGGCTCTCGAAACTCCAGCTTCTCTTCCCAGCCGCCTCCGGTCCGACCCAGCCCAGTTAGTGACACAAAAGCTTCCTCCGTATTCAAGGGGCAGTAGGACAGAGGCGGGTCCGAGGGGAGGTGGGGGAGGGATCAGGAGAGAAAGCCAAGGGCGGGGTGTGTAAGGGGTGGGTGGGAAGAAGCAAACAAAACACCTGAAAGATTTAGGGAATCTCTTGATTCTCTTTCTGCTCTTGGGTTTGTGTTTGTGTGTGTAGGTGGAGTGCTTGTGGTAAGACCTAGATAAGCTCGAAGGCTATTATCCACCTCCTTCCAGAGCCTGGGGGCCTGGGGAGGGGAAAAATAGCTTCAATCTTCAGTTCCTGCTGGCAAGAGAGCTACTCCCAGGCTTCCCCCCCCCCATCTCAAGCAACCTAGGCCCACAAGTCAAGTAAAGTCTTCCAGCCTCTGTTCCAGGGCACTGCTCCTCTGTTCCATTAACATGGATGCAGAGTATCTGCCTTAACTGTAAATATGGTTTTCCAGTCACAGTGAGGAAAGAAAGTGCCTCCTTTATTTTTTAAGTCGCTATAATGACTTAAGTCACTATAATGGGCTATTACAAGGAGAGGGAGAAATTAGCCTCTGCAGTAGGGGAGGTGTTAGTGAGGCCTCTTAGCACTCCAGCGTTTAGCTAGACCTAAAATAAAGTCCCAATTACCCACCCATCCTACCCCCTCTCTTAGAATCCTCTCAGCTACTCACAGGCCCCGTGAAAGACAGCTTGCCTGTGCCCAGGCTTTCTCTCCCAGTAGGTGTCTCTGATCCCATTATTCCACTCTCCCCAAACCAGTAATGCAGCCTGGCCCTGGGCCCTAAGCCTTTCTGTCTCTTCTGTTCGCTTTCTCTTGACAGAATCTCTTGCTCTTTCCCTCTTGTAACTCTTATTCTCATAGCTCTCTCTCTCTTTGAGGAGAAAAGCTTTCTTCGTTAGTTTCCCTGACCATATGTACAGTTAAGTGCTACCTTTACCCTAATGTCCTTTCCCAGTTCACCTCCGATAAACTGTGCAGAAACCTTCTATGCCTTAGCAAGGCTTGGGCCCAAGAGCTGGAGAAAATCACTTCCATCCCTTTGCTCCCTCCTTTTCCTTTTCCTTCTCAGACTCTTTTTCCTCCACCTGGGAGGAAGAAAAATATCTGATGGAGTGTAGGGGCTTCCTTCCAGTGGTCCAGTGATTTCTTTTCAATGTGTTGCTCAGCTGCCTAAATGGGGAGTGTTAACCTCAAACACGCTGAGACCCGGGTGATAACGCTCTGAAATCTGTGAATAACCTCAGCTGCCTAAGTAGAATAGTTTAATTTGTTTTGGCTATCTAATAGTGGTTTTGCATGTTTTGTAACGGAAACAATAGCTTGTATTTAACCGGACGAATAAAAACCGTTTCCAGTGGAAATAAATACATGGCGCCAACTGGAGCCCCTCACGGGCTGCTGTCTTTTTTTTTTCCGAAAGGATTTTGATCCCTTTTTAATATTTTTCAGACTCATGGACTTGTTTTCCTTCTCTGGCTACGTCTTGGGTGTTTACTATTCATTAAATGTGAAAATGGTTTCCAAGCCATTGTTGAAACTGTATATTAAGTCAACAGGAGGGAAATCGCATACAGATTTTTAGCGTATATCTAGGCAGAAGAAAGGATTATCAGTATATTTAGATACGTAAATAAAAATAGGCACCTACCCTACATAATCTTAGGCTTTTCATACATGCTTATGGGTCACTTATGGTCACGGTGCCAGGGAGACCAGGAAACGGGCTTCCTATCCTTTAATATGGTTCTGATGTGGATGGGAAACTTCTGAGCCCTATCTCTTGCAAAGCTGTTCTCTAACAATGGCAAGCCACAAGGCTAAGCTTGACTGGCATATTCTGCTACAATATACATCCCCAATAATGGGGGGGGGAACATAGAGATCACATTGGGGAAATGGGGACTGAGCTTTCAGAAATAGTCTGAATAGGAAGACAGATTGAATATATAGGTCCTGACGGAGATTAACGTACTTACTAATCACACCCAAATTCTATGTTACTTAGTGCTGGAGTTCAGGGAGAACATTGAAATGATATATTAACAAGTGAATGAATTAGCAAAATCAAGAGTTCCTGATATGGAAGGCATAAATTGCAGACTCCCACTCCGACTCCCTTCTTAAAGCCCATTTGATATATTTTAAAACTGTTTTCTTTTCTGCATGCATAATGTCGAAGAAAGAATGTTGAGGCAAACCCGGTTTAGGAATATTTTCATAGAGCAAAAATAAAGGACAAGCGACAGCGTCCAAGAAGGGGCAGTCGTCCAACTGCCCCTTGTCCGTATTATTTGGTTTCCAGCAAGGAGACCAAATGAACAAAGACAGAGGCAGACAATAATGCACTGCACTTGGTTTATATAGAGAGCACTTGTGAAAAGACATGGAAACATGGATTTATTCTAATCCCAGTCCCAGAGCTAGCAAGGAGCTCTTCTTGAGGGAAAAAAAAAGTTTCCAAAATTCAGCAAACAGCTTCCTTTCAGATTCTTGTGGGGTTGAGAGAACACTGAAAAATGCACATCTTAAGGAATTCCACAAGTCCCGGACCCCACCCCAAACAATGCCAGAAACAATTCTAACTGCAAAGCCCTGCTTTTGTCTGGTTTGGGTTTCTTTCTTTGTGTGTGTGTGTGTGTGGGTGTGGGTGTATGTTTTCAAATCTCTCTTTCTCCAGAGTCCACAAAGACTTTGTCCTCTCTTTAATCTTGGGTACACGCTCCGTAAGCCTGGAAGAAATTTCAAATAAAAAAAAAGTAATAATAAACAAAAGATTACCAAATGAAATTTGAAAAATGAGACCAATCTGGCCTCTAATCGCTTCCCATACATAGTGGAAAAACTCTCTCCTCAGAAATCTTGAGGTCTTTTGTTTGTTTGTTTTTAAGGTAGATTTTTCTCCTTATTAAGTATGATCCCAAAAACCCATCGAGGGGCTTCTGGACTCGGATAACGGACTTGGTATCTCTAAATAGATTGAGAACAACTCAGGAAACAAACAAACTGGGGCTCTTCAGTGCCTCCAACTCGAAACTATGGCTGCTTGGCATAAATAGACACAGGGTTCTACACTGTGTACAAATTAGTGGATCCCTAATGCCGAAACCAAGTAAATATTAACATCCGCAGGTCTTTCTCGGACTCTGAAGATGTAATAGATGAGCACCCTGTCACAAATCCTCACCCAGGACTCCCCAAAGCTTATCTAAAATTCTTGATGGGGGAGAAAAGGGAGGAGGAAGCGTATAAAACATATTTACATTCGGATAGAAAAACCAGTTGACATAAAGATTATCTTTGCACCAGATATTTCCTCTTCCTCTCCGTTTAACTCAAGAAGCAATTCAGAAGCACAGAAATGGGTTTAAATGGCTCTGGGTGCTTTTCTTTCTTCTTCTTTTTTCGTTTCCTAAAAGAGCATAAATAATTAAAGTTTGGCAGCGAGGAAAAGCTTTCTTGCAGAACTGTAGTGGCAATAAATGAAATGACTCAGAATCTCTTCCCCAGTCAGTTTTTACGAGAGCTGCCAGACAGTGTCTGTTCACGTTCTCCAGATACTAGGGGCGCCATAACAAAGTTAAGGTCAAGTTAGTGTCTTATCTTGGGTGGCACAAAAATACCGCATCTTGTCCAGGCGTAAAAGAGAGAACGTCCCCTCTGCGAGAACTGCGGGAAGCCGTAATTCGCCCCCGAGGGCTAGCGGACATGCCAGTTGGATTAGGATGCAATCGATTCCCGCGGATCTGGAGCCAAGGGAGCCAGGATCCTCATGGTAAGGTCCGCGGTTCGCGTCTGTTAGAAGGCTGTGGATTTTTCAGGGGGATTGCTGTGAGGACCTGAGGCAGAGAGAGAGACTGCGGCAGCTGCAGTGGTCTCAAAGCTGAGAGATGGGCGGGGGGCGGGGTAGACTCTGAGGGAGGAAACCAGCGAAATAATGTTGTGGAGGGTGAAGTTCGAGACGGATTGCATCTCTCTAACGGATGCCAGGGGTGATCTACCTTAGGGAGAACGACTGTGACCCAGCCACCTCGCCCTTCCCTTCTGCCAGCCTTTGCAGATGGCGCACGGTCCCCGCCTAAAAAACGGGTTTCCACTAACCCCAGAGTCGCCATGTCGTTGAACTTGAGTTGCTTGCTCTGGTCGAATTTCTTCCGCGATGGTCAGCGACCTCTGTATTTTTGAGGGGAGGGAGGAGGGGTAGTAGTGGAGAGGGGCATCTAGGGTCTCTAGTGAGAGCTTGGGATCCCTATGCCCCACCCAGAGGAATCTTAGAGAGAAGCTGGGGGGCCCGAAGTTAGATTTCCCACAGTCAGAGAAAGGAACCTCCTAGAGTCCCCGGAGAAATAGCCCTGGACGCAGAGCTCGCTGTTATTCCGCTACTGAGTATCTGGGGAGCCATTTTAGGAACGAGGTCGGGGGCACAGCAGAAGAGTCCAAAGAAGGGAAGGTTTGGGATGAGGCTAGCAAACCGGGGAGAGTACCGCCTTCCTGGGGGGTCTGAGCTTCAGAAGATAGGGGAAAGAGGAATTATAAAGAGAGAAGAGGGGGCGGGCAGGAGACCTGGATAGAAGCTGTCGGGGAGGGGAGGGGGATACCGCAGAGACACCCCCAGGGGGCGGCTCTGTCTCGAGGGAGGACACTATGCCCTCCAGGCTTACTCTCCACAGACCTGTTTGCGCAGTGCGTGGGAAGGAGGGGACAGGGGGCGGGGAGGGGGGGGAATATGGAGGAAGGGAAAAGAGGGGTGGGGAGGAGAGAGATATCGGCCAGAAATTAGATATGAGCTTCGACTACCTCTTTCCTCCCTGGCTGTCGGCACAGTGGGCAGAAGAGGTGATGGGCATTGAGGCCAGCCCCGTGAGTTCCCAGGAGCTGCTGCCCACGCCCCGCCGAATTTGCCGAAGCTTTAAGGCCTCAGCGTTTCGGGGTGAGATCGGATGGGGGGAGGGGATCCGCTATCAGAAGTTTCCCTCCTGCCGCCCAGTTCCTCTTTGATTTAAAAATCAAGATTTTTTTTGAGGGGGAGATTGGTCTCTCTCTCTCTCTCTCTCTCTCTCTCTCTCTCTCTCTCTCTCTCTCTCTCTCTCTCTCTCTCTCTCTCTCTCTCTCTCTCTGTCTCCTTTCACTTTGGAAAGCACCCTACCCTCTGGGAGGTGAAACTCAGGTAGGAAGTCTTGTTAGTGGCCTCTGGAGCGGGCAGATCCAGTTCTAGGTTTCTGAAAAAGAAACCGAGGGGGATTAGAGACGCTGCGGTGGCAATCAGAAAGCGCTTGTGTCTTTGCGGCAGGAGCGTAGGGGCTACAGTTCTCTGATCGACCCTCCACCAAGAGCTTTCGGGCCCAGGCTGCCAGAATAAATAATAGTTTCCAAGGCTGGGTGACGAGGCACGGGGGGGTGGAAGAGGGGGAGATTTTGATGATAGAGTGTGTGGATTGGCTTCCAAAAAGCCTCCCACTCCACGACATATTCGGGTTGGCAAGTCTGAGTGAATGCATTCAAGTCCCTGGATATGCCCCCGAGAGGGAGCGGGGGAATTGGGTAAAGATGAGTGAGGATTTACCTGGGGAGCTTGAATAATCAGGGGTGAAAACGTGTGTCTTCACCTTGTAAATTGAACTCCTCATCCCTTTGTTCCTCCAGAGCCCTAGAACATCCAGGTTCCAGAAACGTCAGAGCCAGAGAAGCACTTTTGGTGGATCTGTTTGAGCAACCACCTCTTGCTTTTAGCACGCTGGAGTATAGGGTAGTGGTGGTGGTGGTGGCGGTGGTGTGTGTGTGTGTGCGTGCTCACGCGCTCGTGTGTGAGAGACAGATACAGAGACAGAGAGATAGAGACAGATGGAAAGATACAGAGAAAGGCAGAGACAGAGAGACAGAGAATCAGAGAGACAGACAGAGTGAAGGTGTGTGGGTGCATATGGGTAGATACTTGTCTGAGTTCCATGGTGAGATATACCGAAAGGGCAGGCTGGCCCTTACTTTATTTCGAACCTTTGTGCTGTGGCTAGCAGAGGACTGGGTGACTGAAGCGAATTCGCCGAGCAGACTTAACATGTAAATCAGGGCTTTCCTAGCCTCAGTGAGTTGCTCCTCAGTTACGCCCACTGAACAAGAAGCAACAAGCTTTGAGTGAGACTGTGAAAGAAGTGGTGGTCATTGGGGGTGAGGGACGCTGGGCGAGGAGGGGGCGTTGTTTGGGTTTTGTTTTTTTTTTTAAAGAGAGATTTGAGAGTCTCACACCTTCACACCTCGTTCTTACGCTTCCTCCGGACTTTTCTCCTCCTTGTTATCTCCGTGTATTTAAAGCAGAGCGGGGAAGGAGGGCGCCCGGGAGGCTGAGGCTGAGGGGGGCTGGAGGCTGACTGCAGACGCACCCAGCTGTCTCTCTAGCAATGTGGAAGCCAGAGCCCTGAACAGGCGCCGGCGCTCAGGTGATTCGCCTCCAGATCTACCTATGCCTCCTCGCCTCCCAGGGCTGGGCGGAGAAAACCGTCCCCTCCCCCTCCTTTGGGCTCCCCCCAAGTGTGTGCCTGCCTCGGCGCCAGGAGAGATCCCGGGAAGTCTTGGTGAAAGACTGATATAGATATAAGGACATTTCTCCATGGAGTCACGTGACATAATTACCACCAGAATCAATCAAGATGAATTGCACGTCAGCACACGGTGGGGATTTTTTCTTAGTTGATCCTGTCCAAAGCCTCTTGTGCAATAGATGGATCTTGTTCAAGGCACGGAAATCTCCCGGTCGCTCACCATCGCCCAGAGGAAGACATGACTGAGTTTGACGACTGCGGCCCCAGCGCAGCCAATATGTATCTGCCGGGCTGCGCTTATTACGTGGCCCCCTCGGATTTCTCCAGCAAGCCTTCGTTCCTGTCGCAGACGTCGTCTTGTCAAATGACTTTCCCCTACTCCTCCAATCTGCCTCACGTCCAACCGGTGCGCGAAGTGGCGTTCCGCGACTACGGCTTGGAGCGCGGTAAATGGCAATACCGGGGCAGTTACGCTCCCTATTACTCGGCGGAGGAGGTGATGCACAGGGACTTGCTGCCGCCCGGGAGCCGGAGGCCGGATATGCTATTCAAGGCTGCCGAACCCGTTTGCGGTCCCCACGGCCCCTCGGGCGCCGCCTCCAACTTCTACAGCACCGTGGGGCGCAATGGGATCCTGCCCCAGGGCTTCGACCAGTTTTACGAGGCAGCGCCTGGACCCGCGTACCAGCAACAGCAGCAGCAGCAGCAGCAGCAGCCTCAGCAGCAACAGCAACAGCAGCCGCCTCAGCCCAGCGGCGAGCCCGAGGGGGACGCTGAGAAGAGCGGCTTGAAGTCTCCGGCCAGCGCGAGTCCCTGTGGCAAAGCCCCCTCGGGGCCGGAGCCCAAGGGGGCAGCGGAGAGCGGCTCCAGCGGCGAGGCCCCCCCCAGGGGAGGCGGGGGCGGAGAAGAGCGGAGGCGCAGGTAGGGACCTATATTGGGGGGGAAGGAGGAGGTAGGGAAGGAGGTGGGGGTGGGGGTGGGGGTGGGGGTGCAGCCGAGCCCGGGCCCACCCTTTAGCAGCCGGGGTTTTATGTGCCATTTTATAAGCATTCGAAGGAGTTTATATATCCTATAAGATTTCTCTACCCGTTGTAAAGCGTGTTTACGATAGGAAACCAATTTAGGTGGGCTTAAGGTATTCTTCGAGGGAGATATTAATTGTTGCAAAGAAGATTTTGTTGGGGGGGACGGGGGACGACGAAGAGAGAAAGAAAAGATTTCTTGCAACAGTTGCTAGCAGAGCCACTAATGGCATCTTCGCTCCGTCTTGGTTTCTTTTAAGTGGGGGAGGGATGGGGGAGGTTGGTCATTAAACTGGACCTTATCCAAGTAACTGGAGGAAAGGCACAGAGAGATCTAAACAGCTCTTTCTGCACATGCACATATGTGTACACATATACATATGTAAATATATGTCCCTCCATATGCATGTGTGTCTATATCCACGCACACACCTATTAGATCTATACAAGCCTGCACTCTAATTTCTCCTGGCCCAATATATCATTTCTATAGAGACACAGGGTCTTTTCAGAAGAATGAGGGGATGTCACTAGCTATAGAAGGGGAGTCCGGTGTCCTGCCCTGGTCCCTTTTCCCTAGTAGAGGAACTGACCAGAGGCCAGTACACAGTTGGCCAAGTACAAGAGAGCTCGAAGTTGTGGTCTGGGTCTGGGTAGCGAAAGAGAGCGCTGGGTGGTCTCAATCTAGTCCTCTAGTTTTTTTCCCCCCTTCCTTTCAGTGGTCCCACAGCGATCGAGGAAAAAGAGGTGTCCCTACACCAAATACCAGATCCGAGAACTGGAACGGGAATTTTTCTTCAACGTGTATATAAACAAAGAGAAAAGACTCCAACTGTCTCGAATGCTCAATCTCACTGACCGACAAGTCAAAATCTGGTTCCAGAATCGCAGGATGAAAGAAAAGAAACTGAACAGAGATCGACTCCAATATTTCACTGGGAACCCCTTATTCTGAAAGATCAAGAAATCTCTCCCCCTCCCCCTCCCGCAACTCTCACTCACACTCACACTCCTCCCCTCACTCTGCCTGCCCGCCGGAGGCAAAAAGTCATTGGGTTTACATGAGTCATCTTCCCTTCGGAACTCCAAGCTTCATTTTCACATTCAACTCGGTCAACTCGGTTACTTCCCAGAGATCAATGCCTGCAGAAGATGCCGGTGTCTTGGCGGATCGGATGCCTAATGAGGGGAAAATGGTAAATCCAAACATCCGTTTACAATTTTACCACCAAAGTGTTTTTTTTTTGTCTCCCCTCTCCTCCCCCCCACCCTAAGTCTTCGTGGTGATGCAGATGGACCTGTAGTGCGTTTGGCCCTGTTGCTTAAGGTGTTTTGTTCTGAGCTTAGAGTCAACTGTTTCCTTTCACTAAAAAGAATGGCGATTATTTAAACTCTGGGAAATGTTCGGTCTCTAAGTTTCCACTGTCATATAAACGCATGGGCCACTGTCTTTTTCATGTGAATAAATGGTTTCTAGTAAAACGAAGGTTCCATCCTCAATGCACTGTATGGATTTTCCTCTTTGAAGAACTTTAGCGTCTGAACAGGACATTTGAGGGAGCAAAGAGAACTGGCAGGAACCCCTTACCCCCATCCCCCAGCCAAAATGGAAGAACATTTGCAGCAGAGTTAAAATCAGGGTTGATTTCTATCCCCAGATGGCTCCTTTTCAATGTAACTTTCAGTTAATCCCTTCAGTGTGAGACACCAAAAAATGGCTCTCCTGCCTTCTATCAGAGCTGATGGGACAGAGGCGGCAGGGATTTCTAAAGGACTAATAATTCGTTCCTCCAGCTTGAAAATTTGGAATTTCTGAAAACAGGAACTCCCCCTCACCACCATTTTTAGTAGATATAAGGAAAATGCAAATTCACTCTTGATCCTTTGTACAATGAAAGAGAGAGACAGAATCCCTTAAAAAATTAAGATCACCACCCTAAAAAGTTCAAGAGATACCAGTGTCCCCTGTTTGTAGAGTAGTGTTGCTTATTTCCCAGTCAGGATAAAGTAAGTAGACAAAGGTAATCCCCTGCTCAGAACCCAGTGCTAAAGATCTCCTTGCCTTTATTTCGTAAAGTGAAAGAATGTAACTGAGGTCTTCTCTGCACTTTATGTTGCATGACCTGGCTAAGCTGTTTACAAAACCTTGAACTGTCTAGACAACACCATAAAAACCAAAGTTCTAAACAGCTTAATTGGGTTATATTATACACCTTCTGGTGGGCGAAAAAAAAGATTTCCGCAATGTGCAATAAAGTGGAGTGAGAAAGGGTTGTTTTTTTAAGACAAAGTAGATCTTATGACTCTGGCTTCTTATAAGCCCAAAGTCGAAAAATGAATCCACAACAGCAGTAAAACCTACTAAAAGATAGCCGAGAATGCTATCTCTAAAGGAAAAATAAAATTAAAATGGCGAAGTCTTTTTCGAGAAGCAAAAACATAAGTGTATGCCTTTGAACTTCCAAAATGTCAAGGTCATCACCTTTAACCTTTCTGAATAATTAGGCGCCCTAAGGTTCTTCTGTTTTTTTCAACCACCACCCACTATCACACACATACACCCACACACGCGCATTTATGACTTTGCAGAGAATCATATCAGGGGAATTGCCATAAATCTCTGAGCAAATTCCTAATTTCAGGATCAATACTCTTAATTTCCTTCCAAATATTTCTGTAAGCTTAATGGCAACAGAGTTCTTTGCAAAGCTCTATTCGATCACAATGTCTCAGAACAATGTCTCCAGAACAGTTATGAAACACCATTTTGGGGGGCTTAGATTGCTATCACCTTTCCTCCAATGATAGACTGTACTTGGGGGAAAAAAAGGGAGCCATTTGAAAGGGGAAAGTTATTTCCAGACAGTTAGTCTTTCATTATATTTTAAACCAATTTGTCGCCCTGTCAAATAAATTATTGCACCTTCAATAATATTAAACCGCAGGATTTAATAGAATTTCTATATGCATTTTTGAAAACCTCTCAGCCCTGGTTGGGGCGGGGGGGGGTGGGGAGAGAAGAGTCAATTAGAGGGGAAAGCACACGATCGAATTATTAGCTTTTTGAAGGTTTGGCTTTGTTCCTGACATTGGAAGGCCACTAAAATCCCAGTGCCCTCATACAATCACTCCAAAATATCAAACCAGTCAATGGCTTATTTCTGAGTTTTTTTTCCCCCACCCCAGGGTTTAAATGTAGCAAGTTTGCCCCTAGAAAGAAAAATCTTGAGGGAAACCAATTCCAGGTTGCATTGTGAGAGAGAGCCACGCGAGGGCGCGCTCATGTTCTACAAACCTCACTTTGGTTCGATTGGTGCAGTACGTTTTCTTCCAAATACTGTAATATGAATTTCATTGATAGAGGCGCCACAATAGGAGTATTCTTCTAAAAATCGGCTTTATCTGTAGTAAGGAGGTGCAGGGATTTTTATTAAGGGAGTGAAGAGAAAGAGAGTAAGAGGAGAGACAAGGTTTTTGAAACAAATGTCTAACGGTTTCAGAGAAATGAGGCGTTTAAAAGGAATTATTTTTCTTATAACCCGGCGGATCACAGGAGAGATCTTAAAGGCCAATAGGTGCACATTTTAAAAGGGAGATGCCGTATTTAAAATTCCTTAAGTAGATGGAAATATTGTTTTAATATTTCGAGGAAAATGGAGATGAAAATAAAAGCCCACCATCTTTTATTTTCTTCAAGCTTCTAGAGATTATCGAGCTTTTGTTCTGAATTGACATGATGCCATCAAATGGGATAAGATTCAATTTTATTAAAAATATAGGAAACCTTAGATTTGGGAAATTTATTTGTGGTGTGAGAGTAAAAAACAAAAACAACTTGAAACCTTGTAATGATAGTAAGCTGGTAGGTTGGCTATTTGAAATGAATAAAACTGAAAAGGAGGAACAAAACGTGTAGAAGCTGGTTAAGAAAACGTGTATTCTATATAATTCTAGGGAGAGTTTTGGAAACAAAAATATCTCATATTTGCCAAAAGATTTCCGTGAAATTTCCGAGTCCTCTGGGCGGCCTTGGGGAAAGTCAATCGGTTTCCCAAGCGCTTTTTCCTCTTCCCCTCCCTTCCATAGAACCCGGCCTCACTCCTTGCCCTTTGGGGATAGGGGAGAAAATTATCTTAGTGTTAGGGGAGGTGTTGGTCTCCTGGGCTCCCATCTACCGGGAGCTAATCCAGGCAAAGTGTCTAAAGGACCACTGGGATTTTATCAGTTTAACTGAATTGACTGGAGAGTTTTCTCCCCTCCTCGAAGTTCATTGTTAACGCAGAGAGTATCTCCCGTAATAAATACCATTCCGCCGTCCCTGTTCATTAGGGTGATTCCCCCTATTGCCAGTCCCTCCTCCATCCATATCCTTCCTGGCCCTTGGTCAAAGGCGCGAGGAATGGGGACGCCCTTTCTCTAACCCTGGCTTAAGGAAGTAGACAGCTTGGTTGGGAGGGGGAGCGGCGTGGAGGTGACCCAAGCTACTCCATTGGGGTTCTGTGGGTCTCTTCTTAAAATATCTTTCGTCTCTCGCCACTGGCAACTTGTCCCTCAGAACTCTCGTTGCCGGTCAGGGCTGCCCCACTTGAGAGCAGAGGGAGAGAGGGTGGCGGAAACTGAAGCTTTCGAATTTGATACAGGAGGGCAAATACGAGACGTTGGCTTGTTGCTCGAGAAACCTCGGGGTTCTGTCTGTCTGGCTGACCGGCCCTGGATTTGTTGAGAGAACTGCCCGAGAGGTGACTGGAAAACCTCATTCGTGGGGATCCTTTCTGTCTTTCTTGACCACAGGTCTCCAATTGCACAACCCCACCCCCCCCTAGTTTCCAATGGACTGGAGCTTGACTCCCAGTGTCCCAGGGCTCGCTCTCTGACCCCTGGATGGTTCTAGGGTACTCGAGAAGTGTACTGAGAGTAGGGCATCGGCGTCCAAGTCAGGTAGTTGAATTAAGTTAGAGACACCGGAGGCTCCGCCAACCCATCTGGATGGCCAGCAGCCCCTTGGCCTTGGGCTGGGTGACGGAGGCCAGAGAGGCAGCTACTGTTCAGGGCAGTCTGTCCCAATTTCCATTCCAGAAGAGCTTAGTTGCGTTGGCTTGACGCCTGGGAGAAAGAAAGGGTCTGGATTTCTAAATCCTACAGCCTAGTTAGTTAACGAATTATTGCTTCTTTCGAAGTCAAGCACTAGGTGTAGAAATTCGAGTGACCTACAGGATCAGGGAAGCGAGGTCGAGGGGCGGGAGAAGAGGATAAAAAGCAAGATCTCCTTTAATCTAAAGAAAAGCGTTTCCTATTTTCACGGATATTGGATGTTTGACATTGGCAGAAGGCAATACCTGGTCTTAGACTTCTATTTGGAGGGAAAATGAACCAACTTGCTTCATTTTTTTGTGTCTGGAAAAGAAGGAGACACTCCTTGGTCTCTCTGGATATTTGAAAACCGCTAATTTTCTCCTACCCCTGTGCTTGGTGGTTGTGTCTCTGAAGAGCTCCCTGAATTCCCCTTTAACCCCCTTCTCCCTTGGCCATGAGCTTTCACCCCGAAGAACAGAGAATTGGGAAGGGAGGTGGGGAGGGAGGATGGCCAGAAGACTAGAGTCTCGACCTTGGTGCAGCCCCGAAACTTTCCCGAAGGCTAGAGACGGTTTAGGGCTTAGAATCCAGGGCAATCCCGGTCGCAAAAAGGTCTCCTCTCAGCACGGGGTTCCTTCCTCATTTTCCTTGAAACAGGAAATCGAGGAGACAACCTACCCCCTTGATTACAAATGCTAATTTAACTGTAAAGCTACTCCTTTATTTTTCCCTGGGAAAGTAGTATGGCTTTGGGGAGCGAGCCTTGCGTATGAATGTAGGGTGCGTATCTAGTTTATAGCTCAATATTGATTTATTATTAATGTTAATGACTTTGCCCTATCTAAATATGATCTAAAACTATACTTACATTAAATACTCATAAGCGAAATAACTGCTTGCTCCCCAATACGGCCACATTTTCATTCTTCTCCTTGTGCAGATCAGCCTCCGATTCCTAATGATTGTCTCATCCTTTCCTTCTTCCAGTTCATTTGTTCTTACTATTTCTAGTTTGCTTAATTTTTTATTTTAAAATCGAGAAAGCCAAAAATCCCCATCTGCTCTTAGAGCATGCAGACTATTTCAAGTTAGAATTTGGAGGAGAGGGGGAAGGAGAAATAATTGGATCTAGGCGAGAAAATGTCAGATATTCATTTTGAGGAGAGTGAGGAGAAATTGAAAATGAAAGCTGACTCCGAGGTAACTGGGTCTTTCACAGCCACCTGAGTAAATATCCGATACACCCCAAATGCAAGAATAAGACCTCAAGTTCTTCTTTTAGGAGAACTCTTACGAAACCCGTAGGCAGACCTGTAAGCTAAAAACTTGCATCGGATATTTCTGACTGCCCTATTTTCTTCAAGTGTAAATAAAGATTATGAAAGACCATCTGATGGGCATAAAATTCCTGATTAGATTTAGCAGTCGGAGTTTAGCCGAAGCCCAGGAAAATAGTATTTGACTTCTTTGCACTCTGTGGGTTGCCCGGCATTAGTGTAAAATAAAGGGGGGGGGTAGTGATGGAGGGATTTCTAGAAAGCAAAATAACAGCTCTCAGTGATCAGCACCGTGAAGTCCACGGCACTTTGTTTGTGACTTGGGCAAAGCCTAGCATTGGCTCTGATAATGATTTCAACTGGGAGAAAATGCCCTTTGAGAGCCTACTACCCAATTGCCCCTAAAATAGTAACGGAAAAGACTGTTTCAGGCAGCGTTGGAGGAGAGAATGTTAAAAAAAATTATCAAAATAAAAACGTTCTTATTTATTTGTTCATAGCTTAAAACAGCTACTCCTCCATAAAGGTAATGTTTAAGCTCTCTGGCCAACACAGAGCTTTAGACTGTAGCTGTTAAAGGCGTCGGGGCTTTTAACCTGACAATGATGTTGTATTTGAACAGCTGCGATAAGGTTTTAAAAGGTCTGTCTCATGGCCACAGCGGAGATTTTAAATGGGGTTATTGTTTCTGACAATGCCAGGCTATGGGGGAAAGGAAAACAAACTCATCCCAGAAAATAATGTAAAATTCTAACTTCCACTAGGGACAGAGGAGATTTATTTGGGGGGGGGCGAGGTGGTTTGTTGGGAAAGAAAGATTTGAATCGCCTTTTCACGTGGAGGTCTGCGAGGCACAATCTAGCTTGCATCCCCCAATAATACAGAAACATTGAATGCGCTTTGAAGCTGTTCAGGCCCCAAAGACATGTTCAGCTGAACCGGAAACAAGATTTATCCACAAGTTCAGTGTATTCTCCTGAAATCCAAGTCCAGGGAACCTCCTCAGAAGAGGTTGAGGTTTAGAAAAAGAAAACCCCTTCGAAAGAAGGAACTGGTTCACGGTCAGTGTTTCTTTCCGTGCTTTATCCCCCACCCTCTTAAGAGTGGGAGAGGGAACTGTAGCTTCGGAGGGAGAGGACAAGTTAATGCCTTCTAAGACAAGTCTTTAGAAATCCAAGTTTAAAGCTCCCTACTGCTGCCTTCCTGTAGCTGGAAAGAGTGGCGGGGATCAGGGCTGCCTGCTCCCAAAGCCAGAGAAGGAAGTTGCCAGAACAGTTTTCTCATAAAACTCCGAGTTTCTGCAGTGTTGTCGTTGTCTTTTTGTCTTGTTTTTTAATGTGCACGACCACAGCTCAAGACCAAGTCCTCTTTGTGGGACCTCGCTTACCAGAGGAAAACAGAGGATTGAGATTTTCCTTTCCTCTCCTCTCCTCTCCCCTCCTCTCCTCTTCTTTCCTTTCCTTTCCTTTCTTTTTACTTCCTTTCCTTTCCTTTCTTTTTTCTTTCTTTCCTTTCCTTTCCTTTCCTTTCCTTTCCTTTCCTTTCCTTTCCTTTCCTTTCCTTTCCTTTCCTTTCCTTTCCTTTCCTTTCCTTTCCTTTCCTTTCCTTTCCTTTCCTTTCCTTTCCTTTCCTTTCCTTTTTTTTCCTCACAAAGCAAAAGCTCTTATCAAATAATTTTAGGAATCTTAGAGAACTATAAAATTCAACTTCTGACAAAAGTATAGCTTTTAATACTTGACGATTTGTGTTAAAACAAAAATTGACCTCCTTGGTTAGTAGCGAGGGGAAAAATCAATAGTATAATTTTCAATAATTCATAACGCGAACGCCATTATGCTAAATCTTAACTATTAATCTTATCCTTTACAAAGTCTCGATTGATTTGTTAATAAAATATCTTCCCGTGTGTGGCAACAGAGGGTATAACTCTTTAAAAACCTTCAGAAGCAAGAAAATTACCAAGTAGCCCAAGAATGTAGATGAGAATTTTATTGATCGCCCTGATTCTTCTTAATATGTATTAATAAATTCCACAACCTTTTGTACCTTGCACTTGTCAGAAACCAATGCTTTTACAAAATCCATAAAAGGAAAACATATTTTTCTTTGCATAATAACTGAATGACACCTTAGCATTTCCCTCCCCCTCCCCCAGCCCAGCCAGTTACTGAAAACTTTCAAAGTCTGGATTGTCAGGGTTTTTTGTTGTCCCCCCATTTCCTTTTTTTTTTCATTTTCTTCTTCATCACCCTCCCCCCTTTTAAAAGTGTGTGGGGATGAAGATCCCAGCTTCATTCTCCTGTAGGAAGCCGGAGGGGTGGTTTCTCTGACAGCACATTGCTGGCAAATAATTGTCTCCTGTATGAAACCACACAGGGTCCCAGAGTGCATGCGGTCAGGAGAAATCCCCTATTTCCGCTGGGGAGAAATGCTTATGCTGAGTCCCACAGCGAGCAGAGTCCTGAGCCTAGGATGGAGAGGACTTGGAGAATGGGGCATTACTTCTGCACCACTTTCCCCTAGACTTCATGTCGAACGGATCCTTGGCCTGTTTGCCCTTTTCTTCCCCCTTCTGTTTTCCCTTCCCACGTTTACTAACTAGGATTATCATCACCACCATCATCATTATCATCATCACATCATTCTAAAGCCTAGAGACAGGAACTCAGGATCCCAGAGAATTTTGACTCACCTCTCCGAGAATACCAGTCCTAAATAAATCAATAACTGGCCCCCATTCTGTCTGTCTTGTCACATGTCTGTCTTCCTCTCTCTCTGTAAGTATGTATACATGCATAAGTACATACGCATATATGTATAATACATAATCTCCCTCCACTTCTCCTCTCCTTTCCTTTCCTTTCCTTTCCTTTCCTTTCTTTCCTTCCTTTCCTTTCCTTTCCTTTCCTTTCCTTTCCTTTCCTTTCCTTTCCTTTCTTTCCTTTCCTTTCCTTTCTTTTCCTTTCTTTTTTCCTTCCTTCTTTCTTCCTTCCTTCCTTCCTTCCTTCCTTCCTTCCTTTTCCTTCCTTCCTTCCTTCCTTCCTTCCTTCCCTTCTTCCCTTTTTTCCTCTTCCCCTCCTGTCCTCTTTCCCTCCGGCTCGGCCACCGGACTGCCCGGTCGCCGAGAGCTCCGTGTTTGCCGTGGGCGTAGTGCACCAGGGCTGCCTGACCGAGACCAGCTCCAGAGGAGCGCCCTGCTCTCCTCGCACTATCCCTTGCGCGTTGTAGATGTCGCTGTTGTCCGTAGTTGCTCCGCGGACCGGCCGGGCCCGGGGAGCACGTGACCCGCGAGGAGGCAGCGGCTCAAGGCCATTTTCAAATCTCATTGGCTTGGTTGTCATGTGGTCGGGCAGAGGCATCCACAATTACACAGGGAATGTTTTCCTAGAGATGTCAGCCTACAAAGGACACAATCTCTCTTCTTCAAATTCCTCCCCAAAATGTCCTTTCCCAACAGCTCTCCTGCTGCTAATACTTTTTTAGTAGATTCCTTGATCAGTGCCTGCAGGAGTGACAGTTTTTATTCTAGCAGCGCCAGCATGTACATGCCACCACCCAGCACAGACATGGGGACTTATGGAATGCAAACCTGTGGACTGCTCCCGTCTCTGGCTAAAAGAGAAGTTAATCACCAAAATATGGGTATGAATGTGCATCCTTATATACCTCAAGTAGAGAGTTGGACAGATCCGAGCAGATCTTGTCGAATAGAGCAACCTGTTACACAGCAAGTCCCTGCTTGCTCCTTCACTACCAATATTAAGGAGGAAACCAATTGCTGCATGTATTCCGATAAGCGAACCAAACTCATTTCTTCCGACGTCCCTTCTTACCAGAGGTTGGTCTCTGAATCATGCCCCATTGAAAATCCCGAGGTTCCTGTCCCAGGATATTTTAGACTGAGCCAGACCTACGCCACTGGGAAAACCCAAGAGTACAATAACAGCCCCGAAACGAGTTCAACTGTAATGTTACAGTTAAACCCTCGCGGCTCTGCCAAACCGCAGCTATCTTCTGCCCACCTTCAGATGGAAAAGAAAATGAGTGAAAACCCCAGCAACCAAGACTCAGCTAAAGTCCCTCAAGTGGAAAGCCCCGAGCCCAAGTCCACTTTGCCAGAGGAGAGGAGCTGCCTAGCTGAAGTGTCCGTGTCCAGCCCAGAAGTCCAAGAGAAGGAAAGTAAAGGTCGGTATGATCAAAGTTTAAACCATAGCGTGGTGTAACTTGAACACGGCAGCATCATAAAACACAGTATAAAATACTAACAAGCACCACAGCCATAACATTTAATGATAAGGAGGCATCGGGCTGCAGGTGCTGGCTCTCTGGAGCTCCTAGGAGGAGAAAGAGAGCAAAAATCAGTCCCCATAGAGTGCAGCCATCTCTTTTCCTGTTTTACCTTCTCTTATTGTGTTTACCTTCTACACAGACTGATGGGGAGACGGAGGAAGAGGTTGCTTGGATTTGTTCTTTGCTAGGCTAGTCCACGAAAAAACAACAAAAGGACTAGAAGGAGTTCTGGAGGTTGTAAACATAACCAATTACTCTCCTTTATCCTGGTAATATCTTAATTAAATATTTTAATTGCATCCAATTATGATTTTATGGCATTTAGAAGCATTGTGTTGATATTCAGATGTGTGTGAGATGTGTCCTGCGAGCTTGTTAAAGCTTTCTGAAGGCCGAAGGCTGAAGCCAGGAGACCAGGGCAGTAGCAATGCGCCTGGGTTTCCAGGGGACACGGCTGCTCTCCTGAGCTGTTTCCAATAATCTTGGATTTGTTGTTGTTGTTGTTGTTGTTGTTTTTAAGGGTATCAGGCTCTTAAACTCTCTTTTCAAGATTGAAAATATGGAGAGTTAGATGGTGGCTCCCATTAAAGAAGAGCCAGAGTTTGCCTTGGGAACAGGCAGAGGGTGAGGCGACCAAACCCCGGGAATTCACCTTGTGAAAATGGACTTTGCAACCTCTCCCTTGCCTTCTCTTCTCATACTCATGAAATATTGCAGGAGGCAGCAGTGTATACATTTACCCTGAACAAATGTCTTTATGGGGTGGTGTTGGAGGGGGGAACATTCTAAAGGAAACAATGCACAGACAAGTATGTGTGTGGGGGTGTATGTATGGGAGAGGTTTTTATTTCCAAGAGATAATTTATTAAGAATAAAATGTACTTATACACCTATAAATGTGGCTGGGGTGGGTGGGACTCCAAGTCTGAGAGATCGAGGGGAAAATGATGGAAAATAGAATGTGTGAATACTGTGGAACTGGCAGGTTTTCTTAGGAAGTCACTCAGTCCCAGGTTGTCACGAGCAACCCCGTTAAAATGTGACTGAGGAGACCCTAGCAGGTTAAATATTGTTTAAATGTTGTGTGCGAGTTGGAAACTTTAGCGAGAAATCAAAACACAGGCGCAGAAGTCGAGGGTGCCCTCACATCGTGTCGTTGGAACTATTTAGCACTAATCTGGCAACAATTAGAAATCCTTTCCAGTGTACACACCTCGTGTGAGTAATGTTTAATACCAGCATTTCACTGAGCTACCAGACATTATAGTAGAGGGGTCATGGCCAAGGGTACACTCTAACAGACTGAGAAAAAAATTTTTTTTTGATTTTTTTTCTTCTCCTTTTGATTTTGATAGAGGAAATCAAGTCCGATACTCCAACCAGCAATTGGTTAACTGCAAAGAGTGGCAGAAAGAAGAGGTGTCCTTATACTAAACATCAAACACTGGAATTAGAAAAAGAATTCTTATTCAATATGTACCTCACTCGCGAGCGCCGCCTAGAGATCAGTAAGAGCGTTAACCTCACTGACAGGCAGGTCAAGATCTGGTTTCAAAACCGCAGAATGAAGCTTAAGAAGATGAGCAGGGAGAACCGAATCCGAGAACTGACCGCTAATCTGACCTTCTCTTAGACTCTAACGCGGGGACAGAAACAGTGAGGATATTCGGCACAACATTCCCCGGGTGCAAAATGCAGGAGAGACTTGGAAAACACAAACAAAATCTTCATTTTTTTCTTTCCTTTTTTTTTTGTTTTTGTTTTATCCTGATAGAATGTGACTTTGGGGTCATTATTTTAGTGCTGCAAGTGAATCTGTATACCTATGGAGATATATATATATATATATATATATACATATATATATAAAAGAAAACTAGCACGTGTAATTTATTTTTTTTTCATCGTAATGCAGGGTAACTATTATTGAGAGTTATCATTTGGTCTTAACTTATTGGAACTGTGGAGTATCCAAACAATGTGACTTTTTCATGTTTTTACTCACAAATATGGTCTGTGCGTGTGGCTTTCACATTAGCCATGGCATTATTGAATAATCCAATAGTTTAACAATATTAAGATCACCCACAACCTTCTGGGGGGAAAAAAGCACATGACAATGTAACTATCCTCGCAAATGAACTTAGAGATTGTCTTTCGTAAAGTGGATTCTTGTCTACTTATCCATTGTAGATATGTTCTTGTGGTGTATATGTGGTATCTTAGAAGTACAAACAGCAATCTGTCCTTTCTGTGCATGTTCTGTTAGCATGTATAATGCAATAAACTCTGTAAACGATACTGGCCCCTTTTGTTGTCTAAAATGGAAAGATCAGTCTGGATTTGAGAGCCTTCACTGGGAATATCAGCTGCAGCCTGAAAGACTGCTTGAAGGGGGAGGAGGGCATGAGGAGTGGGAAGTGGAGTGGAGGGGAGAGTCAGAGGAGGGAGAGAAAAGGAAAAGCCCCCAGGAAATGAAAGGAGTGGTACCAATGATTAATCCGGGAAATGTTGTACAGTTGTTCACAGTTTGGGAAAAGGGAATCACTGCCCCCTTTCCCTTTCCTAAGGATAGTAAAATATCATGACCTAAACTGGATGCCTGCTTCCTACCAACTTGAGACTGCTGAGTGCCCCCAGATCCCTTCTTCCTTCTATTCCTGGCAACACTGAAAGAGCCATTTTCCTGGACTTTTGGTAGATAAAAATGCCATTTAAAAAAAATTCTTAAGAAGGTTTGATTTGTGTTTCGTGGTAAGGTTCCAGATTTGAAACCAATGTTCCCCATGGTCGGGTGAGGTGAGGATAGCTTGTAGTTCATTAATAACTGAAGGCTATAGCAAGCTGCCTAACATTTAAACTCGATCTCTTTCCTCTCCCCCCCACCCCCACCTTAATGGCCAGGCACTTATCCTGTAATGTAATTTAGGAAAAGAGTTTTGCAGAAAACATTTTGTTGTTGCTTACTGGAGAAGGAATTTTATGTGTAGTAATTACCTTTTACTAGTTGAGAGAGAGAGAGAGAGAGAGAGAGAGAGAGAGAGAGAGAGAGAGAGAGAGACAGAGACAGAGAGACAGAGAGACAGAGACAGAGACAGAAAAGGAGCAAAGAAGTTTGCACAGTCATTCCTCTCCCTGCTTAATTGCAAAATACTGCTGGGAGCCACCATATAGGAGACGGGAAGTAAACGCACTAAAAGGAACTTTAGGGGATTTGCAAATGAACATGACTCTGCGCTGAAGTCCAATGTTCGAATAAGCCAGCACTTTCTAGCAGGGTTTGAAAGAAAACAGTGTAGCCCTTCCAGCTCCTATTCAAGCAGGATTCTAATCTGAGAGGACCCCCAGCATGATTAACCACCATCCTTTAGACAGGGCACAAGAATATGCCTTGGACAGAGTCTACAAATTTTTTGTTGTCTCAGGCCTTGGCTGTAGTTTTAAAGAGTTTTTAATATCATCGATTACACTAGACAATTCCTTTTTGATTTCCTTTCCTGGAAGGGGAAAGCAAATCCATTTAGACATTTTAATTCACTGCATTCGTTCAGTGAAGGATTCTAGACAATCTGCAATTAAGTAAATTAAAAACAAACAAACAAACAACTCCTTGCTAGGTCCAGGAATGTTCATCAGTTTAAAGCACTACTATTTTTAAAACTTCATTTGAAGAAGGGAAGGGTCCTCTTACAGGAAATTGTAAACATGATGGCTATGAAAACTGGGATCTGCCAGCCTCACCACCTTTAAGTAGCCAAGTGAAAACCAATCATTTCTGGGGTGCCAGTTCATGTAGTGGAATCTCTTTGCTGAGAAGGGAGGAAAATGTTTGTTGTATGGAGGAAAAAAAACCAGCCTGACCTGTCCTAACCCAATGTAGAATTTTGGAAGAAGAAAAAAAAGAAAGAAAGAAAGCCTTAGAAAAAGGTGATCAACCATCAACCAAATAGTAATTTCTCCTCCCCCCCCACTCCGCCCCTTTTATATTCCTTTGGTCTATGTAGAATGCATTTCCAACACGAGTAAAAAGACTGTAGAGACGAACCTTCGTGGACAGAAGTACAGAGAGTAAAGGGAGATTTAAACACACACAAACAACAGAGCTTGAAGTAAAATTTTGATACAGCTATATTATGAATTTTGGGAAAACAGTTGGTAGTTCCCTCAGATTCAAGGCTATTCAGTGTCGCCTTTGAAGAGAGGAAATGCTCATGGGGGAGGGGGAGAGAGGGAAGGCCAATATTTCTCAGATATCCCCTGAATACTCTTAGCAGTCCCTAGTAACAACAGAGTTTTTCCCTGCTTCGAGACATGCTAATATTCATTTTTCCTTCAATAATACAGGAGAGAGAGAATACACCAACTGCCCTATTTGCACGTTGAGGATGAAGGGGAAAGTTTGGCCCGAGTGAGGAGGCTGGCACTTGGGTCTACAATCGGTTGTTTGCCATGCTCTCTTCCAGGGCAGATTTTTCTCTTGCGCTCACCAGGAGAACATCTGCGTTTTGCCCGCTTATACCATCACGTCTTCCTCCAGCAAAAGCCCTGTGTAAAGTTCACCCTCTCTGATCGTGTTTGGAAGACGCCACTGCAGCTAAAGACCCGAAGCGCTACCCAAGTAGGGGAAAGAAAACTCCGGAGTTTCACCTTTGGGGTAGTTGTGTGTGAGCAGAGAGAGCAACACGTCGTTGCTGTGTGTAGATATCTGTTGGGGTTGGAGGGGAGAAGCTGTCGGAGCTGCTCCATCCGTCCGTTTTATTAGGGACACATTAATCTATAATCAAATACACCTCATAAAATTTTTATTGAAAGGCATAATATCATTAAAGAGGTCTTCCACCTGTTTTAAACAACACGACAAGCATTTTTTTTTTTGTTAGGTAGGGGAAGGGAGGCGTTGAAGGGGAAAGGAGGAGAAGGGAAAAGAATATTCCTTCAGTTAGGAAGGTGATTTCCACAAAAATACAAGCACATGCATTGAAATGGGGAGGCGTCCTCCCCTCCCTCGGTGGCTCCGGACTGACTTTCTTTTGAATCCCCCCAACCCTCGTGTTACTTCCCCATTTCTTCCCAGTGCCTTGCCCTCTCATCCTCCACCCCAAGGCCACCAGTCTGAGATGAGGAGACGGAAAGTGAATGGGGGGCTGCAATACAGAGAGTCCCCAGAGAGGATGGGAGTGGGGGTACCGAATGGAGGGCAGAAAGCACAGAGAGGAAGCGAAGAAATAGTCCCCACTGTCTCCTGCCGGGACTCCTCGGCACGACCACGCCTGCCTGGGTTCCATTCACACCCGGTGGAAGACAGGGAGCCTGGGCTTGCCCCGCCGGCGCCCTCCCCACAGCTCCAGTTGCCTTTTTTTTTTTAATTGTGGTGTTGATGATGATGATGATTTTTTTTAATCACAGCAGCCCCCAGTTTAGCGGATTGATTTACTCCCCGTATTGGTAAATATGATCACGTGGGCCCCGCAACCAATGGTGACGGGTTGCAGTCTGCAAAATACTCGGATTGCGCTCAGGGAGGGGAGCCGCTACAGTTAACAGTGTAACCTTTTATATGAGGGAGAGGGGAGCCTAAAAAATGTCGTCCAGTGGCACCCTAAGTAACTACTATGTGGACTCTCTCATAGGCCACGAAAGCGATGAAGTGTACTCCGGGCGCTTCGGGCAGGCGGGGCACGGCACGGCAGTGAGGCCGTCAGGTGTGGCCGACGGGACTGAATTCTCCTCCTGTAGCTTTGCCCCCAAATCCACCGTGTTTTCCGCCTCCTGGCCCACCGTGCCCCCACAGCCCTCGGCGGCTATGACAGGGATCTACCATCCCTACGTACATCAGCCCCATTTAGCAGCCTCCGAGCCCAGTCGGTACGTGCGCTCCTGGATCGAGCCCTTCCCGAGTTTCCCCAGCAGCACCACCGGGAGCAGCGGCACCGGGAGCAGCGGCAGCAGCGGCGGCGGCGGCGGCGGCGGCGGCACGTCCTCCACCGGGCGCCACTACGGAATTAAGCCTGAAACAGGAGTAGCTCCTGCCTCCTCCTCCTCCTCCTCCTCCTCCTCCTCCTCCTCCTCCTCCTCCTCCTCTTCCTCTTCCTCCTCCTGTCCCTCCTCCACCACCTCCTCCTCCTCTTCTACCAAAAGGACTGAGTGCTCCTCGTCCCGGGAGTCCCAGGGGATCAGTGTCCCCGAGTACACGTGCAATTCCTTCCTGCAGGAGCCCCGGGAGAAGGCGGCAGCGGCAGCAGCGGTAGTTGCTGGAGTGGCCAACAGCAAGGAGCCCTCGGCTTGCAGCGACCACCCCAGCCCGAGCAGCCAGCTGAAGGAGGAGAAGCAACAGCAGCAGCAACAGCAGCAGCAGCAACAACAACAGCAGCAACTTGACCCAAGTAAGTAAAAAAGAAATTGCCCCCTGATTTATTGCCGAAACCTGTAAGGCTCGAATGTGCAAAACTGATAGTTTTACTAACCTATAAAAACGTCTAGACGCCTACTCTAGCGCAGGCGAGCAACAAACGTCCATAAAAAAAAAAAAATAAGAGAGAGAGAGAGTTCACATAACCACCTACCATCGGTACACAGTTTGTACAGTAAACAGAGCGGGGGCATTAAGGCTTTTTATGATAATTCCGCCAAAGTTGTGAAAACCGTCCATCCTTAGTTAAATTAATTTAACGACCTCTCTCTCTCCACCCCCTCTCTTCTCCCACCCCGACTCCCCTCCCCTCTCCTTTCTCTCCCCTGCTCCAAACCCCCCTCTTTGCAGATAACCCTGCAGCAAACTGGATCCACGCACGTTCCACCAGGAAAAAGCGCTGTCCCTACACAAAATACCAGACCCTGGAGCTGGAAAAGGAATTTCTCTTTAACATGTATCTCACCCGAGACCGCCGCTACGAAGTAGCTAGGATTCTAAACCTCACAGAGAGGCAGGTCAAAATCTGGTTTCAAAACCGAAGAATGAAAATGAAAAAGATGAACAAGGAAAAGGGCAGTAAAGGAGACTAATGCCCCTTGGAAATGAATTGATTTTGCCAATGCATATTACCCCTTCCTTTTTCAGAAACTCTTCACCGAGCAGGTCTTTTTAGGTAGAAGTGAAATGTTGTCTCTGTAAGCTATTTTTTGGGGGAACTCGATTATTTGCTCTCTGGTGTGTAAAAAGTTGCTTTGACCTTTCCTTTCCCTCCCTTATTCCGAAAGGATCTGGTTCCTAGGGGAAATTGTCTATTGTGAGTGCACGCTAGCTTTTCGGAACCCTCTAATGTGTAAATGTCTGACATGTTTCTGAAGTGATGTAGTCTAGATTCCCCCTTTGCTAGAGTAAAGGCGAGGATATATAATAATCACATTAATAATAAAATTATAGTAAAGGCGCAGTTACTTCCATCGATGGCAGTACAATGTTGTTCACAGTTATTCAGAGAAACCATTCCCCCTGCCTCAGCTTTGCCTTAGGGATTTCTGCATTTACTTAGTTTGCGTTAGGTGCCAGCACCAGGCTAGGAGAGCCTGAAATTGATGTGTGTATGTGTGTGTATGTTTGTTTTCTTCTGCACTTTTAAAGGGTCATCTCATACTTGAAAGGGTTTGTCGTGGGCCTGACATTATGCTGGACTGGGCCCAAAAGAGCTTTGGTCACTTGTATTTGCCTTCTTATTTTTCTAAATGGAGACCAGTTGTAAATGTTGTCAGTTATTACCAATAAAGCTTGAATTGACCAAAAGAAAACCATCCACAAGCTATGAAAACTGTGAGCGCTTCCTTCATTTCTCTATTTTAATTTTGCTTTTATTTAAAAAGGATCATCCTCCCCTTCCTGGTTCCTCATGGCTGTTTTTGGTACACCATTTGTACATTCCCTCATTACAGGGAATTTGTAAAAAGTACTCCGAATACAGAAAGTCTTTTAAAAACTAAACCTAGGCTGTCTCCTCTTATTTTGGAGACTGAAAGCGGGCACTGGACACAGACTCTAGAAGAAATCAGACTCAAAGTTTTTAATCCTACTATAAGTCTCTAACCTAATTTCTCACAGACCAATAAAGAGGGGTTTTTGTTATAGTTATTTGCTGGTTGCTGTTTTCAAGCACCCAGGAGTATGGCATCAAGGTATTGAAAAAGGTGAAATTCAGCGAGAAGCCATTCAATATTCGGAACTTCTCTGTAAAGAGACACTTATTTTAAGGCTCACAGAATAATTCTTTGTTGGTAACTTTACCCCGTCAAAAGGAAATTCCAAAAAGGAAATAAACAAAATCCTCTATAATTTAGAGAATTCTGTAAACGATTCCTAGGACGACACTTGGATAATACCTTCATCTTCTCTCCCATCCACTTTTGGCCCCCAACACACAGACACACAGACAGAAACACACAAGTTCCCAATTGACCTTTTCCAGATTAAAAATGGTCAAGTCTTTCCTGCTCAGCCTCTCAGATACCCACCACACCACTCCCCATCCCCTCCACCAGCCCCAGTGTGTTTTTAGCCCCTAGTTCCGCCATGCTCTAATGGCATTATTCAGTTGGCTAAAATGAAGTTCATTGTAAAAAAGGTTTTGTCCAGAATTGAGCTCATTGAATGGAAGAGGCCAAAAGCACCAGGGCATAAGTCTCCAGTTTTGCTTATTTCCAATGTAAAGAAAATCTTTCTGAAATCTTGGGGGTCATGATGCTTCTTCTTGGAAAAAGAAAAAATAATAAAAGAAAAAGAAAGGGGTAAAAGCCAAGGCCCAGAGGGCAGCAAAAGGTGTTGCCTTGCATCCCCCATTCATTGTCAATCCTATACCTATAACTCTTTTAAAACAGGAAGAACCAAGGTATAATAAAGCCATTGAGATGGCTAGACGTCTGGACCTAATGAGTTTACGATATGCCTGGCGCTTTGCTTTGAAACCATCTTATTTTGATGTTTGTGTTTGTTACAGGGGAAGAAGAAATGCAGACAAAACTAGGTCTTAAAATCCAGACAATAAAATATAAATAAGTCAGAGTTGGACGAGGATAGCACAACTTAAGGAAAGCTGGGGTTGAGGTGTGGGCACTTACAAAAAAAATAAAGAAGGAAGGAAATGAAAAAGAGGTGGAGGACACTGAAGGCTTTTTTAAAAAACGAGTTTATTGCTAAGCATAGACCATCAATAGTTCCTATATTTTTGACAATTGCCACCATGCTTCTGGTACATTTAAATCTAACACACCGTCAGTCATTTCAAGGATGTAACCCTAATGTGAACTTGGTTTTTTATTTGTTTATTTTTGTTTTTAAAATTAAGGCCATCTAGTCCACTGACAAGCAACTGTATTGGATAGCTGAACGTACAGTCTCCTGTCTCTAGAAACATCTTGTCCATAATTTGGATTCTTCTCAGTTAAAATACCCTAAATTCACCGATATCCATTCAGCTTTCACCTTGATTAAGGGGGAAATGTTTAAACTAGTAGAAAACATTAAAACTTGTGACAGCTTTTGTTCTTCAAGTCCAAGAACTGCATAGAATTTCAATTCCATCTGTGCCTTTTGGAATTATTACAAAAAGCATATTGTTATGCATTTAAGTCCAAACATACAAATGGGAGAATGGAGCTGTTCAGCTGTTCTGTTCATCAGTCCTATATTAGAAAAAAAAGTTTTAAATCTAGCTTAGAGGGCAAGGAATCCTTCAACAAAGGAGGCTCAAGGAAGTAAAATAATAAGAATTAAAATAGCAGAATTCATTATCGACTACCTTCAGTAGCAACAGTTTCTTAAGGAAGAAAGTTAAGATTTTTTAATTGTTTATAATTAGTGGTAATCTTCAGTCTCTTTACTTGAGGGGAAAAAAACTCATGCAAACAGTACTTAGAAGATTATGGACTTTTTTAAAAATTAAACCCAGTTGATAAGTGTGCTTGAAAAGGATAGTAGGGCCAATATTTAATCAGAAACTTTAAAGCCTGCAAGGACTGTGTCAGAGCATTGTATAAAGTTTGAACTCAGATCAATCTCCATTCAGTCCCTCCTTATTTTGACTTAGTTCTCTGTTCACTTCACTTGTTATCATTATTAACCGAGAGAGAGAGAGAGAGAGAGAGAGAGAGAGAGAGAGAGAGAGAGAGAGAGAGAGAGAGAGAGAGAGAGAGAGAGAGAGAGAGAGAGAGAGAGAGAGATTTAAAATTGGCTTAAAAGAATGAATAAAGACCAAGGTGAATTTGGACTGATATAGATTTCATTTGGGCACTAGAGAGCGCTGTTGCTCCACTTTCCGAACTCATAAAGCTTCGGGCTCCTGCCCAGAAACATTTTTATTAAAAGTATTTACATTGCTATTTCAATTCCAAATTAGGATGATTTTAACCAAAAAATACAAACTGCACCATTCAATCCTTCATGCGTATTTGTGTGAAATAAAACTTTGAGTCAGTCAATATTTCTTAAAAGTTGGAAATTGCATCGTTGAAATGATAAAACAGGAAGGTATTTGAACATATTTTATCAAAATAGAAATGTGTAAAACAATATATCCTTACTTACAAAGCTAACAGGACTATATTCTATTCTGATTATAAATATAATTATTTTTTAAATGTGCCCTCCAGTGTTTTTTCTGATGGAAATGTAAATGAAAATCTGGAAATGTTTTCTGAATTAGGCCTAATTGTATAGAACGAATTCTGTGGGGCTCCAGTTCAGTTTCCAGAAACTCCGAACTCCTGGAAAGTACCGAAATGCAATACTTCCATCATGTATGCTTTTAATTTAATTTGGACACATTGATCCATTACGAGGCTTAAAAATACACACACACACACACACACACACACACACACACACACAGCTAGAGAGACATGAAAAAATAGACAGCTGATTTTCTAAGTCCTTTTATTTTAATTGAAAATTATTTCTGAATTTGTTTTGCTGAAAAAAATTTACAAATTGGTAAATGTTAGAATCAGGCTTTAGGATTTTCAATGTTCAATGGAAATATATGAATAATTACTGCTCAAAATTAAATATCTCTTCCTGAATACTAAAAAAATCCATAAAATTTATTTACAACTTGTACATTCATACAGCATCAATCTAGATAAAAACTTCGAACTACATAATTAGAACAATCTAAGTGAAGCTTTTTCTATAAACTTGAACATGTTTTTTTTTCTATTTGCAAAGTATAGAATCAAATATTCCAGGAATTACTTTAAGACCATGCTAGCGGTGTGGACCAACACAAAAGGAGTATCGATATAGTTGGAAATAATTTCCCTTAAGTCAATTTGGGATCGTCTCCTGTTTTAAAACCACATTTCTTCTTTAGTTTGCAACAATTCCTGAATGCATTTTAGGGTAAACTGGAAACTTCCGTGGTGGGTTTTGTGAGTCTTGGATTTCTGTTCAAAAGGCCGGTCAGCTTGAAGCGCTTGTAACATAAATTTATACGGCAGAAAAAAATTTGCTTGGTAAACTAGACAAACCGGGGGGTGGGGGGAGGGGGAACACCCATTATATTTATTGGACATTTTAAAAAGGGGAAGAGAGAAAAAGAAGAGAGAGAGAGGTGGGTGGAGAAGGAGGTTGACTGTAATGCGAATCAGCTTTGGATTATGTTTTCTGGAATCATAAATATTTTTGCGGATTCACACCAGACTTCGCCACATGGCCCAAACTGCTTCTCCTTACAGCCTAGATCACAGCCCAGGCGTCTTTCTGCCCCCTTTTCTTTCTTTCCTTCCTTCTTTGTTTTCTTCCTCCTTCCTTTTCTTTCTTTCTCTTCTTTCTTTCTTTCTTTCTTTCTTTCTTTCTTTCTTTCTTTCTTTCTTTCTTTCTTTCTTTCTCTTCTCTCTCTCTCTCTCTCTCTCTCTCTCTCTCTTTCTTTCTTTCTTTCTTTCTTTCTTTCTTTCTTTCTTTCTTTCTCTCTTTCTAACAAAGAAATCCACATACTTATGCCTTTATATGCGGCACATCAAAGACTTCGAAGAACTAAAATTTTAGATAAATGAAAGACCCCTTGGAGCAGATTGGAATTAGTGGTATCCTGAACACAGGACCCTAATCCCTTTTGTTTCCAGAACTTTATCACAGTTCTGTTTCATATGGAGGGGACTTGGGGAAGGCTTTAGGCACCCCACCCAGCCTGAAACAAAGCCTAGCCATGCTAGAGCTCTGCACTTGAGTCGATTGAGAGCAGCGTGTCCGGTACCTGGAGAATTACCAACAAGCTGGAATGTGAGTTCTTTTCCTCTTCTCAGAACATTTCTTTCTTATTTTCTATTCCATCCTCAAGCAATGCTAATTTCTCACCCACACATTTTTCTGTCCTCCCCGCCTCACCCCCTTGCCTGGAGAATGACGTCCACCACGGGTGAAATGATAGAAAGTATATTCATAGGCATGATTTCCATTAAATATCAATTAACCTGAGAGCTTCAGCCATGCATGCAATGCGTCAAGGGTAAATGTACATCTCATTTCCAAACGACCTGCTGGGCTGGAAAATAGTTTTGATTCGCTTTGATAACACCCAGGATTTTAGACTGCTTGTGTGCATTTTAATGAAACTACTTTTAAATTTCCAGGCAGAAACTCTTGTCCACAGGATACAATGAGCTCCTTCCCTCGGATACATATTAGTTTCTGGCCTATGTGCCGGGTTATTTTGTGTACATTTATAGCAGTACAAAATAAACAGAGGGCTCTCGATGGCGTGTTCCGAGAGTTCAGGGGACAGTTTACTTTGTGCCCTCTGGGAGTGACCTACTCGCCTCTCCCAAGTGTAAGGCTCTGCCTTTCCCCCTTCTCCTGCCTCTGGGACTTGCCATTCCCGTCCCATCAGGGAGGGACAATAAGCCCTTGGCAGTGCTGCTTTATGGGCCTCCTTTAAGGCCAGCGGAGGTATCCCGTCGTAAGGGAGTGAGCTGTCCCGTTGAGCTTCAGTGGCCTTCACTCGAAAACTCTGGATTACTCCGCGATTATTATCTCGGCCCCCATCTCTCTGCCTCTCCGCTCAGTGGCGTTGTGTAAAAATGCCTTGCCAGAGCGCACTGAAGCGGCAGCCGCGGCGGCGGCAGCGGGGGTTGTGGGAGGGGAGAGCGGGGGGGTTATGTGAGGGAGGAGATGAGGGGTGGCGGTGAAAGTTTTTTCTTTTTTTTTCTTTTTCCTCCGGTGCGGTAAATGTAAACTGAAGCCAAAGATTCCCCCCTGTGCTTAGGTGCACTTTTTTTTCCCCCTGGTACGCTCAGGGCCGCCTTGTGCCTAATAGGAAACAGTGGAGGCAGCGGGGCAGGTCACCCGGGGCGCCGCCGATTATATTGCAGCCCCGGCCGCGGCGCGCGCGGAGAGGCAGAGCGAGTGGCGCGCGGAGCAGAGCCAGGAGGGCGCGCGGGGGCTGGGCGCAGCCGGGCGGCGCACTGGGGTCCCAGACCTAGAGAGCGAGCGCGAAGGCCACAGCGGCGCGCAGCGGCGGGGTCATGAGCGCCCAGGCTTAGGGCCCTCCGGCTCCCCGGCCCTCGGAGGTGGCAGCGACGTAGCGGCGGCGGCGGCAGCAGCATAAGAGGCACTCGGTCGCTCCCTCGCGCTTCCTCCTGCGCGCTCTCCCCTCCCTGCTCGGGGCCGCCCTCTCGCGCCTTCGTCGCCGCCGCCCCAGCCCCAGCCCCAGCCTCAGCGCGCGCCGCTCGCTCCGATGAGCTCCTACTTTGTGAACCCGCTGTACTCCAAGTACAAGGCGGCGGCGGCGGCGGGCGAGGCCATCAATCCCACTTACTACGACTGTCACTTTGCACCCGATGTCAGCGGCCGCCACGCCGCCGCCGCCGCCGCCGCGCCGCCGCCGCCCTGCAGCTGTATAGTAACAGCGCCGCCGGCTTCCAGCATCACCACCATCACCACCACCACCACCAGCCGCAGCAGCATCCGCAGCAGCCGCAGCAGCAGCCTCACCCGGGACCCGCTAGCGGAGGGGGCGGCGGCGGCGGGGGCCCAGACTATTACCACCCTGCCGGGGGGAGTCCGGCCTCTGCCTACCAGCCGGCCCCCCCTCCTCCTCCGCATCCTCCTCCTCCGCCTCCTCCTCCGCCGCCGCCTCCCCCCTGCAGTGGGATTGCCTGTCACGGGGAGCCCGCTAAGTTTTACGGATACGATAACTTACAGAGACAGCCGATTTTTACGACCCAGCAAGAGGCCGAGCTGGTACAATATCCTGACTGTAAATCGTCCAGTGGTAATATTGGCGAGGACCCAGACCACTTAAATCAGAGCTCGTCTCCTTCTCAAATGTTTCCCTGGATGAGACCACAAGGTTGGGATGCAGTTTAAAAAAGAGAAAGTATGAGAGAAAGAGAGGAAAAATTTGTTTCCGTATCACGTTTTAGCTTTAAACTCCTTTCCCCCTCCTTGGCTTTTTTCTTGCCGTAACCTCAATGGCTTCTGGTTATAAAGTAATACAGTGTCTATATGCACATATATATTAAAAATAGAATAGTGTAAGGATACAGTTGCCAGAATAACTTGTGTATACTTTCTCACCCTTCATACACACACACACACACACACACGCACACACACCTATTTATTACAGATCTAGAACATAGCAATATAGGTGTTTCCCTCATGCATAAGATAAATCTCAACCAACATGCAGAGGCACCAACAAACTCTGTGCTTTTAAAAACTGTTTTTTTTCCTTTTTTGTTTGTTTTAATCAGCAGCTCCTGGTAGGAGGAGAGGAAGACAAACGTACAGTCGTTTCCAAACGCTAGAGCTGGAAAAGGAATTCCTTTTTAACCCTTATCTGACCAGGAAGAGAAGGATTGAGGTTTCCCACGCTCTAGGACTCACCGAGAGGCAGGTAAAGATATGGTTTCAGAACAGGAGAATGAAATGGAAAAAAGAGAACAACAAGGACAAATTTCCCGTATCCAGGCAGGAGGGAAAGGAAGGGGAAACAAAAAAAGAAGCACATGATCTGGAAGAGGACAGAGCTGGGGGCCAGACAAATTAACTTATGCCTTTAAAATTTTACCGTAGACTATTAAAAATAATGATCAACATATGCTGGTGAATGCCACCTGTTTTCTTTATTGTAAAGGATTCTACCTGTATTTCAAGCTACCATAATGTCACTGCTCTTGATGTTTCTGTGCTTGAGAGGTGTTTGGGTTAAAAAAAAATTCAGGCAGAGCATAGAAATAATTCAGCTGGGTTTTTTTTTTGTGGAAATTTGATACCGCCTTTATAGCAATATTTTTAAATTGTAATTTTTAATATCTAAGTTGATGATTGCCTCAACAACATAAACTTCCTAATGATAAGCATGAGTAGTTGAACCTAAAATGCTTTATTAATCGAAACAAGTGCACTTGAACATTTTAAAACTTTTTTTCTTGTGGTGAGTAAATTAAAAGAAATCTATTAGTTTTTTTTGAAGAAATTATGTCAGCAGAATATTTACTTTATATTATTTGATTAAAATAAATGTAAAATGTTTTATTTATGTTTTTTTCCCTTACTGCTTTTGTAATGAATGGCTTTGGTGCCTTTTGTTTACTCTTAAAGATTCTTTTTTGGCATTTTTATATATGTAATATCTCGGGGAAAAGTTTGGGCCAAATATCTTAAAAGCACAATATAGTTGCAAAAGGGCACTCTATATATGGTCTTGGGACTTGGAAAAGCACTTAAGTTTATGGAAACTGTACCAGTGACTAAAGTTTTACTACAATGTCAAAATTGACAATTAATCTTTTGTTAAAGTCCATGCAAATTATGGCAACTAAATCATCTAATGAATGAATACTTGAAAAGCAAATGATATCATTCTTGATCACTATTCATGCCGGGCCAGTTGCTCGGTCAAATACTGCTTATTTCTCAACTTTCCTCCTACTTTCAGTTTGAACCACTGTTGTAATTTCCTTAAGTCACTTATTTGTACCAACTCCATGATTTTTCTTTGTTTATAGAGTAGGTGCCATATTTATTTGTATTACCTGCACTCTGTTCATGAAATCATGTTGAGCCAACTAAAAACTACGTCTCCACTTATGTTGGCTGGTACGTCTTCATGTTTCATCCATGAAAACAATGGCTCCACCTATTTGAAATGAACACTGTGAGCAAACATCTAAAATGCTTGTGTAACAGCCGCTAATAGAACATATCTATCCCTTCAATAAAAACAAAATAAAAGAGGAAGGATCTCCTTCAGTGAGCCTGTGTCTGTAATGCCGCAAAGACTTTCCCATAAGCCACAACGCTTCAGCTGAAAGCAAAATTAATTTTGGTCATCCATTTTATTTTCGCACACACGACCCCGAAAAAAAAATACAAGGAAGCTTTCAAAATGATGTTGTCTGGTGCCCCCAGTTCTTCTCTCTGTAAGTAATTTTTCTAAGATTCCATGAAAGGCTTGAAATTACTCAAACAATACATTATGAGCTGCCTGAGTCATACCTAAAAGCGTCCTGGGTTCCTGGTTTTCCAAGACCGATACAGGAACTACAACATGCATTATTACAACATACTGAATGTCTGTCTAAAATAAGTGAAACTACCACTCACACAAAAAGGACAGTCGTGTAGCATTCCTATATTTACTTTTTGAATAAGCCACAGTTTATTTTCATCATTTAAAAATTTCCCCTGTGATTAATTTCCATTGCTTTGGACTTAAGTATAATCTTCGAATTTGGGAAATCTAGGTTACCCACAGGGAAATGCTTACGTTGACAGCAGATGAACAAGAGGACATAAGTATCCTAATAGGAAAAAGAGACTGTGGGGCTCATTGACATAAGCCCAGGAGAAGACAAGTTTAAGTCATGGTCAACCCTGGCTTAAGGAACATTTGCACGAAAAGAGACAGCTGCATAAATGTATGATGGATTTATGAGCATTTTTTCTCTTAACTGTGCCAGATTTTGTTCGATATGATGAAAATGTTCCTTGAACAGAAAAAGCTTTCTAATGAATTTTCACAGATGAGAATTTTTCATAGTTTTCTGTTATCCAGACCCCACTAGCCCAGTATTTAGGGGATTTTTCTTCACATCATGAAGAACATTAGGTTGTTGTATTTAATGATTCTCCCAAAGAGATACAACCTAAAAAAGATCTGATTTAGGCCAGCAACTGACTTAAAACAGGAACCCATATTAAAAGAGAACCATTTGTCGAATGGAAATGTTTGAATGAACAAGTTCAGTAATTAATGCATGCTCTAAAAACATACAAAGTTGAATAGGAGGGATTCACTGAAGTGGGAAGGAAAGGTCAAAATACACCAATTTTCTAGCAATCTAGGTACTGAATCTAATCTGCCATGCTAAATACTGCCTTTTCAATCCTCCTCACCTTCCCTCTCCTATATATAAAAAAAAAGTCCATTTTGACCTCACGTATAAAAATCTAGTTAGTGAGCTACTTTGGGGAAATATTGGAATATATATATATATAACATATATATATATATGTATATATAGATATATATATTTCCATATGTGAATATATACATACAGATACATTTGATAGATACAAGGCAGGTAATTACATAAATATACAGGAAGAGAGATTGCACCTATGTACACAAAGAGATTGAGAGAAATCACGCACTCTGCCTGTGTGTACATTCATATACATATCACGTTCTTTCTCAATGCAGAAGGTTGCCCTTGGACATCCACCTACAGTGGTATTTCTTTCAGAGAGACTCAAAATGACAGGCATTCAAGAAGCACTTCTAATTGGTTAGAATCTGTAAACATCAGAGCACTGCGGCAAGCTACCAAGCAAACATTTTGCTGCAGAAATTTGCATAAACCTTCAGAGAATTCCTAGCCTACCAAGCAGTACTTAGTAGCATTCAGATACAGTAGTTTCTTATGAGAGTTTTATATAGTAATATTTTATTTCTTTAATCATATACTATAATATTAAAACCATATTTTTAAATGCTTTAGATTCAGTACCATTTAGGACTTCAGGGTGAACATAAGGGCACAAAGGCAGATGGGAAACTTAAAGATCGTTGATTGAAAAGCAAATTCAGCAACAGCCACTTTGTAAGCCCTCATGCAATCCAGGATGTTACTTAACACTTCCCAGAAATAAATGTGCAATTGTGGAGACCTTTTTGGTGAGAGGAATTGCCCCCACTATAATCTGAAAATGAGACAGGTGGAAATGTGTCTTCTTTTAATAGAAAACATCTAACCACACCTAACAGCACAAAAGGAAGTAGATGAACTGGTCTTTGAGATTATTTCACAGAAAATTTTGTAAATGATCATACTTTGGTTCTTAGTTTCAGCATATACAGTCCACTGTCAGAGAGTTCAAAGCCTTCTTAAGAACCCTTTCCACTTGTTTGAATGCTCAAAAGTATTTTTTTTTAAATGGTCTCTGTTCTTATGTTGGAGTCCAGTGCCTATTTTCATCACCCTGTGAATGTTCATTGAGTCCCGTGGGTATGTAGAAAGGAGACAGGGAAAAGGTTATTTAATAAATTAATGGATGCAACTGTAATTACTCCCTCCTCAAGTCCCTCAAGCCAATATATAAGGTTGTTAGTTGGTACTTTTTTTTTTAAGAGCTGAAGATTTCATGTCTGATGGAAACAAAGGCTTTACATCTATGTAATACAAGGTCAACCCAGTTGCAGACAGGGAAAATAGACACATTATAGAGGAGGATCTTTGTATAAATGTATATTTAAATTGCATAGATTAAGACATTTAAGCTTATTGGGTATGCATATATAAATGGTGGCTGTGTGCACATCAAAGACATATCTAGCATGGCACTTTCTATAAACTCCATAAAAATAACCCAAGAGAAATCACACTAGTAGAGTTGGGGATGGGAGTGGGAGGAAAGGGCCATATTATGTGTGAAATATTTTGAGCTGATTTTGAGGAACTGATGGTTATTTCTGCTAATGATTGGAGGACTGCATCATGAAATCTAGGCTCAGTTTCTCCTACATTAGTTTTATGCACACATGTACATATACATATATATTCTTAGATATGGGTATCTGTATATGTTTTCTATTAAGAATCAGAAGGATTTATGCCTCTTGCAATTAAGGTGGAAGGAATCAATTTGGGGTTGATGTTTAAAGAACTGATGGTAATTCTCTTTAAAAGGAGAAACAGGCTTCTCTCATATTTTTTTCTCATTTCGGTGTTACGGCTGTTGTTGTTGTTGTTGCTGTTGTTGATTTTTAAAAAATGGGAGCGGAGGAGATAGAGTTATTTGACTATAATTAAGTAGGCATGAGGCCTTTCCTCAGCAAAGAGATAACACGCACACACAGAAACAAAAAAAAAAAATTAAAGAGTCGGAGATACCTGTCCATCCTTAAATATTAAGTCGCTTAGGCTGACATGTTTCCTGAGATAAACACAGAAGCAGATTTCCGTAGTGAGTGCTTAAATCAATATCTTTTAGAGTTCGACAAGAAAAAAAAATTCCTACCCTTTGGCCACAATATTAACTTCCCTAGGGATGATCTTATACCCCAATTTAAAACAAGGTGTTGGGAGGTTTTCATTCTCTACAGAGCTATGGTTTGGATGAGAACCTAATGTGGGGGGTGTCATTGCTTTTAGTTGAGGGCAGTGAGAGCAAACTACTCCACAGTCTTTCAAGTGGCTTCCTTGGGGTTGGGGGAGGAAAGAAGGAGCTTAGGCAGAGAGAGGGAGGGGGAAAATGGGATGGCATGAATTTAATTTCCTCTCAGCATCTAGATTGAACGGGCTCAAATCTCTCATTGAAGCTGTGACACATTATCCAACTGGTCAGAAATGTTGGGCCAAACAAAAAAAAAATTCATACTAAGGGAGGGGTGAAGAGAAGAGAAGGGAAGGGAAGGGGGAAGGAGGAGGAGAAGATAGAGTGAAAGGTGGGGAGAGAGAGAGAGAGAGAGAGAGAGAGAGAGAGAGAGAGAGAGAGAGAGAGAGAGAGAGAGAGAGAGAGAGAGAGAACATGGCGCTTGTGAGCTGTATGTGCAAAATCCGCAAGGAATTGCAGTAAATTCCTTTTTGTTTGAAGAAAATTTACAACTTGGTAATAGACCTTTTTATGACCTATTTGCGGTCGTCATTGGCTGCGGCTGGTCATGTGCAGGCTCCGCTTGCCTTCATGGCCTTTTTCCTGATTTCCCTGGCGAATTTCCCCCTGCATTCTGCCTTCCAAGAGCCTCACCCCCTCTTTTTCTAACCTTTGTCTCCTCAGAGGTGTATTCCAGTCGCTGGGATGCGTGTGTGCCGATTTCGGGGCGGCCAGCACCATTAAATCCCTCCCGCTCCCAGCGGCTGGCTGCCTCTTGCTGACTCCAAGCTCTTAGAAGACTCACTGCGGAGTATCTCGCCACCCGGTGACTAGCAGCTAACCAGCCAGCCGGGCGCCCATAGCGAGGTTGCTCCGCAGTCCAGCGCTTTTAGTCCACTCCGGACCCTACCTGTTTGCTCCTCGCCTATTTTTACTTCCTTCATTCTTTTTATTCTTAAAAAAAAAAAAAATATTATTTGGTTTCGGTTGCTGGGATTGTCTTCATCCCGATGCCTAATGGATTACAGCAGCCGCCGAGGTGTTTCTCCGCCTCCTCCTCTCCAACAATCGGGTAAGAGTTGCTTTTATTCTTTCTTTTTAATTTTTATTTCATCCCCTGCCCCACTCCCTGACTACCCCCACCCCCCTTAATCCTGGCGCCCCACTGCGGCGCTTCCCGGCTAGGGAGGTGCTGTTGAATGACTTGAGAAAAGTCATAAAAGTGGCTTTTAGGTTGGATTCGCCTGCCTACGGATTTGTCCTTAGCTCCCGGACATAGAGTTTCCGAAACCTGATTGACAGTTCCCCGCCCCCTTTCACCTCGGCCAAAAAGACCCTAGTCCCCACCACCTGTCCCCGAGATTACTTCCTTTCCCTGGGTGGAGTAGAAAGGCAGGGTACTGAGTCTGGCCTGTAGAGCAGTGGTCCAAGGTGTTAGAGTGCCCGTGGGCGCTGCGCATACTGAGAGTGAAGGTGCTGCAGAATGGATACCCCCACCCTTGGCTGGCGCGCGTTAGAAGAGGGGGTGCTGAGATTTTCTTGTAAGTCTAAAGCTTGATTTTGGTATAATAAAGCCCTTTCGACGCATTGAATGATTGTAAGATGTTTTTGTGATTTGTCCGTGATTCTGAGAAGTCAGCCCCAAACCGGAAAGGTTAACAGGTGTTTTATCTTAGATTCAGGGTTAGATTGGTGTGTGTGTTAGTGTCATTAACATTTTGCAAAGCTCGATGTCACTGTAACGTTTTGGAAACTGTTTTAGTGAAAGATGCTATCGGACTTCAATGATTTTGCATTTATTTACACAGTGGCTCTCAGATGGGCCGAAAATGGTATTGTCTCCTTATTTCCTGATAATACTCAAAGGTTCCTCCCTGATATTTTGTAATGCAGCCTTATATTTATTCTACAAACTCAACCTACGAAGTTTTCATTTTCTTCTAATCATGAAAATATGGTTTAGGACTCGCATGAGGTCCAATAGATATTTTTAAAATGCTAAGCATCTTTATGATTAAGGGACTCTTATGTTTCAGTGTATAGCAGAGTAGATTTTTTGCTTTCTATACACATTGTCAATCTTGTCTAAGAGCAAACACCGTTTATAAGATTAAAAAACTCAACCTGTTTTAGAGTTATTGAACATTGAACAAAATGTTGCAGCCTTCCCTACTTATGCTATCTTCCCATTACTTCCCAAATCCTTACTGCCAAAAGTACTAAGGTGGTTTTTAAAAAGATTTTAGGATTCAATTTTCAAGCACTTATATGGTAACCTTGTAATGCAAGGACAACAAAAGATTCGAAATTATGCAAAATACACCCTGCATTGCGTAATGTACCTTACATCGACATGTTGCGGAAAAGTGGACATTTTCAACTAGCCTATATATTATGCTTTCTTTCTAATACTATAATTTTCCTAAATATCTGTATTGACATTATCCCCTTAAACCTTTGGAGGAATGAACATATTTTTAGAAACGTATTTATTAGCAACGAACACCGAAGTCACTCTGATTTCAAAATGGGTGTTAACAATTTGTTGGTGAGGTAGCTGAGGAGAAATGACTGTCATCGTTCAGACATCTCAGGAAATAATTTGTTTCCTGACCTACTTTATAAGCAGTTCTTATTCTGAGAGAAACGCAGACACTAATATTTTTCTTTGATTTTAATAACATAATCCTTTGGTTATAAAGAAGTACTGAACTATGTCATTTCACGCTCTCTCCCCTTCCCCATTTCCACTCTTCCACCTTTAGTAAGTTATATAACAAGACCAGAAAGGTCTATAGAGGAATATTTCATAGCTATGTCTAAGTCCACTACATATTGTACTAGTTTCCGTTATTCATTATCACCGAACTCCTCTATAGATGTGTATCCATAGAGGAATCAGTGATGGAGGCATATGGTTTCACACAGCTGAGGATGATGTCATGGATTCAGACATGGTGGACCTAGAGATAATTTCAAGTGCCACAATACATTTTCAACCGCTTAGTTGAAGTAAGAGACCAATTGCATTTAGGGAAATGAATAATTTCTAAAACGTGTTTGGATGGAGGCTCTTAAGTCAATCAGAAACACATTTAATACCTTTGCTGCAGCCAAAAGAACCACTTAGCTCTTGGTCTATCAACCAATGCAAAAGGAAACGAAACCAAAAATGTCTGGAAGCTGAAAGCAAATGCTTGCTTTGTAAGAAACTCCCTTCGTGCTTGGCCAAAATTTCTATCTATATATAGCCCATGTAAACGGAATGAATTTGTGCTTTAGCTCTTTGTGGGGGTGTTTCACGGGTTGTCAGCACAGTAGAAAGGGGGCAAAAAGAGAAAATAAACGTGTCTAAGTTACAGGATCCAAAATTCAGCTTATTTCTTTGCCAGAATTCCTTCCAAATAAGCATATTTTGCATGAGTTCTGCTTTCTGAGTCCTGGAAGCAGGGAAAATCCGAACAAAGACAGTATTTCACCCCTTGGTTGGCAGGCAGCTGTTAAAGGTATTTACAACTCTGCTGCAGTGCGGCAGGGAAGGCAGAATTTGAAGGGGGTGGGGGAAGGACAGGAAGTTAAAGGAAACGCAAAACGTCATAATGGTCCTAATTCCAATTTGTATCCAACTTAAAACCCTTTCCAGTGCAAAGCCCTTCTCAAGAGATAGTCACATATGTTTGGTAAAGGTTGGAGGAATCCGGAAGAGAAGCATTCACCTCAGTAGGGTTGTATGGCTTTAATTTTCTAAAAAATGGCTCTGAGGCAGCTGCAACTAGACTTCAGATCGCTTATATAAACGAGAGACTAGAGTTAGACTGCAGCTGTCCTCCTTACATGGAAACGTAAATTGGGAAGGACGAGGTTTATAATTATTTTTTAAATTTTCTTTGTTTTTTTGGAGGGGGGACAGGAATGTATGTTTCCTGGATTTCTGGGGTTGATTTAAATTTCAGTTGTAGTGAATGACATCAAGCCTGTATTTTTTCCCCCCATTCATCGTTGTGGTGCGGTGTAGGCGCAAGAACTTTGCACCACAACCAGATCTAAGACTAGGGCGCAGAGCTATAAGCGCATGCGCAGTGAAATGACTAACCAGTCAAACACAGATGGGGGAAGGGGGAAACGGGGGAGGGGAAAAGAGAAGAGGCTGAGGAGAAAGATTAAACTTGATCTTTTCCCCTCTACTTATTGGAGAGTATTTGCAATTCATCTTTCCTTAACTCCAGGCTTCCATTTACAGGAAAAAAATCTTTCCCACTGGTATTCTTAGGATTTGGTCACGTTACTTTCAATCATTTTAATATCCTTTCTCTTAGTCTACTCATTGCAAACCTATACTTAAAAAAAAATCAGAACAGGCTTGGTGCCAAAGGAAACCCAATCTTCTTTCCAGGTGTTTAAAAAAATATATTGGACTCTCCAAATATTTATGGGCTCATTCTGTCTGCTTCATCTGGTTTGGGAAAATGGGTTTTCTCTTGGCCCAAGTTCAAACCACGTAATTTAAGACCAATCCCACCATCTCGAATCTTCTCGACACTTACCACCGCTGTGTAGCAAGTTGCAAAGCTTAGGAGGCGAGGGTACAGCTCAGCTGATATCGATAGAAATAAATAAACAAACAAGTTGTAGACATCTCCTGGAAGGGTTTCCTATCTGCCCACTGTCTTTGGAAACAGTGGGGCTGCTGTGGTCAAGATGTAAATGGGAAATCTGAGGGAATAGCGGGTAAGAATGAAGAGGCTTGATTTACCAGGAGCTTTTCTGCAGAAAACAGTAGTATCTTCGGTTCAAACGAGCTGCAATCTCCCAGTTAGAGAAAGTCACAGGCCTTTCTTTGATGGTTTCTGGATATGGGTGCCTTTTTTTTTTTTTTTGTGCTGTCTGGTCTCTTGTCCAGGAGAAGGCGCTGTAGGACAAGCCTCACGCGGTTTCAGCTCTGCACAAAGTGCCCTGAGTTAGCAGCCGGGGCGGCGCGGTCTAGTGGGTGGTGGGAGGGGCACGTGACTCACCCCCAGCGAGCTCCCTGGAGCCATACAGAAGCTGCGGCAAGTGCACCAAGTACCCGGGCTCTGCCCAAGCTGCCTGCTGGAGGCCTCCGGAGGAGGCTGCTTAGAGTCAGTGACCGACTGGGCTACAGGCTTAATCCCTCTTTGGTCTGGACTGAGAGCTGGGGGTATTTGCATGGATACAGACATCTTCATTTTATGTCTTCCTCCTTTTCCTGATGGAGGTAGAGAAATTTTACACAACAGCAGTGAAAAATGTGCTCCCAGGAGCAATTTCTGAGGATCTGCCTTTGCCTTGCCTACGCCCTCCTACAGGGGGCGCGCTTTCCTGCTGCAATCCCCAATGCCCCCAACCACTTAATCCACTCCACGCACACTTAACATCAAGACAACGAAACTGATAGGGGAGGATGGAGACAGTTTACAAACTTAAAAGAAACAAAATCCAAACACAAATGTGTCTGTATTCCTTTCCCACTCTGCACCATTTGTTGCTAGTTTCCTAGTCTTGTGACCACTTGACCACATACAAAAAAAGAACAATACTAAAACCAAACCTAACATGGTTTCTGAGATCCCATAGGAACCCTGTTCATCTTAAAAACCGTGCCCAATACTGTACTAGGATTCCCTTGGGTTTCAGATCCCTAGAAGAGTTCCCTTATTTACTCTACATATGTACTCTATGGCTCAGATATCTCTAAATTGCATCCAGAACCATTAATGGAAGTCTATGCTTTCCCACCATATGTTCCCCTTTCTTCCCAGATTCTATCCTGTCTCTGCTTTAGGCCAGTGTATACTGATGATACTCAGACTTGATAGGTTTGTTAACTTGTCCTAGTCTATTCAGCCCAGAGTTTCCTAAAAGCTCTGCCACAGCATCATAGCTGGAATGGAACTCAGAAATCATCAAGGAACACCTCTCTGGGCCTCACTTTCCTCTTTTGTAAAACAATATGGCTACATTTGAAAATCTCTAAGGTCTCTTTTAGTTCTAACTCTATAAGTACCTAGAATAGTGCCTGACAAATTAACAAAAGCCTGTTGAATTGATTTGAACTATGATTCTATAACAAAGTTCCAAGGGAAGATACTGGATTCAGTAGAATTGGGTCAAGACAGCAAACCCATTACACATATGTACCATGAGTATGTGTCCTTAGTATATGACTAAAGCCTAAGAAAAATGTGTATGTTTCCATTCTTTTCACCTGCACTGCTGCCATTTCCTTTTCTTTCTCCCTCCACCCCTCCCCGGCCTGGTGTAGCCTCTATCTCTTTAGGTCACAGAATCAGAGTCCTAGAACTGGAAAAGACCTTCAGGCACCATATAGTCCAGACCATGTCAAGCTACCAGTGAAAAAAACTGAGGCTTATAAAACTGAAGGCACTTGCCCAGGATCATGCATCTACTTAATGACTAAAACTTAGTAGCAGAACTCAAGTCTATTGAATACCAAGCCAGACTTTCCCTTTACACTCTACCACCTCCTTGTCTATAGACTTCCTCTCAACTAGTCAAATGCTTTGATAATTTGATGCATCTCACCAATGTTGGTCTTCTTTCTAGTGAGGTAGAATAACAACATATCCATTCCAATACCTCTCCTGTTTGACTGTTTTCCATGACCTCCTGTAATCCTCTATAGGAAAGTCACCCAACCTGCTAGGGGCCTTTGTTTACATCTCTTAATGTTGCATGGTGACCAGCAGAAAACATTTGATGCCTATTAGGGCAGCTAGGTGGCACAGTGGATAGAGTGCTGGGCCTGGACTCAGGAAGACTTGAGTACAAATCCAGCTTCAGACACCTCCTAGCTGTATGAGCTTTAACTACTCTCTGCCTCAGTTTCCTCAAATGTAAAATAGGAATAATAATAGCACTTACCTCACTGAGTTATTGTGAGGATAAAACGAGAGCTTACTTCTGCACCTGGCACATAGTAGGTAGTTAATAAATGCTTATTCCCTTCTCTTCTCCCCCATAGACTATCACTTACTCTCTTGTTATCACCAGCCCATCCTCCACCCCATCACATATTTCTCTGAAGATATCATTTATAGCACTATAAAAAAGAGAGAGAGAGAATTAATCTTGTTTTAGGGATATCTACTAAATCTTCCTGAGAAGTTTGTCTTTCTCCAAAGTTTCTGTTTCATGGAACTATGAATTTATAGAGTGTTAGAGTCAGAAGGGACTCTAGAGCGCATTTAATCCAAACCCCTCATTTTGCAGGGCCCTGCTTTCTGAAGCACAAATTTCCTCAGTCTTTATAGTAGTATTTTTTTTGTAATAGCAGCAAAACACTGGAAACAATGTGGGTGCCCAACTACTGGGGAATGACTGAACAAATTGTGGTATATCAATGTAAAGGAATATTATTGTGCTGTAAGAAATAATGCATATGAAGAATTTAGAGAAATTTAGGAAGACTTGTTAAAACTGATGCAGAACTAAGTGAACAGTCAGAAGAACAATTAACATGATGACCACAGTAATATAAAGGAAAACAGTTCGGAAAGACTTCAGTATTCTGGTCAATGCAGTGACTAATCATGACTTCAGAAAACTGGGTGGCCTTCACTTCTGGGGAAAGAGGTGGAGGGCTAGAAGTATAGGATGAGGTATACATTTTCAGATAGGAATAATGTCAATTTCTTTTGCTTGACTATATGTACTGGATAATAGGGGATTCTTAGAGAAGGTGAGACAGTAGGAAATGAAGGGTAATTTTAAAAAAAAGAAAAGGGTATTTTAAAAAAGAAAACATCTAAAGAACATTTCAAAAAACAAGAATAAATTTTCTCTGTCTCTATGTCTCCTTTTACTCCATTTCCAGGTAGGAGTTTTCAAAAGGAATCCCTACTCATGATAAGTTTCAATTTTAGTTGTCTTTTGCTCCTACTTTTCTCTTTGAGATTGCATTTCCTTCCTGCTTAGCAAGCAGGTTCCTGCATCCTTGCCTTTTGGGGCCTAGTGAAGGGGGAAAGCAATAGATCCCACCCTTCCCTTCCTTCTTTTTAGTTTTACATTCTCCCAGCCTATTGTCCATATCCTAGGGACCCACAGAGCTTATGGGGTCCTTGATGAGTTGAAGCCTTCTGTGGGTTGTAGAAGTCTGACATCAGTGGGATGTAAATGATACCTAGTCTTTCACCAATCTGAAAGGCCTGAAAGTCTCTGGTGCAAAACTGAGGCAAACCACGTGCCAAAAGAAAGAGTAAAGATAAGATAAAAAAATCACAAGGTTCAGAGCTAGAAGGGAACCTTAGAGATCTTTTAGTCCAAGACAATGATGACACACTGCATTGTGATTTGGGTTAATGCTCTAACTATTCACATTAAGAATCTCAGTCCTCCAGCTAATTTGTATTTAGCTACTTCTTATATATTTGTACTTACTCTCTTAATAGTTACTGTATATTCATGTATATGTACTTGTTGTCTCTGCTTTTAGAGATTGTGGATTCCTTGCAAATAGGAATTGCTTCTTCTTCTTCTTCTTTTTTTTTTTTTTTGTATTTGGATCCCCAACAGTTAACCCAGGCCCTTAATAAACATTTGATGTTGGCTTGATTGAAAAAAAAATCCCAATCCTGGCTCCTCATTTGTGATAGTTCTTATGTTTTAGGTGGGAAAGGGGAAAAGTTAATTAAAGCTCTATACCCCAGAAAGCATAGAAACCTACATTCACCACCTCAAAGCATTTGACCCCAAGTCAACCTTGTCAGTGTGCCTCCTCTTCCTCCTCCCAGACAGAACCTAGCTTGACATAGCCTCTCTGATGCAGTGCTAAAAAGTGTGGGCAAATATTCTCTCCTCAATGTTCTCAAGTTTTAGGAACACAGTTCCCAATGTAGCTTAGGAATGAAGAATGAGGACTAGAAAGGATAAGGAAAGATGATTTAGGAGAGGAAAATGACCTTTGAAATGACCTTCTCTTTCTTCTCTCTAGAATCTTCTTTTAGTTCAAAAGCAAATGCCAGTAGACTAGAGGAAGGGATCACATTGAATCTCAGGCTCCAGGCCCTATGACTTCCATTTCCACCTTCTGCACAGTGCCCCCCCCTCCCATTCCTGTCCCCTATGGTCCTCTCCCTATAGAGGGAATCTCTTCTCCCATGGAAGTCACTTCTTTTCCAATGTGGCTTTCCTTTTGTTTCTTCATAGGGTTGTCTTCCCTTGAACTTTTCTAGGTGCTTTCTGCTGAGAATCTAATTCCTTTTTACTGTCATGTCTTGCAATAAAAATCAGTATGTCCCTTTTCCAACATCCCTCTCTATTTCTTCCATTTCTCTGTCTTAAACTGGGTTTTGCTGGTAAAGTCAGAGGACTTTCCTTAACTGTTCTTTTATTCCAACTGCAAAAATATTTGCCAGTCCTTTGGCTTAGCCATCTAATATTCTCTTCGTGGTTCCATCCTCCTAAAATGCTTCGTCTCACAGTACACATTCATTTCCTCTTGGTGTCTTTCCTCCTAAAAGACCCAATATTTTGTAACTCTAGATAGCTAAACCCAAAGTCTACACCATCAGTAGAACTAGATTTCCCCTCTCAGGGAAATATCAATTCCCCAGGAACATTCTCAATATTTGCCAGGAATCTGGAGTAGGATTTCTTTCAACCCTGGGATTTACTACCTTTTTTTTTTGTCAGACAACCTTTTCATCACTACACAATCCATCCCCAAGTAAAATCCATACCTTGCCTCTTTTTTTTCAGAACGTAGAACACATCTTCACATAAGTGTTTTACCATGAAACCCCTATGTTTACCTATTTCCCTTTTTCAGAGTTCCCTTAGAAGGAGCTCAACACCACTTCTGATGATTCCACTTTATACATAGCTGTAAAGTCCTTGGATTCTTAGTTTGTGGGACCAAAAGGGCTAGGGAGCAAATAAGGTGCTGATTAGAATAAACTGTATTTAGAATGCTTCTGATTCCTTGGTCATTGCATAAATCAACCCTGACTCAACTCCCTGTTCCCACCTCTATGTAATCTGTTAAATCTTCCTTGTTGGGGAAGCAAGTGGTGTATTAGTGAATCAACTTCAAAGTGTTGGGTTTAGGGAAAGGCACAAACCGTGAGATTTAGAATTTAGACATCACATAGTCCCGTGCCCTTCTATGAATGAAAAAATTGAAACCCAGGGAGGTGAGGTGATTTGTTCAAAAACACACAACTGGTGAATAGTAGAGGTGAGATTTGAATAAAGTTCCTCTGAATCCAAATCCTCAACTGTTTTTACTACACAATACTGCTGATAGTAAGCATGAATTTCTAAACCAGGCCAACCAACTGAAGAGTACAACTCATTGTTCTTGGATTGTTTGGTTCGAACAAAACCAGGAAGGATAGTTCTCTTGTCTCATGAAGATACCAAGATTCAAGTCTCACTTCAAAAGGAAAATGACTATTCTAGATTTTCATTCAGTTTCCTCTCCTCAATCTGCTGTCTTCTAACCTGCAGTGCCCAGTTCTAGGGGTGAACCTTTGGTCAACTTTCAGTACATATGATACTTTCTGAACCAGTTCTGCACCATTTTACACAGTGAACTGAAAGTTCACCCTTTTCATGATAGAGGGAATAGTGTTGCCTTTGTCTTCTCCCCTCTCCCTAGTCATTTTTTCCTAGATGTTCATAAGAAAAATGGAAGATGTTTCTTCTCTCCAATTAGTTTACATATATATGCATGGTAGACAGAGAGTATTTTTGTTACGCTATCCACCCTGTGCTAGGAAACATAATGAAGGCCCTAATAAAGTTCTACACCACCAATTCTTTAATTCTATATTCTTAAAAAAAACCTTTTTATAATTGCAGTTACAAGCTACACCTTTGGGGAATGGTTAGTTGGAATTTTTACATTTGATCTTTCTTCCAAACTCTGACCCCCACTAAATTTTGAATCTGGCATATCAACTTAGTAATGATGGGCTCTAAAACTACAAAATCTAGTTTCAAGAGATACAGGAACCTATTTTAGGGGATGATTTAGGGGATGATCTGATTTCTGACCCTATTGGCTATGGTTATGAAGAAGAATGGGCATAGAAGGAGAATGTTAAAACATAACTATCAGAATAAGGAGAGGGAGAGGATAATGCTAGTGATTTTTCAGTCCAACAAGTCCTATGCTTTCTATTTAATGGAAGTCAAGTAAGAAGAAAGTTTAGAACTGCATGTAGAATGGGAGGAAAATAGATGAAATGATATCTTTTACAAAGAAATGCCTTTTTCCAGAGCAACTTTCATCAGTTTGATGGGAATTGCTGATGGAAGTTAGTTGTTGCTTTAGAATTACATATGTGTGTGTGTGTGTATATATATATATATATATATATATATATATATATATATATATATATATATATATATGTATATATGTATATATATATATGTACACAAAACATTCATCATTTATATAGAGATTGATTTTAAAATGTATGCTTCAACTCGTTTATATTTATATGGGCTAAATCAAATCCCAGGTTTCCACAACGTCCATAGAAACACACACATGCTTCTATTTTGAGGTGTGTGTGGTGAGGGTAGGAGAGAGAAAGGAGCAGTTCTCTTTTCTTTCCAGATCCTTCTGGTGGTCTGTGAGTTTGTTTTTCCCATAGCGGATAATTCAATATTCTCCTTTGGACGAGCAATCAGACCAAAGCCACATCTTGGATCTCAAAAGTGAATAGAAGTTTCCTCTTTCCTGAGTCACTCAGTTGTGCCCTGAGCAGGGCTGTGCCCCTTAGGCAAGGATCCCTTCCCCTCTGAGCTCCTTGTGCCCAGTTTTTGCTCCCAATCGGTTCTAAGACCAGTGGTCTCAGTGGCAAGTGAGCTGGGACATTTGACTTCCTGTGCTTAGAATCCTTGAAATTCTCATTTGCCTCCTCACACCCTGTTGCCTTCACACCAAGACTGTTTTATTGTTTTATAGCCACCCTTAGAGGTTCAGTTCTCAGAGATTTCTTTGGGGTTATTTAGCCACTTCTCACTTTACCAACCCAGAGTCTTTCTGGTTTCAGCAGTTTGGTCGATTACTCAGGCTCCACTTTCAGATCTAAGCAAATCATAGAAATCCCCACGCTTTTGACGACCTTCCTGTCTTACTAAATCCATCCTGAACTATTGTTCAGCAAATGTGTTCGTTCAAACCCATTCTCTCCCCACCTCCTCTATTCCTAATCCCCACTCTCTGTGTATCCTCAAATCAAAAGCTACATAACTTCCAGGGAGGAAACTAAGGAAGCATGCGGTGTGTCTTATCTTTCCTCTTTATTTCTTTTAAAATTATAGAGCTAGAACAGATTTAAATAAAGGAGTTGATGATACTCACAGCGAATGCAGCGAAAGAACCGTAAAAAAATGCCCACAGTCCTTTTCCCAAATAGCAAATTTGGAGCACTATCTCTCAACTTAAACAGCCTTCTCTGAAAAGGTGCTGTTTGAAAAGACCCGGGTATTGATATGAATATGGCCTCCCATGCATCCTGAATATTTGGAACTATTTAAATTTGATAGAACAGTTGCAGTGAACCTTTATTTAGTGAATAAAAGTTTAAAGCAGAAGGTTATTTATGGTTCCGCAGAGATAGGTCCTGAGTGGCTATTTAGAAGCACGTGATTCCAATAAACTTTGTTTTATGGCTTGAGAGTTGACAAGCCAAAATATAATTCCCACCATAAATTAGTTTAAGAGCATACAAGTGCAGATGCTTTGGTTCCTGGAAGCAGTAATAGGGAAAGTGTTAGCAAGGAACATTCGGCTTGATCCTGAACGAGATATTTCTGCTCTCAGGTTCCCCTATCTACTGGGAAAGAACAGTAAGTCCGTGATTACCTATGATACAGCTAAAGACTTAGTCGAATTTCTCTGCTGTTTGTTAATCCTGAGGGTGGAGGGGAGGAGTTGGGAAGAAACACAAATCAAGTTGATTCAAAATCAGCCTAACTAGTAATGACCAAATAGAGGAAGAATCAGCCTTTTCTCCCTTTCTCCAAACACTTACACAAAGATAGTTTGTCAATACCCCTTCATCAGAATTGACTAGGAAGGAGGGAGTTTACTGTCTCTTTTCTTAGTATAACAGTACATCTAATTGAGTTAGGAAAGCGATTATAACACCTTGGGAGGGGAAAGAAAAGGGGGAAACAGTAAATTGGGGAGGGGTGGAAGTCTTGAGATTTCTCGGCGCTTAGAAGATGTGGGCTATCGTGTGGAATGAAACTTAAAAATGTGTTGACATTTTCTGTGCAGAAAATTGCTCTGGGTCTTACTGTGATAAGAATTCTCAAGCAAGCAATGCTGTCAACTGATACAGATGTATGTCTGTATAGGCATTATGGCATAAGCATAAATACATCAGTTTGCAGCAATGCAATTTACCTTTATACCCACTGATTACACCTCCTCCCACCATGAATTGGTTTCTCATTTGAATTGATCTTTATCATTGAATTCAAGTAGAATTGGGCACTCGATCCCAAGTCATTTACAGATCCTGCCTGAAAATAGAGAGGCAAAGGTCTGCAGGCAATGAGAGGAGTTGTAAAGTTTCATCAAATGTAAATTTTAAAGTAACCTGAATGCATTAATTGGAAAGTAAAACAGCTTCTAGGCTCAGAGTAGGGTGGAAATCTCCCAGGAAGGGATAGATTGTGGAATCTACTTTCTCAGGAACGAACGTGGAGCCACCGACGAATCCGACTGAAACACAGAAGGCAACACACAAAGGCCCTATCGCTTCCCACTACTCCAGTGGGGAAACCTTGTTCCAAGCAGTTTGAGCCAGTGCAGGAAAACCAGAGAGGGGGTCCAGCAGCCCAAGAGGATTCAGACTTTGGTGCACACAAGTGTATCCAAATTGGGACTGCAGGTTCTGGTTTGGAAGGAAACTTTCAGGTGCTCTATAGCTGCCGAAGCCTCAGGGTTGGGAGACGTTCTTTTATCTAGGCGGGACACCTGGCAGGCCTTTGCTATTTTATTCTGCAATATTGAAAAAGAACCTTGCTCTTTCATGGAATTTAACAATGACCCACGTTTTTATTGCAACAGGTTCGACACAATGGAAAGACGTCTCCTGTAAGTACCCCTTTTATTTTTACCTCCTTCCCAAAGTTTGAATTGCTTGAACTGTGAACTGTTAAATGCTTTTGGAAGAGAAATACAGCCGGGAGAGGGAATGAAGTTTGCCTCTCCTACGCTGAGGTTACTTGGGTCTCTGGAGTCGTGAAGCATGAGCCGATTTGAACCTGCTGTTACTGGACTCTTTAGCAATCACCTGTGATATGGAAACTTGCAGCTGAGTTTTCTACGAAGCAGTTACCACCCGGCACAGGTGCTAGGTGGCATCTTAAAACTCCTTTTAAGTGCTTGAAACTAATTAGCAGTGTTACCTTGTTAATTGGCTGGAGCTACGCAGCGCCTCCCTATGCGAACATTGTAATCACCGAATTAAATCATAGACTTCCAGAACCCGACCACTCCTCCTTCAACCTCACGCCCAACTGCCTTTTTTTTTCCCCCTAAAAGAGTTCCCTACTGCTCTCTTGTCGGGCTGTCCTGATTTAGAAACAAATCTGTAGAAGGAGAAATATATTCACGGGCTTCGCGTGAACATGGCTTATAGACACTTTTGGGATCCAAGGGGGCAGGGTGGCTATTACTATCAGGTATGGTGTCAGACTGGCCCTCCAGTTTCCATAGAGCAATTGAAGATACTCCCAATGCTTTAAGAAAAATGAATGGGCCAGCTAGAACAGCCCAATAGAATGTAAGGAAAGAGTGGGGGCAACCACTGCTGGGGCTTGAGTGCTGTAATTTTGGTCTTCCCGGGGAAGCATATGAGAGCACCAGAATTTGAGGCCTTCGATTAGGTCTCCTTTAGAAAATCTTCATTTAGATAATGATCAAGGATCTTTTTTAAGAAAGGGAAAAAGAATGCAGCCTTGGTAATCTAGGATTTCACTGTAAAATTGTGCTAATTTTTTTCTACGAGGAAAATGAAGTCTGAAGAAGATAAGTTCTCCAGGAATGACCATCTTTCTAATTAAACATCATCTATCCTTAATCATGTGGAGCAAAAAAATTATATATATATATATGTATGTATACAAAAACACATTGTATGTCCATAGAGATATATAATATATACACACGTTTTCCCAACCCACAGAAAGAGGCAGCCTTCCTGATAATCAGGTTGTTTTCAATCACCACGCCAGGCTTATCCTTGCGCTGCAGATTCTGCTCTGTGATTTCCCCCCTCCTCTTCTGCAAGATGTCCTTGATGAAGTTAAATGGCTGTCTTTGCTCTGGGATTTAACATTCTCTTTCATAGGTAACCTTTTTCCTTGTGCTGAACTGCAGATATGCTCTTGGCATATGAGGCTTGGGCTCCCCTTATATTTCTGAATCACTTTTTGCCTCTCCCAAACCTACATTTAGCATACCGATTATGAACACGAGCACAAAAAGCCTGATAGATCAAAAGCGTTTGTGTGGGCATTTGAACAGGAGGTGACTATTTAACGCTTTTGTTCATCAATAACTCTCTGGCTTTGACCTGTCTGAGCAAGTCGTGCAGTAAGGTGAAATGCAGGTCACAGCGTCTCACAAATATGAAAATGTACCGGATTTCTCCCATTTCGAAGCCCATTGGGTCCATCTCTCTCGATTTTTCTGGATGAGATCAAGAACCCTTGTTGTCCAGTAAAGGAGTCAAACGTGGACATTTTGTTTTATTTCGTATATTGGGGAAGGGGGGAGGTTGCCTAAGAGAGATCAGACTGGCTCAATAAGGAGGGGGGAGCCCTCTTCTGAAGCATTGGGCACAAGGATCATTACCACCAAATCCTTAAAGCTGCAAAGCAAAGAGATTCATTCTAAGGTCAAATACTTAGTTGAGAAAAAATGATATCATAGGGTGGGACTGGATGGAGAACGGATTTCATCTAAGCAGGGACCAATGCAGTAGTGCCAGGAGCTGCCTCCCTCTCCCAACCCTTACTCCCTATTCCCACCCAAGGGCCGAGTCTCTATATATTTCAAAAATAAAAGAAGAAGAAGAAAGAAAGAAAGAAAGAAAGAAAGAAAGAAAGAAAGAAAGAAAGAAAGAAAGAAAGAAAGAAAGAAAGAAAGAAAGAAAGAAAGAAAGAAAGAAAGAAAGAAAAAGAAATCTCAAAATTATGACCCTGTATAGAAAAAAATCCAACCAGGATGGCCCATTTTTCTTGCTCTGAAATCCATCCTTATGAGTGTACTTGTTTCCCTGTTTGAAAACCCGACCCGAGCTGAGGGGTTGAGCCCCGGACAGCACTGAGGAGTTGGGGCAGGCGCAATTCATGAACTTTTGTACTCTTGTGTGCTGCTGTCGCCAAAGCAAAAATAATGAAACTTTGTGATATGTTTGTAAATGATTTCCAATGACCTCTAGCCCTGCCCTTCACCATAAACGCTACCCACTAAACCTAAGGACATTTGCTTGAGCAAAGCATTCGACCCTAGGTTTTACTGCCTGAAGTTGGACAGAATAAAAGAGAAAGGCACTCTAATGACGGGAAGGTAAACGGAACCAGTTGTGTTGTGTTTGTTTTGTTTTGTTTTTCTGGAAACTAACTTCAGCTTTCAAGCCAACGTTTTACTTCAGCTAAGGGGAAGGGACTGGTGCACGAATTTCTCTGTTTCCTCTTATCTCTCCAGATAGTGTCTGCTTTCTTTCTGGAAATGTTGCTTAGAGAGATTGTTCGGATGTCCAGGAGTAGGGGGAAATTTGTCAATTCCCGGATGGGTCATCATCATTAATATTATTATTATTTCACTTTTTTTCCTTAAAAGAGCTTCAGTGGAGGTTTCTAAATCCCACTCAGGTTTTTCTCAGGCAGAGAAGGAAGGGTATTTGAATTAGTCGCTGTAAATTGTCCTTACGTCCTAAAGAGGTATTTCAGCAAACTGTAGACTACCTGAATGTCTTCTGAAAATACAGATTTATTTCAATGGAGGATGACAGCCTTTAGCCAGTGCAGAATAGTTTTGATTTAGAATGGATGAATCAGGATGAATCAGAAAAAATGCAGTGATCCTGGCAGATTACATTGTAGATGAGAACAGAATGTTATTACGTTGTCTATATATACCCTGTAGAACCGAATTTGTGTGGTATTCACATAGTCACAGATTCGATTCTAGGGGAATATATGGTCGATGCAAAAACTTCACATTTCTGCAAATGGTTAAAAGTGTAAATGTCTGGGGATCCAAAATGAAGTGCATGCTGCTTTATTGGAGACTTATCCAAGTCATGCTAGCTCTGTCTTATTTACTGACACCTTACGACATGGGGAATATGGATTGATGTTGGTGAATTATAGATCAGCTTTAAAAATCTGTTCATTGTAAAACTGAGTCACATGGTAGGTCTGGACGATCTGAAACTAGTTTGATAAATGAATGCTTCTGAAAGAGGGCACATTTAAAAAAGAGTTAAGAGGGTAGGTGTGAAGAATTTCCCTGGGCACTTTTTTTTTTTTTTAGCTCCTGGATTATCTGGAAAGTAGCACGAGAGGTATCGGTTTGGATTCACTTCTGCTCAAGGCAGATGGATGGACAAGGGGGAAAGTTTATATCTTTAAATTTGGGATGCTTTCCTGAGACGGTGTTACGCAGTCTTCGATTTAACTGCTTGTAACTTCAATCGTAAAGAAGTGGGGGGCGGGGGTGGGAGATAACCCGAAGCACAAACTAGAGTCGCCCTGCTTTCTGTGTGAATTTCTGTGCGGGGACCTGCTAAGTGCATTCGGAGTTACTGATTGCCTAATTTTATTCAACCGAGCTAGATTCTGGTAACTTTTGGGTGACCCCGGGGAGACAAAGCCAAGACACATCTATTGTACATCATATTCCCCTTCTGTTTGATGGCTTTTCTTTGGGCGTGGAGTCTTTCTCCCAGTTCTCCCTCTGCACGTTTTCCTCAATGTCTTGATGCCATCCCTACCCCCCAGCCTCAACCCCTCTAGCACACAGCTATATATTCTTGCTGGATGTTTTATTTACCAGTGTAACGTGAAGGGCCGGGGAATGATTTCTGGGGGATTAGTGGAAAGGGCATGGAAGGTTAGAAAAGTCAGTTTCAAACAAAAGCTCGGATTACCTGAGGGGCAAAGGAGATGGAAGTCGGAGTGATGAATCGTCCTACCACATTAACATCTGGCTGGGAACACCAAATGCATAGAGTGGAGTCACTTGATTACACGTATATTATTTAGTTAAATTTGTGAAAATTATGAGATGCTCACAAATCCGGTGATAAACTCCCTCCCTCGCCATTGGCTGGGGCGGTCACATGGCCCCCTAACTTTATTCAGTTGACAGCAAGTAGGAGGGCCCTATGGAAGGAGAAAAAAAGACAACACGAGAAAAATTAGTATTTTCTACCTTCAGAAATTAATGGCCATGAGTTCGTATATGGTGAACTCTAAGTATGTGGACCCCAAATTTCCTCCTTGTGAGGAATATTTGCAGAATAGCTACCTAGCCGAGCAGAGCTCGGACTATTATAGTGGCTCTCAGGGTTCGGATTTCCAGCATCAGGGAGTCTACCCACGGTCAAACTACAGCGAGCAGTCCTTCAGCTGTAGCAATGCCCAAGGCTCTACGGTGCCTCCGCGGGGTCATGGACAGGAGCCATCGGGCCCGGCGAGCCACTACCCTGGCCAAGGGGAGCATTGTCCCCCGCCTCCAATTCCCAGTTCCCGGGCCTGCAGCCAGCCGGCCAGCCTCAAGCAACCTCCCAACGGGACGGCCCTCAAACAGCCTGCTGTGGTGTACCCATGGATGAAGAAAGTGCATGTAAATTCCGGTAAGGTTCCTCTCCTGGCTCCAGTCGCTCTGCCTCCCCCCACCCCAGACCCACCATCCCTGAGGCTGCTACCCCGAAGTGCTTCCCCAGACCCAGCTAGGAGTTGTGGACTATGTCCGAATGTGTGTGTATATGAGTGTGTGTGTGTGTGTGTGTGCATGAGCGTGTGTTAAATGGATGCCGCAATTACTCTCCCCATAAATTTTTATAGCTGAGGAAATAGGCCGTTGGCCATGTGGTTCCTTGGCTGTATCAGGGAAGGGGGGGGGTCCTCCATTTTTAGAAGGAGAATATGTTAGAGGTGAAAGCGGGGAGTTGTAGTCTACAAAATTCAGAGCATCCAACATACACAGTTTTTGTTGGTGTTGGTGTTTTTTTGTTTTGGGTTTTTTGGGGTTTTTTTGATGGGGAATTAACGACCCCATACACCGACAAGCTTGTGAGTATGTGCACGCGCGCGTCTATGCGCGTGCCCGAGGATTGTTTAAAAATCATAATGGAGTGTAAGCTCAGATTGAACTGCACCAACTTGTTCTTATGTGGCTTACATTTACATATATTTCTTTTGTTCCCCCTCAGTGAACCCTAATTACACCGGAGGGGAGCCCAAGCGGTCCAGAACAGCCTACACAAGGCAGCAAGTCCTAGAACTGGAAAAGGAATTCCATTTTAACAGGTATCTGACGAGGCGTCGTCGGATCGAAATAGCTCATACTCTCTGTCTCTCTGAACGCCAGATCAAGATCTGGTTTCAGAACCGTAGGATGAAATGGAAAAAAGACCACAAGCTGCCCAACACTAAGGGCAGGTCTTCCTCGGCTGCTTCGAACCAGCATTTACAGCCCGTGTCCAAGGACCATCACACTGACTTGACGACTTTATAGAGGAGGTGAAATCTCTCCCCCCCATCCCATCCAACCCCTCCCATCCCTCCCCCCAATTTCATCCTTTGCTTCTGAACTGTGCTGTGTGTAGAACTGACATGATCCAAACACAACCTGCATGGAGCAGGCAAGGCCTCCCCAGGCTGTCAGCTTGCTTTAAGGTGCTGTGCTGTACAAAGCGGACTCGCTTAGGGTGCTTCAGACTTTCTTGGCATTCTTCATACTAGCACAACCCCCAAACTCTCCAGGCAGGAAGTGGAAAGTTTAGGGAAAATTATAGAGAGAGATATATAATTATATATGTGTGTATGTGTATATATAATTATATATCGAAGGAGCTACTGAGTCTATAAAAATCTGACGAATCATTAAACACAAATGGAAATTGCATCTTTTGGGTTTTCAATTTTAAAGTGAAGGTTTGATTCTATGCCAGTATCAGTCTTGATGTTCTGTCAACCCTCATCCCTCACCCTATGCAGTTTCGGGCTTATGGAATGTAGGAGAGTTCAGGGCAGAAAGCTTTTATCTGGTTACACGATTTGTGAACTTCCTGGGTCTTCTATCTTGTGGCTGATTGTGATTTAAAGTCCCTGCTCATGTTCAGAAACCCCCAAAGAAATACCTAGGAAGGAAGTGGAAACGGGTTATTTTATTTTCAGATTGTGTTTACATATTTATTTATTTGTCAATTAGAGGAGCACACACATTAAAATGCGTTAAGCCAAAAATCCTAAGCAGGGGAGCTGAAGCTCAAGGCTCCTTCCTATGGAAAATCATAGAGAATATGTACGGTTTAGAGTTTTCACTTTGCCAGGCATTTAGGACTCTCTTCCTCCTCTCCAGCCCACCTCCAGTATGGGAGAAATGCCCTACCCCTTTTATAAAGAGAGAGAGAAAAAAAAACATATCGACTCAAAGTCAATTTCTTTAAAATGTGTTTAGACTGCACAACTGGTTCTTCACTCTGCTCACAACTGCTTCTGTGGGATTTTAAAAAAGGGAACAAATGGTCAAACATTTTCATTGTGGGGAAACCAAACAAAACAGCCCCAGTCTTCGGTGCCATTGTAGAGATCCTCTTACCTTCCAATTTGATTCCCAACACAATTCACCTTGCACACCAGTCTGTTTAGGAAAGTATTGTCTTACCAGAAATCTGGAAAACATATTGGGGCTGGGGGTGGGGTGGGGGAATGCTGTCCAAATAAATAAGCAAGAAGGCAAGCAAATTGAATCAAATGGTCAAGAATAGAAGGAGGTTAGTTCTAGGATGGGAAAAAATTTCTTTTTGCTAAATAGAAATAAAATTTGTATGTCCTAGTCTTGGGTGACCTAATGCATCCTTTTAAAGTTTTCAAGTTGTCTGCCTCACTTTGAGTTGGGCAGGAGAATAACATGAAAAATACTCAAACCAAGGGGAGGGGATTCATTGCCATTTTTCTTATACTTCTCTGCCAAGAGAGGTTTGTGGATTTTTAAAAATTTTTAGTGTGTGTGTGTGTGTGTGTGTGTGTGTGTGTGTGTTTTAAACACTAACCCTTTAAACGTAAGTGGGTAAATGGAAAAGTTCTTCTAGGGCTGGTTAGAAACCAGGCTTTTTATGTTTTTTTACCCCCATCCCCCATTCCCAGTCCTCTGGGTTTCTAAGATACAATCACCAAATAAAATTATTTGAGCTATTACAGAATTAAAAGGAAGGAGAAGATGTGGAGGAGGGGTTAGGGTTAAGAGAAAGAAAGATCATAGAATTTTGTTATTTCTCCAGACATTTTGGAAGGCTCCAAAGATAATCTTAAAACAGGCTGAAAAGGAGAAAATAGCAGTTTCATACATGTGTTTGCTTCTCAGTATGGTTCATGCCAAAAGCTGGGAGCAGGTATTAATTAATTTGAACTCTTTGGCTGAAATTAGACTCTTCTAAAGTTTTTTTTTTTTCCAAGACTTGGTCTTTTGTATTAAATCCTGGAGAAAACTCTTTGTTCTTCCTTGGGGTGAGCCTGATTCTCAGACTTGCACATGGCAATACTTGAATATCTACATGTCGTGATATTAAAGATGGATATTCCTGCATTATTCGCATCATTGTTTCTATGACAAAAAGCACAGAGTTCATACATAGTAAAGACGTCTTTTTTCTGACGCCTTCATGTTGAGAAGCTGAAAAGGTATTTTACTGAAGTTCGGCTAAATTACAGAAACAGGTTCATCCAGAGGACAAATTTTCTATTCGATTAGCTGTATTTCAGCCGGGAGGACTGACCTCTAAACCCTTAACCTTTTGGACTCTAACTACCCTTCTCTCTCCCTCTCTCTCTTTTTTGACGTGGAGACCATTTGGATGCGGCATTTGTAAAGGTTTTTCCTTAGGCAAATTGGGCATTGCTCTCACTATTCCCTGAAATTCACATCCCTGAATATATTGAAGCTTTTCCATGAAATGTCTATTTTGCATGATGTCCAGTTACAGAGAGTTTCCCCCACCTCCTCGGAAGTTCAGGTTACTTAGCCCCAGCTTTCGACCAAATGTCACAATTGCTTAACTCAACTCTCCCTTGCTCTGGCTGAGAAAGCACACAAGTATGTTTTCTTGGAAAAAAGCCAAGACTCCTTCTCTTACTTAGAGCTAACACTCTGGAAAGTAACTTAATCAAAGAAGCAATCCCTTTGTTTATAAGTTTCAACTTTCCTTGTACGGCTCAAGTGATGGGCTTTTGAAATGTTAATATATATTGGATGGATGTGAGGGCAGACTCAACTCTTAAATTCATCTTGGGATCAAGGGTCCATTTGGGCTTGCTGGAAGAGGGCCACACCAGGCCAGTAGCCTCGGGAAACCCTCTCTGTGGTTCCAGCCAAAGGGAGAGACAGGAGAGTTTCCATCTGTGTTCCTGCTGAAAGGGAAGCTCGACAAAAATGAGCTCCATGGCCCATTTGCTATTTTTTTCCATTTTGTTCCAGAAAATATGAGCCAGAAGTGTTTGTTTTGTTTATGTTTTGTTTTGTTTTTCTTTTTTAACTTTGGTGGGGGTGGCTCTTTGACTGGAGGTGGAAAAGGAATGTTTTCTTTAAGAGACTGCTTCTCAGACATCCCACTTTGTAACATTGCAGCCTTTTGTTATGACATCGTCAAGCAACACTATGATCTGTCCACATAAGATGCTTTTATAGAATCTACCAATGGTTTTGCTGCCACTGATTAAAGTATTATTTATACTAATTGTTGCCTGTAGTTTTGATGTAATTTGTTCATATATATTTGAAATAATAAAAGGTGTAGAGAAACCTATTTTGTTCGTTGCCTTGACAGAAGCAGTCTTTGTAAGTCTTGAAAGAACTGTCTCAACATTTGTTTGCTTGCTTGTTTACTTGCTTGTTTATTTGCATACTTATTTTACTTACTTGTCATTGCCCCCCAGATGATACAATAATGGGGATAAGGGAGGTAAACTAGGCTTACCTTACTTTTGCTTTTTAAAAAAAATTTTAGATAGAGTACCAAAATACACCTTTATAAAGTCCCTCCTAACCTCCCATCCTGACACCCCCCTTCACCAAGCTACTTTTAAGCAATCTGACAAAACACATTGGTTGGACTGTTGTTACTGGAGAAGAGCCTTAGCTTAGAATAAGTCTACCTGGGTACTGTCTATTATTTTCTTTTGGGAACAATAATTGGCAAGCTCATGCTAAAGGACTGGTTTCCTACCTGGTTACAGCCAGGAAAGCACTCCTCTCCACGCCCACCTTCCTCTTGAACCTTGGAGCCCCACAGAGCACTGCATTCTGAGGTGAATGCGTGATCTTAAGCTGTTAATTGACAACTAGAAGGAAGAGACTCAATTCTGTAAAAAAAAAAAAACACCCAAAACTCAAAACCTACACTACCAACAGGCTTGGCTGTATTAGTTGCTTTAAGCAGAACATCTTAGACTAAAAATCTTGGGCTTAAACTTTTCTGGGTCTGCTCAGTCCAGCCCCCTGCCCCTCCTATCTCTCTTGTGATAGCAGTCCCCATAGACAACAAAAAACACGCCTTGCTATAAAAAGTGGCGGGCGGCTATTTTTATCGAGGGTATTTTTCATATTTGACTTGTCTTTCCTTGAAGAGTAGCCAAGGCAGGAGTCCAAAAATAGATGGGGCTTGCTCGAGACACGGAATGAGCACAATGCATAAAATAAGACATGTGTGCTTAATATATGGAAGGGCTTGCCAGAGACGCGTGTACATGTGTATTTATAAGTGCACAGACATAAGTTTAAATATTCAGACACATTTTATGATTATACTTTGACCGTCTTCTGTTTAATGGCTCCTCCTGTTACTACCAATACATCAGTAAAATTCTGTATATTATATCACCACTAGTCGTTAAGGAAAGAATGGGGAGGAAAAGCAGAGTCAACAGCAAACACCACTCACTGTACAGTACAGTAAGCCAGGACCTTCCCAGCAGAGCCCTTCCACACAGTCTCCAACGGCCATGTTTGCCAGCCCTTTCCCCTGAACTGGGCGATCGTAGGGATCACCAGCAGCCTAGGGAGGGCCATTCATAACGGGGAGAATTTTCAAAGTGCAAGGAAGATGATAAGAATAGATTTCTACAAGTCCCGACCACGTGATTTGCGAAATAATTAATTCAGCACGTCCCTTAAGAAACACGGACTCGTCATTAATCTGCCAAGCAAAGGACTCTATCAGACTTGAAAACTGAAGAGATCCCAAGAATATAATATACAAAGGGAGGGAGCGGACTCTTTCTCTGCACACCTAACCCTCTGTAGCAGGCGAGAAAGAGCAGCTCGGTATGTAAACATTTTACTACTTTTATTTCTTCGGATTTAAATCCTTAATGAACCTAGCTGTCAGGGGGGTTGACAAATAGTTCCCTTGGCTTCCTGATTTGGAACCGTACGACAGTGAGAAGTTGTTAGAGGTTTATATAGTGACCTTTGATTCAGAAAAGCTTTGCACTTATGAAAAATTGCTGAGAGCGGCTAGAGGCTCTGTATGTGTGCATGTGTGTGTACGCGCACGTTTTGCTTGGCTATAGCAGGAGTTGTAAAGAAAATGGCAAGGCTGCGAGGTTTGCATGTGTGCTGAAATGGGGCTTAGATTTACTGGTGTAACTGGGAACAATGCTCGCTGTCAGGGCATCTGCTGCCTATTCTTAAACCGGTGAGAAAAGGCCCGGACTTCTTTTCAAGCGAGGGTCGTAAATTTTTCTTTGCGTCATAATAGAAGGCTATAAAATCGAGTTGAAATTTTACCCAAGGCAGGTTTTAACCAACAGATAATGATTTCCGAGTTCCTTCTCTCCCTCCCCCCCCATCTAGACACTGCTGCTTCCCTCACTCAAGCTAGGCATCTTTTTGCTCTTCTGTCTTTTCCTCTCAATTTTCCAGAACGGGGGAAAGAAAATAGAGCGAAGGAGGAAACATCTTTCTTTTTTCGTGCTAGAGATCTGGCTATCTCTGGGAGAAAGAAGCCCACTTGGGGGAGGAAGGAGGGGACGAGAGAGGAGAGGGGCTGGTGAAAAAGAAGACACTTTGTCCTCTTCACAAATAATTTCAGACTTTTTTTTTTCTTTTGGAAGGCAATGCTGGATCTCCCTAGGCCCGGTGTTTCACCTCTCCTCGCCCCCTCCATTCATCCCTTCCTTTTCTTAAACCTTTCAAAGGGGGTCTGGGAGAGAAGCACCTTTTCAGCCCCAAGTCTATCTTTTGCTCTGCGAAAGCGAGTGCTCTAGTTAGTGCTTTGGAATTCCCTTTAATTGAGCTTTCGCAGGAGTCCTGTTCCGGATACCTCCCTGGGAGTTTTTTTTTTTTATTACTTCCGTGGGTTGTTGGTGTTTTCTTTTTCTTTTCTTTTATTACGTGTATTGGTGGATTTTTTTTTTTCTGGCAGGACTGAGACAAAGTTTTCCCCGTTATGAATTATACATTCAAACAATAACACATTAATTCAATTATTCAAACATGACAAATGTTTATGTGTTTTGCTGGTGACTCAGGCACAGATTCGGTCCTTATCAGGAGCTGCTCTGATATTTTTCTCTATGAGGATTTACTTCACCCTTTATTTCCACCCACCCACCCACCCAACACCCCCTCCTTCACCACCCGACTTTCCTTTTTAGGTCCAGAGGGGGAAACATTGCAAAATGACCGGTTGAACTCCAGTCCCCCCCCCCCACCCATCCCACCATTCTCCCAAGAACGGGACTGCTTGGGCACCGGGCTCGGGATATTTTATCAGTTTGACAATTGCCCGGGTTGTTGTGATAAATCATCGTAAGTAATTCCTGAAAGGGTGCGAGGCTGTTGGGGGCCGGGCGAGGACTGTAAATCTTTCCGTTTTATTGCTCTATGAACATATGCTGCGATTGAAGAAGTCTTAGATCCTTTCCTTGAGACAAATTCCCTGCAAAGCCGCCCTCCCTTTCCGACTAGGGATTAACACTTGCTCCCCGTCTGTTCCTGTTCCAAACCAGAAAGACTGGGGGTTGGTGAGGTTGAGGAAAAGAGGGCTTTGGGTCCAGAAAGAAAGCTCACGAAGAAAGATCATTTGAGGCGAGGTTCACCAAATTAAACAAAAGAAGAGAGGCTGCCGGATGAATTTTTTTTTTTGCCCTTTGTCGCCCCCCCCCCCTTTTTTTGGTATGGCCTGCGTTGGTTGTTGCCTCCTCTATTTCCACTTAGTAGAAAACTGTTTTTCCTAATTAAAAAAAATTATCAAAAGGGAGGGAGGAAATTTGTGCGCCTTTTCCACTTTGTCCCATTTATGTATTATGTATGCGTGTTCAAAGTACACACCCCAAGAAGAGAGGAATTTTCATTGAAATGTGGTTATCAGATTTGAAATTCATAAGCATTTGCAAGTAAGAGATAGACTGAGGAAGCACATGTGTGTATATCTTTGTCTACGATAAATAAATCCAGTGTGTAGTGGACGTGAATGGAATGGATTATATTATATGCCTTATACATGTCTGTATGTTGGTGATTAGGTGAATAAACACACAGATTCGTGTATGACTGTCAAGGGCTGGCAGAAAATGATATATACAGAAAGTCTTTTCTTCCTAGGCATTTATATTTCAAGGCAGAGTTCCACGACACCTTTTTCAGTGGGTGGTTTAAAACCATCCTTTTTTCGCTCCTCAAAAGAGCGAGAGAGCAAATCGTGGGAAGAAAAAACAAACAAGCCAACAAGAACAATCGGCTAACAATTATTTACACGGAACCTATTATCCTTCCATAATTGGACCCCAATCTTTTTATAACTGACTTGCAAAGTCATAGAAAGCAATGTAATTTAGATAAATGTTACAATCTCTTCTAGTTCGGAAGGTAAGGCCATACGTTACTGTCAGGCCTCGGGCTGGGCTTGGGAAGGGACCTGAGGACAGACACCCACCATTGCCCCTGGCTCTGGGGTCTTCAACTACCGGAAAACCTGGAACAAAGGAGATGAAGATAGTCGGGGAGAGGGCTTGAGAAGTTCAGACTCTCTGTAGATAAACAGTACACATTAGTCACACGCACCCACCCCCGGGGAACGGTTTGTCTTAGCCCCCACATCAAGCTTTTCTTGAGGGCTCTTCAATCTCTGCTGCTCCAGGAAATCTCCTCTGGACATGGCGGAAATAGGAAAGAAAGAGAGAAGACTTGGGGAGGGTTTTTCTAAGAGAAACATTTCCATCTAGGCACTCTTGGGGTTGCTGCTAGGTGCAGATTCGTCTCTCTACCCCCACCCCCACATCTTAGAATTAAGTCTCTCTTCTCTTCTCCCCGTCCCACCAGTGGCGGATTAATCATTTATTTGATCAGCAAGGTCTGGCAAAACTGCCATTCAAATTAATTAATACCCTATGTGTTTGTTTTACCCACAAGGAACAGAGGGAGAGAAGCGCCGTAGTAAACACAATGCAAGCCATCGGGATGGCTGGGCGTCTGTGTCGCAGGCGAGCTGACTTGGGGCAAGCTCTTTAAGGCTCGGCTCTGTTCGGCTCCCTTCAATTTCTGGGTGAAGAGACAGTCTTGCAAACACTGGAACCCACCAGGCCTCTTTCGTCCAAGGGACCTGAGTAGCCAGGGAAAGAAGGCTCTCTCCCTCTACCCAAAGCTAGCTGGTTCCTGTCCCTCAAAAGGGAGCTGAAGCTATTCGGAAAGTTGCAAGGTGGTTAAGGTGCTCTCCTCTTACTCCTCTCCCCCACCCCACCCCCACCCCGGGGATTGGAGCCGGGCGGGGTGCTTGCGCCCACCACCTCCTGAGACCCTCCTCCTTCCACCAAGCCCACCCCAGCCCCCCAGCCATGCCCGTGCTCCGGGGATGGACAGCGTGAAAGTTTCAGCTTCAATCAGAACAATCTGCTCTCGGGATCACGTGAACAAATATGCTTCGCGTTTTAAGGCAGCGCTTGTATTTTCCGATCGTGAGGGGGTTTCTGGGGCTCGCTCCAAATTCATAGAGGGCCACGTTCTGAAATCAAAACAAACCCAGACTGGGGGGTAGAAGAGAGGGGTTGGGGTATAGAGAGGCACCCGAGGCAGCCTCAGCGCTGGAGGGCGGCGGATGGCACTGGGAAAGGGGCTTGAATCCCACATTGAGAATTCCATCCTTCCTGCCTTTATTGGTCGTTGAACCTCAGCCTGGTTCCATTCTATCGGGAATACTGTCTGCATGGGTATATGGAAATGTCTGTAAAGCCGCAAGATCAGGTTTAGGACAGTATTGTCTGCAGACAAAGGGTGAAGGATATATTCTCACAACTGCAGGCGCACTTATTGAGACTGAGGAGACCAGGTTTATGATAAATTGAGATTCAGGTAAGCAATTGCATGACAAACAAATGGAAACCTTTGAGCACAGGGCCGCACGCCACTGCCTTTAGCGAGATACTAAATATGATTTATTTTGTGTAATCTGTGATCTTGATTATTGCCAATTTGTTAGCCAGCCCGCATAGACCTATATACACTTATACATATACATCGAGGACGATGATTAATCGTAATGAGATGCACTTTGTGGGGAAGCTCCCCGGGTTCTCAAAGGTTAGGAGAAGATATTCGCCTCCTTCTTAGGCTGGCTGGTGGGGTAGCGGGTATGGAGGGGAGGGGGATGAATTTAGGGGAGGGATTGGGGAAAGCTGGAGGAAGGGCTTTGAGGGTCAATCTGTAGTTCTGAGAAGAGGCTGAAAATGAAGTAAATAAAAAAAGAAACTTTTTTTAGGCTGTCACTGCCAAAGTAAGATGGAATGCCATATTAATTCCTTGTCTTGGGCTGTTGGGCAGGGTGCAAGAAGGTTGATTTATATGTATTTAAAATAAACTCAGTGGCAATGTAGCCTCTGTGCATTGTTCTTTAAACCTCTCCACATGCATGGATTGGACCTTCCTTTTTCTCAGCTGTTAGGTTAATATTTCTCCTTTTTTTATGAAATTGTTAGCCAAGTCTCTTCTCTACCCTTTCCCCAATATGTTCAAGAGCATAAAATAATATAAGCCAAGAAGTGCTTTTTAAAATGGACTCTAATTTTTCTTTCAGCAATTTCACTAGTGGCTACCATCTTCACAGAGGTTTAGGTGATTCTGGGTCTATCCCTCCTCCTCCCATTTTACTGCTTTCGCAAAGTAACTAGACTAAATACAAAATCATATATTTCTTTTCACCACCGTCCTAGCCTTTGTCTACTTGAAGACCATTAGATTATTCTTTTGGTTCCCAGCTTCAGACAAAAAAAAAAAACCCTGAGCCCATCTTTGGAGCTTCTCCTCTGTGGTCTCCTCTGTGGGTCGAGGGTAGGTAGGACCCACTTTGGCTGAGAAGGCAATTTAGGATCCAGTTATAGGTGGAGGAGGGAGCTCATCTTTCTTCCCTCCAGATTAAAAGTGTCTCCAGCAAAAACAGGGGAGGTGACTCGGACCCCCTGGCCCGGATTGCAAGGGGGTGAAAGAGCTTTTCAGGTGATACCCTTCTAGGTGCGTCCCCTCCAGACCTTTGCAGCAATCAGAGGAGACAACAAAGTTGTTTTGTCAATTGCATGTGCCTGGCTCGATCAGAACTTAAAGGCACTGGACATTTTTCTTAGCTCTATGCCTCGGAGCTGTGAGGCTGCCAAGTTAGTCAGCTGAATCCAATTACCGCCACCAGCATTTCATTTGGCCCCATAGAAGCAGTCACTTATAACTTCACCGAAAATTTCAATAATGCTAGGATCGGGTCTATGCCTGAGCAATCCTAAAGATTTTCTCGGGGAGGGTGGGATTGGGAGCTGGAGGAGGGAGTTTAGAGGCTGGGGACTGGAGTAGTCTCCTGACAACTTTGGGTTCCGGCTTCCACGACTTGTTCTTGGAAAGGATGCTACAGTCGGGTGGCCCACAGCCAGTGCTAGGAGCATCTGATCTTTTGAGATCACCAAGTTGGGATCTTCCTCATCGGTGGGTGGGCCATAAGAGAGACGGTGGGAGGATGGGGTTTGGGGTGCTGGGTACCTGAAGTCTAGACTTTGGCCAACTTTGTCTAGCTTTACCCTTCGCCTTCCCTAAGACTAAGCTAGATCTGCTTCTACTGCGGAGAGCCCAAAGGTGGGCCACGGGGATCCCATGTCGATAACTAATTAAATAACAAAATGAAAACTTACCCAGTTAATCAACCGTTCATTTTAAGGGAAAAAATGAAAACGAAAGAAGGATTTGTGTTTTTTGTTTTGTTTTGCTTTGTTTTGCTTTAGAGGGGGAAAAAAGTAAGCAATGTGCTGGGATCTCTTGCAGCTGGGATCCGGCAGAGAGTTTAACAGCCTTTCAGCTTTCAGTGTCTTCTTCTGGAAAGGATGCTAGTCTTAATGAACCCCATTTCAAAAAAAAAAAAGGAGAGAGAGAGAGAGGAAAGAAGAAAGACTTAAAGTAGACATCTGCCCACGTGAATATATTCTATAAGACGTTATTGGGACAGGCCCAGGACCAACGACCTGGGGAAGGTTGGCGCCTTAGACGCCCAGCTTCTCTTTCTCTTCCAAATTCCCGTTTGTTTTTCCTATAAACAGCCCCAAGTCAAGTTATTTGGCAAAGGGAGGCAGGATGCAGCCTACTGGTACTGGCTAGGGACTTAGAGGAATTGGTGGCAAAGTTGGGAGCCCCGTGGTGTTGGGATCTCTTGGAGGCGCTTTCGTTGGGTGTTCATTAAGGGGTGAGTTATTGCTACGCGAGCCAAAGGTCATTTCAAAGGCTTACGATTGTGAGATCTTGTCTTTATAATGGCCGAGATGCTCTGTGTGTGTGTGTGTGTGTGTGTGTGTGTGTGTGTGTGTGTTTATCCCTTGCGTGGTTAATGTTTTCAAAGTACCGAGTCAACAAATTACAAAGGCTAGAAATAGAGGGGGAATATTTGATCCCTCCTTTCACCTTGTTTTATCAGATTCCCTTCACCCCCTCAAGCTCCAGATTTCAGTGGGCGGCAGTGTCGGGGAGGCCTGGTTGCACAGTTCCTCTGTTTGTGAGCGATTCTCATTTCTTAGGGTGTTTCCCGCCAAACTGAAGTCGAAGAGTTGAATAGATGTGGGCAAGAGCGCCAAGGCTTTGTTTATTATCATAGACCTAAGATAGCCACCTCTATACATCATATAAGAGTCCCGGTAATGGAGTCTGGGGGTCTTGCTAGTAAATTTCCATTTTTTTTCTCTCTGTCTCCTCAGGGAAGTGATGGGGGGCACTGGAGAGCTCAGCAGTTTGTATCTTTTGGCCCAGGGGAGGCGTCAGCCACTTTCCATCCCTACCCCTCACCCCTCGGTTATGGGTCTCCAATTCTGCCCATTCCCCACTTCAAAGTTCCCTTCCATGTGCATCTATTCCTTCACATTTCTGCTCCCAGAGATTAGCATACACTCACAGAGCTCCTTTCTTCACTTGGGACGATGGTTAGCCCTAGGCCTCTATGAAAGTTAGGCATCTATTCCAGCAGGCTGGCTTTGGAGGAGGGAGATGGGAAGCAGAGAGATGGTGTCGTTTTTTCCTCCTCTGTACCCCTAATTTGGAAGGGTGATGGAACCTCAGGATTTTTGTTCTCAGAACTTTCAGATTTCTTCCCTCTATGCCCTGAACTTTCATTGTTTGAATAAATCTGCAAGGCCGCGGTAAAAGTTTGCCCTCCAGTCAAGGTACTCTGTGGGAAAGGATTTAGTTTTATGCATCACCAAACCAAACAAATTCTCTCCATCCCCTGAAAGTTGTCCCTCTGAATTAGGGCGAAAGAGGTGTACGCAATATACATTGATTATGAAGCTCTAACAGGGGGAGAAAAGGCTCTCGACACATTTGTGTGTGAGTGCGCAGAAGAGACAGCTTCAGTTGAGAGTTTTCCATTCTGTTCCAGATCCTCCTCCGCGGATTATCAAGAGAAACCTGAAGACCCTACAAAAAGAGTTAAAGACAAAATTCAAGGGAAAAAAACGTAATTGTGGTGAGTGTTTTCTTTAATTCCACATACTTTCCACTTACCCTGCAACTCAGGGATGTTGCACCAGGATTCCTACATTACAGACCTAAAACAAAAGAGAAACTTTGAAGTTTATCATCTCGATAAGAACTGCGACATTCCATGATAACCAATCACCAGTCTTAAAATTTATTGCTGCTTAATGGCGTTAGTCCTAGTGCCTTAAATGCACTGTGTGTTATGGTATTGCATTATCTCGTATAAATAAGAGTGATCTAAAAACCGCTAACCCAGGAATTACCATTGTTTATAGCAGCCACAGGGTAGAGTGTGAAAAATAATTTGAGAACATCTTAAAATGCTGCCATATAAAACAATTAACCTTTACGAGTTGAAACTGCGAGGAGAAAAATTGAAGACCTGGAAATGATAGGCAACTCTAACGAGGGTGGGGGTGAGGGGAGTAGCCTCCCCTGAGAAGGGCATGTATAGCCACACACCCGATTCATGGAATATATATGTTCAAGAAAAGAAATATGCATGGTAGACTTCCTAATTCTGTTTATCAAAAGCAGAGGGTGAGCAGCCTATGGTCTGTAGATTATTTAAAGAGTAACAGAAGGAACCAATATTCCACCCCCACTTCTCTCTAGACCTACATGGAATTTATAACACGAACGTAATTTACTAACAATGGCGGCTCTTGTCAAATTCCATCGATTGTCTCCCCCCTCCTCTACATCCCAGGCCCCTTTCAACTGCACCACAAATAAGAGTCCGTGTCTTGAAGTTCCTCTGGGTGGGGTGTGGTGCAGAGGTAGAGTAGTATCCATTAGGTGCCCTGAACTTTTTCCGCTTCAAAGTGCCCTGTAGAAAAAAAGGTGCTCTTCCTTCTTGGAGAGAAATAAAGGCTCAACAACAGCCCCTGGGCCCTAGGAGGATGCGGTCTGAGTCCTGGCGGAGGAGAGCTAAGGGGGACGGAGCGGACCACCTTATATAGATCTCCCCTTCCTGTTAGCCAAGCTGGGAAAAGTGCGGCGTCGCGAATTCTTTTGCTGGTCTCCCTCCTACGCGGAGGCTGTTTTACACTTCTGAAAAGTGCGAGAGGGCTTGGGAAGTGTTTTCCTTTTCATTCCTTACTGAAGCGTTTACTGCCCGTCGTACTAGCGGTCATAAATTTTGTTACAAGGCGCAATGACAGGTGCATTGATATGCACCGCGAGAGCTCCGGCTGCTTAATAACCCCATCCACTGGCCGCTCTGACTGCCTTTTATTTATTCGGTATCATATTAGGTATTGATCCCCAACAGAATTAAGTGTAGTGAGCAAGTATTAGTACCGAGCAGCTTCATATGAATATGTTTGGGCGTCGGATCGAATGCAATTGGGAGGCCGGGAACTTGTCAAGAGAGAAGTTTGTTGTATTCTTACACGTGGGTGCGTAGGGGTGGGTGGGTGACCGTTTGGCGCCACATTCCTGCCGCCTCCCTTGTCTTCAGTCTGACTTCCCAAAGGGTTGGAGTTACCGAGCAGGCTAGGAGCTTCCCTGGGAACCGGGAGAAAGGACACACGGCCCATTTCTGTGTTTGAGGACTTTGCTTAGGGCTGGGTAGCCTGGAGTCAGATACTGGAAGGGTGGGGTCACACTGGCTTTATTGGCTGCAACATATGGCAAAGGTTCATTTGGCTTTAGCCTCCAACCATTTTTCCAGGGTCGTGCTCCTGGGCTGGGCCTGCAGCCTGCTTGCAGAAACCCAGCTTTTCTGTGCCTCCCCCATATATGGTCTTTCCCCAGGCATTTTTGTGCTGAGCCCAAATGTACTAAGGTACCAAAGGGTGGAAAAAAAAAAACTTAAAGGGGGGGGATCCAAAAGATGAGCCACTGAACAGTTGACCATTGTCCAAGTGATTTATGACCCATTCCTCCTTTTTAGGTTCAAGCAGAGTTCACAAGGAGTAGGGATTTCTTAAAAGAAATAGGGTTTAAAAAAAACCCAGTTCCACAACAATATTCTCATTTTCTTGTTCATAAAGAGGTAGCTTTTTGGGGAGCACTGCATTTTATCTGCTATCTACAATCCCTATACAATAAAAAGTGGTGGCCCTATGCACACTGCTAGTGAAAATGTACAATCGGCAGATACTTATTGAATTGCTCACAAAAATTCAAAACAACAGAAACCGAGGCACTGAACTTTGAATTTTTGTGTTCTCCCCATTCATCACCAGTTCTATACTTTTTAGGCCCCTACACATAACACTCCTCTAGAAATACTTTATGGATGTTTAATATCACTCAGTCTGTGCGTGTGTAATAGTATAGATAGATAGGTATTATACATGCTTTCCCCTAAAGGCATGAGATTGTTTTAAGCAGCTACTTTAATTTGACTGCTGTTCTTATAGCATAAGTCTGAAGATAAATTATTTCTGAACCTTGTAAAAGTAAAGGGGATTTTTTTTTTTGCTACAACAGTTGTCTAGATGAAATGGCCATATGAAAAGTTTGAAGTGATCTTGAGTTTTGAGTGATCAGAATCTCCACTGTTAATCTTTTAGTTGCATAAAGTGCCTGGGTCTCAAATAATGGAAAGAAGAATCTTAGGAAAAATCTGAAGCTCAGCCAAAGCCTCCTCAAAGCTAGCATTTTAACTCCTAGTCTAATCATGAGTTATATAACCCTGTATTGGTCATATGATTAAATAAATTAGCTGTTATTTTGCTATTTAGTTACTTTAATTTTCAGGGCATTAGATATAGACATTAAAAAGAAATGCATAGAAAAAGATTCAACTGGTTTAGGTACATATAGGTAACTGCTGCTTATCATGAGAAAACTGGAATGTGTTTATCTGTATACATGTCAAGAAAGTATTGAGAGTGAAATTTCAGACACAAAAAGTAATGCTTTCTTTGTATCATCTTCAGAGCAGCCAACTAGCCTGCAAAGAGCTCTTACTAGCCTGTCTTTCAAGATAGAGAATAATTCTATTCATGATGTATATCAAAATCAAATTTTAACAATTCCAAATTTAGAGTTCGATGAAGAATTTTTTTTAGTGTTAAATTGGTATTAGGCACTCAAAGCAGTGAGCTGGCAAAGAAATAAGCAAACTGAGGAAGTTTTTTGTGCCAATAAATGCTTCAAATATTCTAAGTAATGCAATTTGTATAAGTAATTCAGGTTATCTTAATTGTTCAGATGGAAGCTTAGGGAATGTCTCAAAGAAGAGAAAAGAAGGGACTCAAAGATTTAAACTGAGGAAACTAGTCATGAATTAAGGCAAAGGAGCTGACCTATGTATTTTCTTTATCATACAAACAAAAGTTTCGGAACACTATTAGTTATACTTTAACTTCTTAGAAATCCTTCAGAGGGAGTAGAAGATGAGGAGAGAAACCCCTATTAAGAGCCATGAGTTTACAATAGGGGTGGAATTTTCCTTGGTTTTTTTTTGGGGGGGGGAAGGAGGATTCTAATTCTTGCTCTATCCATCATGTCATGGGTGGCTCTCTTGTTGAAGACAGAGAGAAGGCAACTGTAACAGAGACAGAGAAACAGACAGGGAGCGAGACAGACACACACACACACACACAGAGACTATATCAAAGTAAAGGTGCATAATCACAATCCTTTATAGACTAGATCTAAGGTAAAATTATAGTAAAAAAGCATGTTGAAAACCATCTCTTATTTATCTATGCCTACTTATACCACTAATTTAAGACCTGCAACCTCATTCATCACCATGGAACCTCCATTTCAGGATATAAAAAGAGGATATAAAACCTGAAATAATAGAGGATTTTGTTGGGGGGTGGGGTGGGGAATCATTAGATGTAATCCTGAGAACATTTCAGTAGTCTTAACAGACTTTTATCCTTTATTTTTCTTCCTTATTAACCTGTGAGGCCTCATTTTGATAGCTTTACGTGACTACATGTGACTCCATGAATGACTCAGACTCAGAAATAACTTTCCTTAGGAAATCTCGTCATTCTAAGGGTCTCATAGGGTTTTCTCTTTCTTCATCTAATAGTAGAAGTACTTTCAATGGAAACTCCACTATTATTTTTCTACACAGATTAAGAAATACACAATCAGTGTGTTTGAGAATGATAAAACCTCTTTGAAGGAAAGTCCCTTCCAGAGAAGGAAAAAAACAGAAAGACAGAGACAGAGAGAGACAGAGACTGAGTGAATAGTGCATTTCTTGTTCAAAAAAAATTTCTTTCTTTTTCTTACAAGGGTTTAGACAAACTGAATTTCACAAGACCCCCAATACAGCATTTCTTCCTCTGTCCCCACTTCTTTCACAAGTAGGTATAAGTGAAAGGATAGAAATGGGACCCAACTGGGGGTGGGAGGGGGCTATATTCTATGTTCTATATTGACTTATCTTGCCGATGACAGTCCCATTGGGCTCTCTTGTCTTTCTTCCCAGCAGGTTGCCCCCTGGGCTGGGGCTGAGCCATAGCTCATCCAAGAAGCCAGTAGGAGCTGGAAGTGGAGGTGAAGGAGACGGTGGCAGTCAATGTTATTTGAGCTGGGTCATCAGGCCCCAGAGATCCCCAAGTGCACGATGCAGAAGACTGCCTACTATGAGAACACGGGCCTTTTTGGGGGTTATGGCTACAGCAAGGCTGCTGACACTTATGGCTATGGGTCCACTCATCAGCCCTACCCACCCCCTGCTGCCCCTGCAGCCCTGGATGCTGACTACACAGGTTCTGCTTGCTCCATCCAGAGCTCAGCACCAATCCGTGCCCCAGCCCACAAAAGTGGGGAGCTCAATGGTAGCTGCATGCGTCCAGGTGGTGGGAGTGGTCAGACTGGTGGAGGTGGTAGTCAACCCCCTGGCTTGAACACAGATCAGCAGCCACCACCACCACCGCCTCCCCCACCACCCACACTGCCCCCATCCTCACCTACAAATCCTGGTGGTGCTACCCCAGGCAAGAAGGCCAAGGGTGGCCCCAATGCCTCAGGCTCTTCCTCTGCTACTATCAGCAAACAGATCTTCCCCTGGATGAAGGAATCCCGGCAGAACTCCAAGCAGAAGAGCAATTGTACCACTTCAGGTAGCCTTCCATTTGTTCTTTTCCTCTGGGGTCCCTTGACCTAACTCCCATCCCATCCAATGACATTCTATCCAACCTAGACTCATAGAGTTAGAGGGGACCACCTGAGACACCATATGGTCCCATTGAGATCTTCCACGAAATTCAAAAACTCCCTTTCCAATATATTTGACAAGTATACTTTCTTCACATATAGCCTCTGCTCAAACACTTCAAACTTGGGAGTTCACTATCTTTAAGTACATTCTATTGTTGGGCAACTCTGATTGTAAGAAGGTTCTTCTTTACATTGAGCAGAAACCTACCTCCATGATTTCCAATCATTGTTCCTAACTGTGCCCTCCAGAGCAACAGCAAATCTCTATTCCTTCAAATATTTGAATTGAATTGAATTCAACAAACATTTATTAGTCAAGGTCACTTCTGCCCACAGTAGGTGATAAAATGATGCCTGCTGAATTATTTTACTGAATCTTATCCTATTCCCCAAGTAAATGGTCCCCATATCAACCCAATCCCATCCAACCTTGTCAAATAGGCCAAAAATTACTCAACACCATTTAATCATTGGTTTTCTTGGATCACAGAGAAAGAGTAGCATGAGCCTCAGCCATAGATAACTCTGAGACTCCACTCAAGGGAGAGTCATGAGAGAAATAGAACTGAGGGAAAGGGCCTCTTGTTCAAGTCAATCCAGCAAGTATTTACTGCGTATTACATTGAAGGTACTACAGTAGGTACTGTGGGAGATACAAAAATGTATGAGTCACAGGCAAGAGATGATAGTCTAGTGATAAAGGGTAGAGGAATGACATTTTTTTTTCAGTAATAAGAGCAAGTCAGGGTATTCCTGTTTTGATCTGTGCTCAAGTCACTGGGCTTCTGTGATAATCTGTCTTCTTTAATTTGGCTTGCAAATGGTGAATGAACTTAGTTTTCTGGACCAAGTCATTAGGGAAGTCAATGAATCTGACTTGGTATCAGGTTTTTAGTTTTATTGTTGCGCTCTGATCTCTCCTCCCTAAGAAAGGTCAACCAGCCAACAAGCTACTTTTCCTGCCCTCCAGCCTTAAGAAAGGGTTCAAGAAGCACCCAATCATCCATTTGTCCCCTATCTTGCCAAGGAGAAGGGTGATCTCCGGTGTTTCCTTGTGGGTGTGTCTATTGATACCCACCATTCCACTACAAAACACAGTTACAAGATACTTCTGTATACCCTGGAAGAATTAAAGAGGAAAAGGACCCACATGTACAAATATATTAATAGTAGCTCTTTCTGTGGTGGCAGAGTTGGAAACTAAAGGGCTGCCCATCAACTGCCCTTTCTCCTTCCTTTAGTACCCTCACCGGTAGGAATTTAGAGTGAGTCTGCTCCCGGAGGAACTGCTTCATTTAAAATGCTATCCCCACCCCCACCCCCAAGAAAAAGGGCCTCTTTAAAGACCAAGAATAGCTTTCCCAGTTTTCTGTTCTACTGAATCTGCAAATCAGTTGAAGTTTGGAACCTAGTTCCCCAGGCCCTGAAACTTCTTTGTTCAAGAAAGCCTCACCTCACTGCACTTGTGAGCTCAACAATATTCAATACTCAGAAGGCTGGTTTGAGGCCTGCTACCAAGGAAGAGCTGGAGTTGAGAGGGATAAGAAGAGACCGGCAGTGTGAAGAGCATCTTACCAGTTATTTTCCATTCCACATTCCAACATCTGAGCATATGAGCCATCCCAGGGTCATACTCTAGGGTGCAAAATGTATTTAGAAATGGTATTTTCTGGTGAGAGTCTAAAGCCACATATTCAATGGTTAGAGGCCTGTGCGGTCCTTTTTCTAACCTTAACCTTTTTCTAGCTGGTCAGGGAGCCCAACCCAGGGAATGGTGACTGTGGGGAGGAGGAGGGGGAGGAGGTAAAAGGGGAAGACAGGATTCTCCTCTTTTCCGCAGGTGCCTCAGTCCCTCAAACTCTTCACGTCAGGCTGACCCTCGCCCCACTTTTTTCTCTATTTCTCTTCCTTCTTTCCCCAACTCAGGTGAGAGCTGTGAGGACAAAAGTCCTCCCGGCCCGGCGTCCAAACGGGTTCGTACAGCTTACACAAGCGCGCAGCTGGTGGAGTTGGAGAAGGAATTTCATTTCAATCGCTACCTGTGCCGCCCACGCCGGGTGGAGATGGCCAACCTGCTCAACCTCACCGAGCGCCAGATCAAGATCTGGTTCCAGAACCGACGGATGAAATACAAGAAGGACCAGAAAGCCAAGGGCATCATGCACTCGCCTGTGGGTCAGTCTCCCGAGCGCAGCCCTCCGCTGAGCGGGGCTAACCACGTGGGCTACTCAGGCCAGCTCCCCCCAGTGCCGGGGCTGGGCTACGATGCTCCCTCGCCCCCTTCCTTCGCCAAGTCCCAGCAGAACATGTACGGCCTGGCAGCCTACACGGCGCCGCTCAGCAGTTGCCTCCCACAACAGAAGCGATACCCAGGGCCGGAGTACGAGCACCACCCCATGCAGAACAACGGGAGTTTTGCCAACGCCAACCTACAGGGCAGCCCGGTCTACGTCGGTGGGAACTTTGTCGACTCCATGCCAGCCTCGGGTCCAGTCTTCAACCTGGGCCACCTCTCCCACCCCTCGTCGGCCAGCGTGGACTACAGCTGCGCCGCCCAGATCCCGGGCAACCACCATCATGGACCGTGTGACCCCCACCCCACCTACACAGATCTCACGTCTCACCATACGTCTCAGGGAAGGATTCAAGAAGCCCCCAAACTGACGCATCTGTAGTGGGCCCCGGCCCTGTCGGAGGGCGCTGCAGCGGCGGACTCACGTTTGAATTACCTCACTTTGGTTTGGGTTTGTTGTTTTTCTTTTTAAAACATTTTTTTTGTTTGTGTGCCTGTTTTTCCCTTCTTCCTCCCCTCTCCACTCTCTTGACGTTCCCTGGTCCCTGTAACTCAAAGGGTCCACAGTCTAGTAGTGGATGGGTCTCTCTTTCCCTAACCGCTCCTCCTTTGGGGTAACTCTCCATAAATCAACTAAAGGGATCCTCTGTGAGCATGACAGTGCAATATACTGCAAACCAAGGGACTAATAATCTGGTAATGATGTACTGGAAGGTAAGTCTTAGATCAATTAGAATTAGCAGCGCGTCATGCTGAGGGGTTGTAGACCAAGTGTGAGCGATGGGATCTTGCCTGCATCGAAGCTTATTTCAGAGACGTTAATTTATATAATTCCTCAGTAATGTAAGGATTGCATAGTACTAAATGATATGTATTTATTATTTTAAGGCAGTCATTTTGTATCACGGATTATTTATCCTCGTCTTAATGTATTTATGTGTATATTTGTAGAGTTTATTCAGCGTATCTTCGGGAGATCGATTCAGGTCCGCGGTGGCTACGTTTCACCTATTTAGTCTACTTGGTCTGAACCTAGTTGAGAGAGTAGTTTTGAACAGTTGTAACAGTGGCTGGTGTTTGTAGTTTATGTGAGGATTAATTAAGACCGCAAATTGTAATTCATTTAATAGAGTGGCACAGAACCGTGGCTTTTCGCAAAGGCGGTTTTGCGTTGTCTGAACACACACAGCACACACCACACACGGTTTATTAATTTCAAGTTGTCTGGTACCATTTGAACAAATACTTAGAATAAAAAAAATACGTTTCTCAGTTAGAAGTGTATCTGTTTTGATAATGCAGCCTTTCGAGCAGATCACGCTGCCATTTTCTTGCTGATAAACTGGGACACAAAGCCCTTCTGAGGCTGGAGAATGCTTGTGGATGGGAACCCAGAGCCCTAACTCCTTTTGGGGGCTACTTTCCGACATTCCAGCTGTTCGAACCTAGAAGAGGAAAACCCTAGATGGCAGGAATTAGGAGCAGTTTTAATAGTGATGATTCCATTAGAGGTTTCCGGAAGGACTCACAATGCTGCTGCCTCTCTTTGTTGTTTCTGCAGCCGTCTTTCTACTAGGCAGGAATCGATTTTTTTTTGTAGACTTCATTCCAATTTGGGAGGCTCAAGCTTACTTTTGTGCATTAAGTAATAATATATTTAAAAAGGGAACTTTGAAAGAAAATTGACAATCAAAAAAAAAAACCACGAGGCACAGGAAAAAACAAAACAAAACAAACCACAACCCACCATCCATGAATCCTGTGGAAATGTGCCCAGAAGCTTTTACTTAGATAATGTTGTTCACTATTCACCTCGTTCTCTTTTGTAGTAGCCAATGGTTCATTTCTAAGGAAAACAAACCTTAACTCACAATGTAAAATAATAGAAGTTTCACTAATGGAACCGAAAACCATAAACACCTTGTTTACTTTCCCACCCCCATCCCCCTCACCTAGGACGCCACAGCATTTTGGGCTTGCGAATATTTTGTAAATATCATTGAATATCATTGGCTGGGCCCATTATAATTGATATCATCTTCTCTGAGGGGCGTTCTTTGAAAACGCCTCCAGATAAGGGTCAATTCTTTAGTATTTCCAGCGAAGTTGTCCGACTCATTTCTCTCTATTGGGTCTGACAAATCCTGCAGCTCCTATCTCCGGCCCCTGGTGACAAGAGGTGAAATGCCTGTTGTGTGGAAATATTTTAACTCCTCATCCTCTGATTGAACAGCAATGGTTTCTATTTTGATGTTTGTGTTTTGCTGAATAATAATGACTCCAGATAATATTTAGAAATTACCTGCTTTCTTTGTGCTGTTTTGAAAATGGCATGTTAGGTTGGAGAAAACAGAAGCATCCTCATTTCATTCGATTCAAGAAGGATCACATATTACAATATTCATGTTATAGATGTATGAAAACAAACCAACAGAATAAACAGCTTCAAATGAAGGTATATTTTACCCACTTTAAGGCTTAAAATTGTTTTCTATGGAAATCTTCAGCAATAGGCAGAATCCATGATTATCTAGGACAAAATGATTTTTAAAGCTATTAGGGAACCTCAGAAATAGCACATTGCCTTTCAAGGACTATACCAACCTTTCTGGACTGGCTAAAATTAAATAGATGAATTGTCAGGTTGTTTAGACTTCAACTACTTTCCCCATCTCCTCTTCCTCACAGAAATAATAATAAAAATACATAATGCATCATTGCTACAGGCGTTTTCTAGGGTGGTATGTGACCGCATGAGTATCTGCTGAGTCTGCTGGTATCTGCAAAGACCCAAATGTTATCTTCAGCTTAGGGTTTCATGGATTAGATTTTAAACGGTGTCTGCCCTGGCTGACATCATTGCTTCCTCTTGCATTCAGGTTCTAAGGCAAATACATGTTTATTAACCGTCTCTACTTTCCCTTCTACCCTGGTCATTGGAAATAACATTGGAGAAAGCAGTTTTGGGGCCTGCAGGACTGGTTAGCCTGCCCTGATCTCCATCTAAGTGGTGAAGATTGGGATTCTCATCCCCTTCCCCTCTAAATGCCCCCCCCCCGCATTTCAGAGGGCCAACAAAGCTTGTAAATCTTAGTTCCCAGTTCTTGTCATTGATGTGAGGGATCATGTGATAAGTAAATTTGGCTTCTCGCCTTCTCTCACCGTATAGAGTGGAGGCAGTGGCGGTGGGAGAGAGAAGTAGGGGAACGGTCGAGAATTATTAAAAGGAATGTTTCCCAAGAAGTGATGAAGCCATTTGGAGGGTGCCACACAAAAGAAATAAAGCATGGGGGGGGGGCACAGGGACAGAGCGATAGAGACAGAGACTGACACAGGGATACAAATATGAGCAGCAACTTTGGCATATAGTAACCTGCCCTACTCTCCACATATCCATTTAAAACTTCATGAATTATAAACTACCCGCTTTGGCCTCCGTCATAAATTCAGCTCTTTTAGAGCTTGCAATTAATGCCATGAACCATCAGAGCCCAAGCAAAACAAAATGCCCTCCTTAACTGCAAGAGTTTGCAAACCTTTATCTATTTCGAAGCGTCACCTCTCGAGCTTTGATCCCCGTCTCCAGCGTGCCTTCTTCCTCCCCCTATCTGAGACTTCCCCCATGACCCAATCCCCGCTTGGAGCCTCAATTTGCAGCCTAAGTGGAGAAGGTCACAATAGCAGCTCTATCTGCGGAGGCGCAAAGCCGCCTCTTCGGCAGCCAGTTCGCGGAAGTAAAGAAAGAAGAGGGTGAGGTGATGGGGGTGGGCAAGGAGAAGCGGAAGAATCCCAGGGATCGGGAAATGGGCCTGGGTCTGGGTCTGCCTGGTAACCCTTCTTTGTTGCATTAATGATTCGGCTTGGGGAAGAAATCGGCCTCTCTAGCCCCAAAGCACATATTCTTGGGCTGGGCTCTGGCCATTGTTGCGAAAGAAACACAAAGCAGTTGAAGTCCTCCATCTCCCGCAGCAGGCCGGTGTATGTGTGTGTGGGGGGGGATGAGGGGATGTGGAAATACTAAAAGGGGTGCTGGATAGAAATCCAGAGACTCAACCTAAGGTCCCACGATCTCCCCTAATGAATTGACTAGGCCTTGGGCTTGGGGGGGGGGGCTGCTGCGGATAAGGGGACCCAAGCCAGTGTCTTTGTGTTGGCTGGTTTCTAATAGGTCTCCGCTGTGGGAACCAGACAAAGGGAACGCTGTTTCGAGGGAAGGGGGTTACAGGAAAGGGGATTGGTCCCCAGCCCTAGATCCTGGTCTCTGGGAGGTCCCACAAGTTTTCCCAAGAGGAGAAAACGTCTCTCTGTGTCCCAGTCACTCCCTCCTTCCAATTTCTACACTCTTCTTTCTCGAAGGGATAATAAGTAGGAGGAGAAATATTTCTCTGAGCAGCTTCGAAGATTAGGCTGGAGGGAAGCGGCTGTGGGACTCTGTGGGAGAAATAGGTCCCTGGGAACCCCAGGGGCCCTGGGACTGAAGAAGAAAGTGAGCCAGGCCAGAGGGTTCTTGTTGAGACCATGCAAAGGCAGGGGTGGGTGGTAAAGACTTGTGCTCCCTCGTAGGGGAATCCAACAGCAGTGTGAATAGACACCGGCCTAGTCACCATTTTACAGCCCACTAACGTAGAGGAATGGGAAAGGAATATAAAAAAAGAAAGAAGGGGCAAAGTTGTCACAGCAGTCAAGGGAACCGAGACTATGCAGCTCTATATGCTTAACTACACATTAGATTTGGTGTGGGTATGCAAGTTTTCAGATTGGTGCCAGTTAAGAGGCCTGGGGAAGGGAGGCCAGGCAGCAATGAACTGTTACATATACATTCTAGTGGCTGATTTTCAGACCCTGATCTCATCCAGAGCTATGACAGGGAAAAATCCACCTCTGGTGGAATCATTAAGTCAACCATCTATTTGTACCAATACAAACTTAAGAAGGGAGGGAGGGGGGAAGGGGAAAGGGAAGAGAGAAGGAAGGGGAGAGAGAGAGAGAGAGAGAGAGAGAGAGAGAGAGAGAGAGAGAGAGAGAGAGAGAGAGTGCTGTTTCCTTTCCTCCTAGCCTTGTACCCTATCTGAGGCCCTAGAGGCTACTAACCATGCTGAACAAGATTTTTTGAATTTCTATCAGTAAGGGATATTAAAAGATAGTGATTACCTATACTAGTTTCTCTTGTCTTCTCCTCCCCTCAGTCTGCAGCCTTATGGTCCCTAAGAAGAAGTGTGCTGGGACAGGCAGTTAGTGAGTTCAAGCTCTCCATCTGTTGGGGTTTTTCATAAAAGGTAGGGGTCGGGGGGAGCCACAGATGGAAGTTACCTGCATCATAATATGAACCATTCCTGTGTCTGACATTGATGAGAGAAACATTTTGCCCTCTACTCCTAATTCTATATGTAGCCTAGGCTTGTTTTGTGCAATCAAAGGGCTTATTTTTACTTAACCATGAAAAGGGGGTAGTTGTGAAACCTCCCTGGGCTCTTTATAGGCCAGTAGTTATCTTCAACAGGAAATTATCATTTTTCTTTAAATCATTCTTTTTTAAAACTGCAAGAACAGAATAAAAAGACATTGAAGGTAATGTAACCCAACAGGCTGACAGCACAACCATCTTAGAGAGAACAAGGGAGTTTATGGTGATTGCTCACCATGGATACAGGGATGGCATAGTGATTCAAAGGAGCTTATTCATCCCAAAGACATAGGAGAGACACTAAGGAATTGGAAGTAGGTTTACTCCTCTGAGACTCTGTATTCTTATCATTGGTTCATTTATTAGTGGTCCTTTCTGAGCAAGCCTTAATGAGAAGAAAGTTCAGGGATATAATTCCTTAGTTGGGACTTGGTGGGTAAATGGGTAGAACAAATGGAGAACAAAGGTGGTAGTGATAATAATAGGGCAGCATGGGATAGTGGATAGAAAGTCAGGAAAACCTGAATTCAGGGTCTGCCTTTAATACATAATTGCCCTCCAATTAAATGATCCAGAATAGTTACTTGACCTCTCAGTGTCCCCAGCCAACCTCTAAGTCTATATGAGTAGCTGAATTGGTTGAGGGAATTTTCTCCCTGGGAATGACCTCTACACCATGACATCACAGGGCCAGACCACTTATAACAACTAAAAAAAAACCCAGCTCAGATTTATATATAATTTTCTTTCCAAAACCCTCTGAATCAGGTAGGTAACGAATTATTGTCCATTTTGCAGATGAGGAAATTGATGCTTAGAGAAGTTAAGTCACACAAGTAATTATGAACAGATATAAGAATTTTAAGCTAGGGCTCCTGATTCTAAGTGTAGTGCATTCTTTTTTTTGTTTGTTTTTTGCTGTGTCATGTTAGCTGCATCTTTTCCCCTCCTTCCTTTTTGAACCCCAAAGTAACAATGCTTATCAAGATCAAGTATTAGGTAGAGCATTTGTGGCTGGGCCTCGTGTCAATTAAAATGGCAACTCCTGTCTAACCAACACCTACCTCTACCCTTCTAATGTAGAAAAGTACTTGAGATTGGCATTGCAGTTTATGCTCTGAGGGCTGGTGAAATAGATTGGCTTACAGACATTTAGGCATTTAGGAAGTATCTATTCAGCACAAGATGTGCACAGTGCCACTGACTGTGTTCTCAAGAAGCCTATAATTTGCTGGAAGTAGTGGTGGTGGTGACGATGGTGGTAAATTATGCAAATGACTAGGACACATGTGAATGAGATAATTGTAAAAGAAAGGTCCAGGGTAAGTGCCACTTTCTCCTTCTGGAGAAGGTGGGGTGTAGAGGGGAGGAGGTAACACCTGAGTTGGGCCTGGAAAGAACTATGATCTTCAACAAATGGAAAAGGAGTCTGGCAAGTCCATTCTAAACATGGAGGATGATCTGAACAAAGGCACAAGGACCAGAAGGGCCAGGACAAGAACGAGGTGGACAGATAACAATATAATTTGTCTGGACTATCAAAGGATGCAGTGTGGTATAAGACTAAAGATGTAGGTTGCAGCTATATTATGTGGGGTCTTAAATGCAATGACTAAGAGTTTATAATTTATTTAATAGTTGATAGAGAGTCATGGAAGGCTTTGGGTTAGAGTGACCTTAGTTAAACCTATACATTAGGATGATCACTCCTAATGGAGTATATGTTGAAGGGGGGAATCAACTAGAGGAAGCACAGCTAGAAGCCTAGATGGCTTCGAGGATGAAGTCATCACTAGAAATAGAGAAGTTTTGGAGTTGTCACCAGAAAGAAACAGTAAAGAGAAATGGGTAGCCAACTATATGCATAATGCTAGCAGTTTGCAGGGGCATGCAAAAGACCCTATTTTTCCCAGGGAGGGCTTGATGAGAAAATCTCTCATATCATGGCAGTCCTTGTGGAGAGGAACCCAGAACTGGAAGCCTGGGTAGTTTTATCTAGCTCACAACAAGATATCAGGAAAATAAACACACAGGTGGGATTGAAGGGAAGGGTGTATCTGGGAGAGACCCCTATACAAATTAGGATGTAAGGAGGGCCCCAGACCTGCAGCAAACACATCTTCCATACCAGTCTTTGAAATCTGAGAAACCTGACTTACTACTTTCCAATAAGGACTGGGAGGAACATCCAACATGTATTTGCCAGATGGTGGTAAAGGTTAAAGGTTCTTGCAGCTTTCTCTTCCTTTCCCAATAATAACCCCGTGTAGAAGGTGCTTTCCAGTCCTTTCCTTTTGTACACTGGGAATACGGATAAGAAGGGCAAGGACTAGGGAATAGAATGGATTTCAAGTGAGTCCAAAGGGAAGGAACTGGCATTAGCATCTCCTTTCCCTCCCTCTCAATCCCAACTCCCTAGCTCCTTCTCAGCTGCAGGACAACTCCCAGACTTATCCTGGCATTGGCCAGCTGTTTGCAGACAACACACAAAGGAAATAGCCCCACCCTCTCGCAGCAATTTTCCCCAGTCTCCCTATGGTATCCTAAGACTCTTGCAAAGCTAAGTCTAAGAAGGGAAGGCCTGGGGCTGGAGGTGGGTGGGAGGGAGACTTAAAGGTGGGTGGTAGACTCAAAGGTGGGAGGTAGAAACGGGAAGCAGAGGGGTTGTGGTTGACCCTGGCTTGTCTACCCAAGCATTCCTCCTTCCCCCATTGGGAACAATAGCAGTCTCCTCCCCAGACTAGAGGCACAAAAGGCCTGTCTCTGCAGCTACGAGCCCGGGTTGGTCGGCTGGATATCTACGTGACTCCACGTTCATTAGCATCTATTTGTGACCATGAAATATCGACATTATATACTGTGTCTGTGTGATATGTAAAGGTTGGGGGAGGGGTAGTAGGTGGACATTACTAAATCTACCTGAAATCTCTCCTGAAAGACAAACGGTGAGTAAATCACCCTACTGGCTGGAGCATCCCCTTCACAGCAAGAAGCTGAATTAAAAACCTGGGTAAGAGGGAGGAAGGTGGGTTGGGATGGATGGAGGGGGTGCTGGATGTGCGTGAGGAAGGGGTGAAGGGAAGGAGGCTGGTTCTATTAAGAGTTCATCAATCACCCCATGCGCACTTCTCACTCGACAGCGGTTCCTCCTACTTGAGAGCAAGTCTGGGCCAGCTGGGAACCGACCAGAAACCCCAAGCAGAGGAGACAGAGCTAACGGGTGAAACCCGCAGTTTCCTAGCTCCAGCGGGGAGGGGAGAGGAGCTCAAACCCCTTCTCTGTAGCAAAAGGAATGTAAAAAGGGGCCTATCTGGGTAACCACAGATAGCAACCACACCAGCCTTGCACCAGCCTTTCATCCCCTTTACATCTTTATCACACAACTTATGCCAAACATTGCCACCCAACGAACACCCACAGAGAGACCCTGCCAAACCCCAGTTTTACGATCACAGGACCCTCTCCTCTACACTTTCAAACCCATTCTTCCCACTCCTCATCATAATTCGATAGGACACACGGGGAGAGACAAATAGATACACACAGAGAGACTGGCCCCACTTTATCTGCAAACACCCAACTCTTCTCTTCCCTCAGTCAACAGCAAAGAAGTCTCTGCAAAGAGCATATGAAAGAAAAGTCAGAATCAAAGAGGATAGTAATTACTGCATTAAAAATGGTAAATTTTTTAAGTACTTAAGTTCAGTAGTCATTGCAGAGTTTGAACATGTTTGGTTAGCTAAATTACCTGCAAAGGACATGTATGAATGGAGAGAGCAGGGGAAAATTGTGGTTGAACTTGAAGGTAAACGAGCATTTTTAATGACTAAAACAATCATTAAAAACAATTTACCAATGTGAAATTAATGTTTCTTCTTTTTATATGTGAGTGTGTGTGCTTGTGGGGGAAGGGGGAGGACTAATGGATGAGAGGAATTGGGAAGGCTTTCTAATTCTTTTTTTATATTTAGTTAAATCTAATTTAGCACAGTTTGTGGAATATAGGAGGTACTTAGTAAGTGCTTGTTGATTGGACAAACATTTATTAAGCATCTTCTACGGGCAAAACGTGATCCTAGGCACAGTGCTAGACCCTAGGATTATTATTATTCATAAAACATAAAAGGATCTGCAGCTGGTTGCGGAATCTAACAAAGTTCTTCATTTGTGAGGGTTAGTAAACCAGATTCAAAGGGACCATTTTTAAACAATCCTTTCTGCAAGATAAACTCTTTGCTGGGTTGCAGAAAGCTTAAGTCTATAGGTCTGGCTTGTTATTTCCTCCTTGGGAGGTATTTAGGAAGTTACTTAAGGCCTTAGTTACATCCTGTGAGAAGAGGGAGACCCATTAAAGAGCAGAATGCCTGTGAGTACCAGCAGACTCTGAACAGTATCTGCTCTCTAACAAACCTATTTTCAGGTTTTATTCCTCCTCTCCATTCGTGATTCACACACACATTCTTCTTACATGGGAATGGAAGAGGGAAATACCATGGAACTATCAATTTCTCTGGAATGGGAGAACTTGAGTTCAAATCTCATCTCTGGGCCCCTTTCCTCCTCCAGAAAATGATGGGGCTGGGCTCTGTGGCCTCCAAGGTCCTCCTCAGCTCCAGATCTCTGAGAGCAATTCACTGATCTCCTTTGGGGGGCAGAAGGACATTATCTAAGGCTACTTCTGTCTAAGTCACTCTCTTGCTCCTCCTAGTTTACATATGGATTTAAAAAAGCATACAAAGCTTATCACAATGTCATACACACCTTTACACTTTGTCAATTCTGTACTGACTACAGAGACAGAGGTTAAATGACTTACTTGGTGAAGTACATGTTTTGAGAAGCATCGGTGTAGTAGAAAGCATAGAAGACATCCATTTGAGTCCTTTTTTCCCCCACTTATTATTGGATACGTCACTTAATCTCTCTGAACCTCAGTTTTCTCATCTGAATAATGGTTATAATGGCTGCAACAGATGATTCTGTGTGATTTGCAGAAAATGAGTTAATATGCATGTAAAACATTTTGTAACCTTAAATCGCTATTTTGTTCTTGATAGTTTGATTAAAATTTTTATCCCTAGGGTTTTAGGCATTCAGTCCTGTGCCTTCCTTATCTCCTCTACACTTAGTTGGGGTGAATTAGCCTTTCCTCCATCTCTCCCCTCTCACAAAAGCCTTGTAGTTCATCCTCTTCAAATTCCAGAAGGAATTGTCCAGGTCTCTATCTCCGTCAGCTACTAGGATAGCTAAAGTTCAATTCCCAATCCCATCAGAAAGAATCCAAGGGAACTTGGGACCTCATTTGAACCAACACTGCCTCCTGGGGTACAAGAACCAGATGAAGTGTGGCAGGGTATTGGCCAAATGGCATGCTTGTTGAATTACGTAGTATCAGACTAGAAAAACCTTCAATACTCTCTAAGGAAGCTGCCTCTGGTGGTAGTGGGCTCATTTTCACTAGAGGTTTTCAAGGAAAGGCTAGATGACCACTTGTTGGTAATGTTATGGGAAGGGGGCTATTCTTGGTTAAATGTGGGTTGGGTTGGATTAAATAACCTCTGAGGTTCCTTCCAATTCTGGATTGTATAACTTTGATTTCATTCATGGGAGTCCTTCCGTGAGCCATATTACAAACTCTGCTCCACAATAATTGACTTCATGAATTGCTATAGCTAAAAATCAGTCAACAAGCACACATTAAATCCCTCCTATTTCCCAGGCACTGTGCTGGGGATATAAAGAGAAAAATGATGCATTCTCCTCCCTCAAGTTCCTTCTGTTCTAGACTTTGAAAACAATATACATTCTTACAACAATGACAAATACATAAAAATTCTATTTAAAAAAATCATTGTCTATAGACAGACATCTCTATCCTTAGTTAGGCTGGCCCCAGGATAACACATATACAGTCCCTCCCTAGGCTAAAATTCTAAGTCTTTCCAGTCTGATAGGCAGATACTTGACAGGTAAACCAAGAATTGGGGGGAAAGGAAAATAGCAAAAATACTATTCTTTCTATAGAAATATTGTTCCTTTCCTGTTTGTAGTGAAGTGTTGCTCTAAGCCATTTTCTTTCTCTTTCATCATCTATCACCCAAACTTTTATGCTATATTTGGTTAGTAATGACCACAGAACCTAATTTTTTCTTCAAGGATGTAATTTATCTCTAGGGAGACAAACCCTAACCTTTGACTTCACTTGATCCATGTTCATAGCAATAGAACTACTCTCACTGTAGAGCTGTACTTTCTAGGGGTTCCACTGTCCCCCAGAGAATGGATCTGAAGTACCTGAGTTAAAGGAGATCCTTCACTCTTGGATGGGGGGGGGAGGTGTAGGGTTGAAGAGTCAATCTAAGTCCTTCATTTCTATATCCTGTAATAAGGACAAGGGAAATGGAGAGAATAAGCCTTTATTCTGTGCTTACTTTGTGTCAGGCACTATGCTAAGCACTTTACAAATATTATCTCATTTGATACAACAACTTTGGGAGATAGGTGCTATTATAATTGCATTTTACAGTTGCAGAAACTAAGGCATACAGAGGCTTAAATGACTTGCCCTGGGTCACACAGCTAGTAAGTGTCTGAGGCCAGATTTGAACTCCAGTCTTCCTGACACCAGGCCCAGCATGCTTTCTACTGCACCACCAGCTGCCTCCAGGACAAGATTCATTTTCAGGGCCTACATACACAACTTCATAGCAAACCCCAGGAAGATTGGAAGAAGGAAGCCACCAACTTTTTTAAGAGCCAGAGCACCAACTCTTCCTGAGGGTGGGGTACTTCAGAGTGCAATTAAGAGGAACAGCCAGCTAGTTCTATAGTCTCTCCTCAATACACAATTGTTGTAACCCTGGTGGGGGGAAAGATTGCTCCTCTTCTAGTTTGGGCATGGAGCTAGGCAGAAATTTTTTTTAAAAGGCAGATCATGAAGTCTACAAGCCAATCCCATGCCAACACATTGGGAGGGAAAGATGGAGTAGGGTACTCTTAAATCAGTCCCTTTCTTCATTTGCTATCCGAGTGCTGTCTCCAGTTGTCCTGATCTATATCTTGCCACTGGAGGAGAAAGTGAGGCTAGTGATTTTGTACAGCTCTCCCTCACTTAAATCCAATTCACTTGCAAGTCGTGGTAGCATCACCTTCCTGATGTCATGGTCTTCTTTGAGAATGAAGGACAAAATGACAACTCTCCTATCCTAAAGCCCATCTAAATCTAACTTCAGAGAGTTGAAATGGAGTTTCTCTATCTCAGTCTCACCTCTTCTCCCCTTCTTCTCTCCCTTTCTTTCTTTCCCCACTTTTCCTTGACCTGTTTCCTTTCTTCTCCTCTTTCCTCTTTATCTCTGTCCATCCTCTCCTTCTCCTCTCTTCCTCCCTCCTCTTTCCTCCAGACTTTCTCTCAGGATCTCAGACATCTCCAGAGGGATCACAATGATGTAAGGAAATGTTTAATTGCACAGTACTTGATTAACTTCACAGAATTGCTAAATACATGTTTTGCGCAAGTATCAGGCGCAATCTGCCTCAACCTTTTGCCACAGAAACCTGATTAAACCTGACTTCCCCAATTCAACAGCCCTCAGTTTGGGCCTTTTCTCTCCTCCTTCTCCACCTCGCCCCTCCCCCCCCCCCCCCGGCCTGACAAGTAGCTTTTAAAATTTCTTCAGTGCTCTCTCAAATGTTTCTATTGTTTGTTTGGATCTCTCCTCTTCTGGCTCCTCCACCCTGGCTCCCTTCCTCCTTTTGACCCCAGATCCACTGGCCCCTCACACTTCAACTAGTTCTATTGATTTGGATCCTGTTTTCTTTGTCCTCGGGCAGCAGACATCTTGGGCATCTAGATGGAGCTGACATTTGGTGGGTTTGGCTCACAGCTGATAGAGACTCACATTTATAAAGAGCATCCCTCACAATAGTCCTTTGAAGTAGGCAGTGTAAATGTTATCCCCATTTTTTGCATAAGGAATCTGAAGCTTCAGAAAAGTGAGTACTCACCACCATACAGCTAGAAAGTGACAGAAAGATTCGAACCCAAGTCTTCTGGGTTTTCCAATGCTCTTGGCACTCATCAGACTGCTTCCCACTACTTAAACTATGAATTGATTTCCCTTTTAAAGGAATTATTTTATTAGGTCCTAAACTTAATGATGGTGAGATGGTTAGACTGCCTATACCTTTCCTCTCTGGTGCAATAGTAGAAAGAGCTTTGGTGTAAAGTCTACACGTTTGAAATCTACACTTACTAGCTGTGTTGAACTTGAGAAATTCTCAATAGCTCAGTTCCCTAATCTGCAGATGGGAATAATGATGGAGGCATTGCCTGCCCTGAGGGATTGCTGTGAGATTAATTCATTATTGACCATACAGCCCTATATAAATGTAAATTATTATTGTAGCTTCAGCCTTGCTACCTCCCTCTAACCACCCCCATCAGCAAAGATTTTGCAGAAACTTGAAAATCTAGTGGTAAGGAAATAGTTTTAATTTTCACACATAAATGATACAGGATTGCGGTGGGTTTTTTGTTTATTTGTTTTTGTTTTTGTTTTGTTTGGCAGAAGAATGGGAAGGGTTTAGGTGAAGAGCAGAAATAGAGAGAGCTTCCACTGTGTTGGCACACACTGGGCTTCCCCAGTGTGTGTGCTTGCTTTCAGGTCTAGGGAAATCTCTCTCAGGACAGTCTGATCTTGCAGGTGATTGAAGAAAAAGGGAGACTGGCCTGTAATAAAGCTATTTCTTATAGGAGTTTCCAAGTGAATTATTATGAATAATCTTAAAGGCTGAGAAAATCAGATCTGTGTCTCTGGCCTCTTCTGTAAAAAAGGTCCCATTTTTGAATGGGTCATAAAACTCAATGTCTGAAGGCGGTAGAAACTATGGAGAACAGGGCAGTGGGAGTTATCAAAGCATTCCTACATCAAACGGACCTTGAGGCCAGCCCCAATGCTGTCACCTCCAACTGAGAGGAGGTCTCCTCAGTACTGGCACTCAGCAGGACAACTGAGCTCCAGAGAATTCTTTGGTTGAAAAAAGGAACGGGATTACTGTAGTTCCTTTCTCTGGGTATTTAAAATCTTAGATTTTCCTCAGATTTATGTGAATCTCACTTATTTGTCATTAGATCTGCCTTGTTTCATCTGCTGCCCATTTAAAAACTCTCCCACCCTCTGGAAAATTTCAGGCAGGGATTTTTCCAGTGTAGATTAACAGTAGAACTTGGAGGAGAGGGGGGTGGAAGGAGAAATGATTCCTCAGTGATTTAGGCCAGAAGCCTTTCTCTGACTCCTTTGGCTTCCAAACATTTTGTTTTCTTTTTGATGGAAGCCCCTTGTGGGGAATAAGACTAGACAGGGGTTGTTTCATCCAACCCCCAGATTCATTAAAGGGTTCCAAATCTATCATCATTGTCATCATCTTCTGGTTATTGTTGTTAGTAGTAGTATTGGAGAGGAGGATGACTAAAAGAAAAGTTGCTCTCTGTGTGTGAAATCATTTTCCTCATCTGATTCCAACAGCCATCTGAAAAATGCCATCCTCACTAACCCCCGCCCCACACACACACACATTGTGAAACTAAAATACTTATATTGTTCTTGGATGCTTCATCTTTCCTCCTCTCTTGCTCCCCAAACCTTAAAACTAAACAAGGATAAATGTCCAAACTTTGCTTCAGGAAAGCCTCCAGACAACCCCCCCTCCTCTGCTTTCCAAACATAAAAAGCAAGGCAAGGCTTATATGTGGTAGTAGGAATCTGATCCATAACCAGAATTAGGGCATGTTTAGCCATATACTTTTGGTCTTTGTTACTATGAAAGCTGAAGCACAACTCGGTCCAAATTTCCTGAGCATCTAAGAACAGGTATTAATTCAATATACGGGACTTTTCCCCAATTTGATGAGCTATCAATGGATGGTTTTTCTGCCTTAAACTTTTGGTAGCAATCAGTAGCCACCCTTCTCATTTTTAAAACTGTTGGTTTTCTTGCTCAGCTTCCAGTACTCTATGCCCAGAAGCCCTTAGAATTGAGTTGTAACCGTGGTGAGGCTGATATGTGCAGACACCTTTCTAAACTCCAATACCTCAAAACTTTTGATGAAGGATTATGGGTGTTGATTCTCCCTTTATCCCCCACAAAGTGGCTGCTGTGTCACTCTTGGAGTCAGTGTGGGGACATTTGGAACAGAACTTCACTGCATTAGCAGCTCTTTCTGAGTTCACAGGGGGTTGGGGAGTGGAGACTTTTTGAACTTGAATTCTGAAGAAACATTTTTCTATCCCTGCTCTTGAGTTTATGGGGCAAGGGATGAATTCTTTTCTCCTTTAAAATATTATTTTCTGACTTTTTGCATTTGGATACCTGACAAGATGGAAGCACCAAGCTCAAGGTCAAGGGGTGGCTTTTCGTTTGGAAATGCAGAACCAATACATTTTTCAATCAGATCCAAGAACACTAGCTTCACAGGCCCCCAGTCCCTCGCTCTTTTTCCACTTTCCCTTCCGAAGCAGGCTCAAGCTCAACTGTACAGCCTCTGGGCCATTTACAACTCCTGAACCTCTTTGTTTATACACAACGTTCCAACAATTGTATGGAATTAGCTTTCAGGACAGACTCGTAATGCCTCAGTGTTTAGTAGACCTACATAGGGTGGTAGATTAGGAAAGGGCTCAATCGGTCTTCTCAGACAAGCGGATCAGTAAAACAAGAAGAAAACCTACAAACCCTTCCGCAATTCAGAGTCTGTAATGGACCAAGTTTTCATTTGAATGAGCCAAAAGAAGTTGCCTTTGTATTTCATTTACAGCGTTTAAAGAGAACAACCTCCTTAGCCCTAACTTGACTTTTTTTTTTAAAGGGAGATGCCAATTTATTTTATATCTCCCCTCTCTCTGTTACTCAAGGAAATAAAAAAGAAAAAAAAACCAGTGAAGTTGGAAAGTTTGATAAGGCAAAGAGCTCTTTTTTGCAACCCTCCTGCTCTCCTTTATTTCCGGTGCCAATTTCACTTTTATTTCCCGTCTCTCTTCACTCAGTAAACAAAACCATATTATCTAGGGAAAGACTTGAGCCCATTAACATTGTACACCCTCAGATGCCACTCGCAGGAGACGACACAGCACTTATCTGATGGAAGAGGAGCATTAATTGCCGCGAGGTCCATGAACATCCAAGCCTCCTCAATATGAACCAAGCAGAGATGCATTTTAGCCCTCGAGCCAAACGCCTCAGAGAGAATATATGCGTCTATGATGCATCGACAATGCTTCTGACAGAGGAAGCCCGGATGTAAGGAGAGAGGAGGAGAGAAGAAAGTGACTGCTTTGCCAGAAAAGGAAGCTTTCCCTATTATTTGTGCAATTGTGGTCAAATGGTCTAAGAGGTGAATGGAGAGCCTGCTGAATTTCCAAACAGACCTAACACTTGTACTTAAGTGAAAGCTAGGCACTCCCTTTTGGCCCTTGGCAGATCACCTGAACAAAAAAAGGTGGAAAGAGGTGAAAGTGAAATTTTGTTCGCAAAGCTGAAAACACTGTCAGAAATAAGTGCGGATGCCACGTCAGGCCCATGTACTCAGCTCTACAGCAAAGCATCCCGTGAGTAGGAACCTCCCTCCCCCAACATCTGGTCCAGATTTAGGAGACGAGAGGAATAAAAACACCGGTGCCAATAAAACCGTAAGCGAAGAAGCACTAGGAGAGAAAAAAGAGAGGAGAGAAAGGAGTGACTTTGTTTTCCCTCTGGTTGTGTCAGGGAGTAGCCTCCTAGACTCCAGTCCCTTGTTTGGTTTTAAGCCCTCACAAGTCCCAGCTATCACACTCAATCCAAAACAGTCTAGTGAAAACTCAGGAGTCTTGGTCTTTCACTGGTCACCAAAGCCAGCCAGCCAGCATCCCATCCTGTCTTCTTCGCTTCCTCCCCTCCCCCATCCGCCTTTCCCCATCCCCCCTCATACCTGTCCCGGGTGTAGCTCGCAGCAGGCATTTGCTCTCCTCCCCTCGCAATTCCCAGAACCCACGAGGGGATTGCTCTCCCAAGTAATCTTGGAGGTCTCCAGAATTCCGTCGAGCGTTCACCGGCCAAGGGCTTTCTTTCTCCCCTGGCAAAGTTTGTGCCTCCAGGGCTGGCAGCAGCGCGTGCGAGCAGCGCCCAAGCTCCGTGCGGTGTGCTCTGCGGAGAAGACTGCCATTGGCTGGTCGGCAGCACGTGGCTGCCCCTGGCTGTATATTAGGACAATATTTACCTCCCAAACCGCTTGCAATGGCACAGCGAGAGGAGCTGGTGTAGCAGAGGCGAGGCAGGCAACGCAAGGCAAGGCAAAGGCAAGTCAAGGAAGTGGAGCCTGGACAGTCCAGCTGCCTCCGGGGTCGCCTCCTAGAGCCTCTGGCCCCACTCACCTGCAGCCCTCGAGCCGTCGGACTGGGTCATGAATTCGTACCTGGAGTACATCTCGTGTGGAGAGGTACTCACCTTCTCCCCCAAGTTCTGCCGCTCGGATCCCCGACCAGTGGCTCTGCAGCCTGCCTTTCCCCTGGGCGGGGAGGGCGCCTTTGTGAGCTGCCTGCCTGTCGCCGCGGCTGGGGCTCGACCGGTGCCTCCTGCCCTGACGCAGGCCCAGCCCCAGCCGCCGACGCCGACACCTCCCCCGCCGCCGCTGCCGTCTCCCCCGGCCCAGTCCCGAGCCCCCCGCCACCCTCCATTTGCTCCGTGCACTCTCGAAGGCGCCTACGAGGCGGGCGCCGCACCTGCCGCAGACTACAGCTTTCTGCCACAGGGCTCCGCGTACGACTTCGCTGGCGGCCTGGGGCTCGCGGCCGAAGACAGCGTGGCTGGCCAAGTTCACTACGCCACTTCGGCCGTCTTTTCGGGCAGCGGCTCTTTCATTCTCAACGGCCAAGTGGACTACGGTGCCTTCTGCGAGCCCAGCCCCTTTCCGCAGGGTCTCAAAGAGCAAACCGATGGCTCTGCCGTGGGCTTCCAGGCTGTCTGCCCAGCGCTGCCCGGCTCCTACCCCAAGTCTGTCTCTCCCGCCTCGGGGCTTCCCACAGCCCTCAGCACTTTTGAATGGATGAAAGTGAAAAGAAACGCCCCCAAGAAAAGTAAGTAAGCCTTAACCTTGGGAGTTGATACCCTCACAGTCCCTCCTTCCCGGTCCGGTCAATGAGTTGTCTGATAGTTTTCACTTAAAACATCTACTTCTTTACAGAAGCAAGGTCTCACTCCATCCAGGCCATCCAAAGACGAGAATTTCATTGCTTACGTCTCTAAGTTCAATGTAGACACTCGTAGTTAAACTTCAAACTAAGAACATAGCCAGTGCTCTCTGTAAACTAAAGTTAGGCAACTCCCTATACATAAGGGTCTACCTACCTCCACACTTTTGTTCACCTTGAATGAGGGCTCTGGTTCGGGGGGCACGGTTTAATAGCTAACTTTGGACCTCTATTTCTGTTTTCTTTCTGCCTTCTCTTGGTTTCTCTCCGAATCTTTCCTTCACTGATTCAATGTATACGTTCCAGGCAAACTCTCCGAGTATGGGGTACACAGCCCCTTGAGCACCATACGCACAAATTTCAGCACCAAGCAACTTACTGAACTGGAAAAGGAGTTTCATTTCAATAAGTACTTAACCCGTGCCCGCCGCATAGAAATAGCCCACTCCCTGCAGCTAAATGACACTCAAGTCAAAATCTGGTTCCAGAATCGAAGAATGAAACAGAAGAAAAGGGAAAGAGAAGGACTGTTGGCCAGCACATCACCTGTAACGTCTCTTCAGCTTTCTGTCTCAGGTCTGAGCCCTGCAAAGTCTGGCAAGAATGCAGAGAGCCCTGCTCCCTCCAAAGACTCTTCTATATAAGTGAACTCGGAAGCCTCTCAGCACTAACTTGACCTTTCCTCGTGAGCAAGTTTCTGAGGCTGCGGAAAATCTCTGAGACTGTACTTGCTAGCTCTGCGCACCTCTAGGCTTACCAGGCTCCTTTGGGAGTGAGCTAGAAGGTGGCCCTGAGGAGGGTTTTGCTTTTTAAAAGAAAGTACAGTATGGTAATTTCTCTGTGCTCAAAGTAGTGTGCATACTGCTCTTAATTTGATGCCTTTTAAGCAACTTGTTTACCTCTTATTTATGTGTCTTATCAGGGAAACTGGATCCCAGCCGCCAGACCAACCTTGCTGCTAGCTTTCCTAACTGGCCTTATACAATTCTGGGTTTTAAAGGGGAGGCTCAAAATATTGTCAGAATTCCCCAAGTCCCCCATAAGCTCCCAGAGCTACATCTCCTCAGTATATGCTAACAGTGTTTTTGTTGTTGTCTTAAGTGATAAACCAACAAGTTTGGCCGCATAGGTTGACCAAAGATAGTAAGGATCTCATTGGTAAGAGCTAAGCTGCTTCAATGAAATCCTTAATATTTGCACTACAAGTCTCTTCTTTTAAAGCTGTTCCTACCTCTCCACGTGCCTGAGTGAAAATACAATCCGTGTTTAGTTAGTAGCTGACTTTATAAGGACTAAAAAAACTTGTTAGGTGTAGTTTAGAAATTGACTTACACGTGGACTTTAGCCTTGTTACCTGGATTTGTGTGTAAATATACAGTATGTATATTTTTCACAGAATTTGCCTGCAATGAACTTGGGTCAAATAATTTACCAGAATAGCATGTTAAGTGAGTTGGGACTTTTTTTTTTTTTGGTAATAAAAATTATAGAATCTTTATTCATGGCACTTTCTTACTCTTTCTTTTCTGCCTCCCTTAAAACTACTTCTATTTTCTACTACTTTTAATGTTTTTGTCATTGATTCTTCAGAACACACTGTCTACACATACAAAGTCAAACAGAGGATTGAAGGACAATTATTTGAATAGCTCAGAAGAAAGACATGCTTTAGCAAGAAAGAGCTCAATAACTAGTTGGAAGAAATGCTTATTTTTATAAATTATCTGGATTATTACTTACACTTAATAAACTCTATAGTAGGTTTGTAGGCAACACCTTAACTAAAGGGTTAAGTGACCTAGCATGGGAATGTTTTAAAGCAATGAAGCCCCATAAGTAAGACCATCTCCTTTTCCCCTTTTCTCAGGTCCTTACAAAAGGAGGGGAAAGAATGACAGGAAGACTTCTATAGTTGGTTGGGGTCCCTGAAGAAAAGGCAGCTGCACATCAAAAAGGATTGAGCATATGAATTCACATTTCCAAAGTCAAGCATTACAAAAGGGGATGGGGAAAGCCCAACAATTAGAACTCTAAGCTCCCTCCCACACAAACTGAGTTGTTAGGTAGGTAGGAAATGAGGGTGTCCTTCTGCTAACTTTTCATGGAGCTAGTAGGTAGAGAATGAAAATAATTATTTGGTTGATTTGAGAAACCTTACCTTTTTCTCCCTATCTTATCCCTCAATTATCTCTGTATGTTTCTGATGAAAAAGTTAGGTAACTGACTCACTCAGATAAGTACTTCAATTCTTGTATGTGTTAAGGTCTAAATGCCAGGATTTTAGTGTTTGGTCAAATGTTTATACCTAAACCTTTTAGAAGTCTAAAAGATGAAGACTGTGGAGGCTAGTCTTTTCCATTAAAACTGGGGAAAAAAGTAAATTCTAAAGGGAAATGGCTGGGACCACTGATTATCTTATAAAATGCGTTTACTCAAAGCTGTTTGCTCACTACAGGCAACTAAAACTGCTGGAGGTAAGAGAGCAAAAATAAAGTGAAATTAGCTACTTTAGCAAAGAAAGCGGACTTTTTAATATGGGGTTCAGGAGAGGGGGGAAGGTGTCATTACAAAAAAAATCTGTCAATATTATTCTTGTGTTTAACCATCTGCCCCTCAATAACTTGATGTTAATTAGGTCTTGGCTAAAAGCAACAGCTACCCCTCCTGTGAACTGTTGCTTCTTCAAAAGGGTTGTAAGATGCTAGATTTCAGCCACCTCCGGTCTTCCCCATGGTGGTCTTTGACATTACAGTGTTCTGTTCTTTGATAAGCATTCAGTTCTACACCTAAACAAAACAAAACAAAAAATACCAACATTCATGACCACTTCCTTAACCTAGCATCCCCTCTCCATGAGAAAATTCATTCCAGTTTGGGAAACCCAAAAGACAATAGCAAAAATAGCCATAGTTTAAAGATCCCTGGTGGACCTTTCTTCTATGAAGGTGGTTATTTTCTTGTAGATATAGCACTGTTCTCTGAATCAAACCATAATTGGGTTGTTGTTTTTTTTTTTACTAGCCCCAGGGAATCCTTAAAAGGTTCTTAATGGGAATAAATCACTATATATCTATATTCAGAAGTGGGGAAAGCACCAACTGGAGATGGGTATGAAATAAGTGGCCTCTCAAAGTCCCTTGGAGCAATAAGAATATATAGAAACAAATGATAGACTTATAGATATTATGTCTTATGCTCTACAAAGTGAAACAGGAAGTTAAGTTCAAACAAAAGGAAGGGAGAAGTATTGCTAAGACTACCCAGGAAAAGTGAAGTGAAGGAATTAAGCAATTATCTCATGAATTTGATCAGTGTTAAAAGGCCAAGTGGATAATCCAGGCAACCTCACACTTCCCACAATTGAGGTCATTGCCTTCATTCTACATTGCCTTTGTAGACTGAACCCAATGTTATTTAAAATCAGATTTTTTTTTCTGTATTATACTGCTTATCACTCCAACAGTAACACTATTGGAAGCTGAAAACAGCTTCTTTTTTTTTATCTCACAGGGGCTAACTTATGAATGTAAATAAAATCCCCAGAGACCCATTGCCGGAGTGAATACACAATGGACATTTATAACTATGTCTGATTGACTATTTCAATGCCCCTTTGTCTTCACAGAATGATTGTGTGTCTACTTTTCTAGATGCTGGACAGTTGTGAGAATAAAGAAATAAAGCATTTAACTACAAATCAAAGCTATATGATATGAATAATGGCAAATGAAGGCTTGTTAATTTAAAAACCCAAACCAATACAACTTACATTTGCAAAAGATGGATTTATTCTGCCCCAACCTCAAATGTGGTATAGCCTAAGATTAAAAAAGGTTATATTTGGTTATCATCATCTCCAAGAGGAGGAGACTCTGGAGAGCTGCATTAGCTCTGGAGTTCTTAATTATTTCTCATGGTCAAATAAATCTTCTATATTTGTAAAGTATTGGATTTGAAAACCTCAGGATCTGATCAAGTTGAGAGAAATGCTTGGTCTGACCACAGACCTCTCCACCAGAAAAGTACCCAATGCTGAATATTTATTTGTGGTTTAACAATAAAAGCATAGTGGACATGAGTCTAAGTAATTCAAAATGCTCATCTAACTCAAAGTTAGAATTTTCTTTGAATTCTATAAATACAAACTAGATAACAGCATGAAATAAATATACAGTACAGGCCAACTGAAACATTTTCCTTCATCTTTTATGCTAAGAAAGTTCCTACTTCTCATGCTACAGAATTTGAAACACAATAGAACAGCAAAAGAAAAAAGCAAGTAATATGAACAGAATGGAAGAGAACACATTCTAAACATTATGATGAAGATAGTCTGGAATAAAGATTACATGTAAGTTTAATATTCAGCTATCCCTCATCTTTCTAGCATTAATTTTATCCTGACTAGCATAACAATGTTAATTAGGAATAGCTGAAACTATACAAATTTGAATGAAGTTAAGTCGGCTCTTAGGGATCTATTTCTTTGGATGTGGCCACTTCTAGCAGAATCTTTGCTTTTTTATCCTTTTCTCAATCCCACCACCCATCTGAGGTCTCAAAGGCTTCAGTGGTGCTTCTTTCCAAGCTCAGTATCTAGGTATCCCAGAACCTTTCTGTTTCACCTTCATTGCTTTAAATGACATTGTGGGCAACATGATGGGTTTTTTTCCTTATTCTCCAGAAGGCTGGAGAGGTATGCCGTGCTTTCAACACTGAAATCTCCTACTGCAATTTTTTTTATCAGTAATTCTTTTTTTTTTTTTTTTTTGCTAATTGATTGGCCATTGGATAGACTGAGGATTAGTTAGGGCTCTTTTTTCACCCGCAATTCTTCCTCCAAGTCACAAGTACAGGAAAAAAATACCACCACCACCGCCACCGCCACTGCCACCACCACCACCACCACCATCACCACCACTAATGCTTATATTGCACTTTAAGCAAATGTTTTGATTTGAGCCTCACAGTAATCCTATAGACAAGGGAAGTTCAGTGAGACTATAGGTATTTCCCCATGGTCACTAAGAGCAAGTACACTAACTGCAAGGTCCAGGATTCAAAATCAAGTGTTCCCAGACTCCAAGGGTAGTTCTCTTTCTTCTATGCCATGTTGACATATCAAGAATGAACAAATCTACACTGTTGACCTAAAAGTGTTTCCTCAAAGGAATACTACAGAGGCTGGCAACAACATTTTCATTCTTTATGCTTGCTCGAAATCATCTAGTAATTCCATTCAATAATATTTATTGACCTATTATATACAAAGTCTCACAAAGTTCTCTCTGATACTTATTGTGGGATGAGAATGAACTTGAGCTCTCAAAGGCTATGCCAAAATGTTTAGTTTTGTTGGAAAGGTTTTAAGTATGGAATCAGCAGTAGACAAAAGTATGAAACAATTGAAGCTGGAGTTGCTACTGGAATTTAGGCACATTAAGGTACTGTTGGTAGAGATGCCAATTGGACAGATTATTATGGTTTGCAATTTGGAATTTTGTGAAAAAGAAGTTACTATTATTATTCATACCCTCTGATCCTATGATCCTACAACTAAGCATGTGCTTTTAGAAAGGCAAAGATTAAAAAGAACACTATGGAATATACAAAATTATTCATGGCAGCATTTTGTGTGTATGTAACAACAACAACAACACAACATGAAAATAAATAAATTATTTTATTTATATCAAGGATGTGATACATATAATGTTATGTGTATGTATATATGTATATAAAATACCCATAAATTGGGGAGTTTTTTAATAATTATGTGTGGGTATAGCTGCATATTGTTATATTATAAGAAACTATGAATATGAGGAATGCAGAGAAACATAGGAAGACTTGTATGAACTGATACAGATTGGAGTAAGCATAACCAAGGAATTTTATACATAATTATTATCATGTTGTATATTAAAATAACAAAATGCAACTGAGCTCATAATAAATGCAATGACAAATATTGACTCTGGAGATCAGATGGCAGACACACAGTTTCTGTACTCGTTAATTTTTTTGTTACAGGGAGTGTTCTAGGATTGTGGAAAGTAAGTAAATAAATTATTATAAAGTTAAAAAAACACATTAATAAAAAATTTAAACCTGTTGGATTATATTTGCTTTGTTAAGAAGCAGCCGCCCTAAGTACAGACAGTCTCATCCAAGTAGATGGCCTATTTGATGGTGAATTCTTTGGCCATGGCTATCTAGAAAATAATGAATACAAAATGCCTCCTTACTTCTGTACAGATCTCTTCTGACAGAGTATAGAAAAGGGTAGCAGGTAATTGTGTAATTTTTATAGCATCCACAAACATTAAGTCTTGAGACTTTAAATATAGTGTGTCCAGTGAACACACTGCTAAGGAACAAAATCACATCAGTTTTGACTTTCTCACTATAAATGTTACTAGAAGACAAAATATGAGCTCCTTGAGAATGAGATTGTTTTACAGACTTTGTATCAGTACCCCCAGTCTTGGCACAGTTACATAGTAAGTATTTAATAAATGTTTTATTCATTCACTCATTCATTTGAAAGGAAGTTACTGTTAGATGTAAGGATGATTCACAGGTTGTCCTTGGTTTTTGTAACAACATCAAAGACAGCAAGAAACGTCATTTCAAGAGAAATATGGTCATCTAATAGTGCAGTGTTCATGATAAGCATCTGTCAAAAGATCACCATGAAGATAATTACAGCTTATGTGCCAATATCTGTTAAAAAGGCTGAGGAAGTAGAAAAATTCTATGAAAAGCTTAACACCCTCCAAATGAAATCAACAGATGTCTCAGTGCTTGGCAACTTCAGTGTCAAGGTGGAAATGAGAGACAAGAGTGAAACACTTGATGCAAAAAAAAAAAAGATTTAGGAATAAGAAATAGAGGAGACCAAAGAGTTATAGACTATGCAGAAATATATGTTTATGACATATAGACATACACTATATTGTGAATAATTTTTTTCAAGAAGAATTATGGGAGGAGCTGCACATGATGAACACAGCATAAAATCACAGAAATGAAATTGGTTATATCTTTTAAAAACACGTTTTGCTAATGCATTTTTCTCTATATCAAAATCATTTCTGGGGAAGAAAAATAAATTCTTTCCTCTCTAGATTGAGCCCTCCTTTTCTAACAGAGAAAAATAGTTAAGCAAAACCACCCAATATGGTGGCCATTTCTTGTCATATATGTGACAGTCTGACCTAGTATGTCCCTGCATTTCTGTCATGATGAGAGCAGTATGTTTCATTATCTGTCCTTTTGGACCATAGGGTTTTTTTCATCATTGACTTTTCATTTGCTCAGAGTTTAGTTTAGTGATCCTTTTTGTTTACAATGTTGCATTGACATATGTATCACATCCTTGATTCTTAATTTCTTTGTGTCACTTCATACAAATATTCCCATGTTTCTCTGAATATCTTATATTTGTTATTTCTTACTGTACAATAACCCCATGCATTTATGTCATAGTATTTTCAGCTGATTCCCCAATGAATGGGCACCCATTTAGTTTCTATTTCTTTGCTATTACTTGATTACATCTTAACCCATAGGAAATGGCTGATTGTCATTGTAAGATTCTTTTCCAAATCAGCTGTTTGTGCACATAGTCAGAGCATTAATTTGGTAGAGCAAAGATGAAAAAAATACATATCATACTAGGAGAAAGAATAAATAGGAGAAGACATAGTATCCAAATGAAAGAATTCCAACATAACATTTAGAGAAACTGTTGATGATTTGGGAAGTGGATAAAAGGAAAGATATTAATTAATTAATTAATATTATCATTTCTTTAGGAAGTTTAACTGGAGTAAATAGCTCATGAGATTAAGGGTGCCAAAAGAACCCAGAAATCGCCACAGTCAGAAAACACTTGCTAAGCAGAGAGCTGTGTCAATCAAGAGTAACTCCACTTGTATATTGTTGAGGAAAGGGATGGTAGAAGATTACAAGTAGTCTGCCTCACAAAACAAGCAAGAAGCATGAGAGGAAAAAACAAGTTTAGAAAAAAGCTGAGTGAAAGTTTCAACTAAAGACCTTCCCTAGAATTATACAAAGTGCCTTGAAATTAGTAACAACAGAGATCATCTTTTTTCTGGTGAGATCTAAAACAGGGAGGTATATGCTTATAGTGGTATTTGTCACTGTCATAGAGGAGGTCCAATGCATAGTTTAAGACCAAGTGGAATCCTTTATAGATAGTGAGGTCTTTTAGCTATTCATGTTTGCAAATGAGTCTGCAATTTGAAGCATTGCAGAACTTTCTAAATCAGATCCAAAATTACTCAAAAGAATTTGACCTAACCACACAGGAAAAAACAAAAACAAATGGATAAAAAAAAAGCTAACTGCCAAGACTATGTTACACACCCCTATGGACAATTCATAAAGCTGTTCAACATTTATCTTGGATTGACATTACAGATGAGCAATAGACTGGACCCAGAAATGAATAGTAGGAAGAGAGTGGTCAGGATTCTCCTTGGGAAATTTTGCATCAAGATGCCAAACTTCTCCCTGGAACAAAGGCTAGTATTTTCAATATGAGTGTTTGTCTGATAATGCCATATGGCCACAGTTTCTGAGGAACTAAAGTTGAAGGCCACCCAAAAGGCAATGGGGACTGCATTGTAGATGGCATATGCTACAGCGTATCTCCGACAAAGAAGAGTTTGGGATAAAGGATATTGTCAGACATATGTATTGGGAAAAGATGAAATGGTTCTATAGTTAGAGCAGGGGGTAACTGGATATCTCCACTGGTAATTTTTTTTTTGTTAGGGATTGATTTTTACTTATGGAAAGATTCTTCTTTACTTTACAAGTAAACATGATTCACTTTCTAAAATTGTATATATAAACAACTTTTCAAGAATATATCTCTGTGGGGCAGCTAGGTGGTGCAGTAGATAGAGCACCGGCCCTGGAGTCAGGAGAAGCTGAATTCAAATCTGGCCTCAGACACACAACACTCACTAGCTGTGTGACTCTGTGTGACTCTGGGCAAGTCAATTAACCCCAATTGCCTCACACACACACACACACACACACACACACACACACACACACGCAAAAGCAAGAATATATCTCTGACCCCTATACATAAGGTCTACCTGTACATCTTCCCTATCAGAGAATGCATTCAAATGGCCTAAGGCTATAAAAATTTTATTCTGAATTTAAACACACAAAAAAGAGCATTTCCATATATACACCAGAATACAAAAGAGGGGATTGTACATGAAACAATGAATCTCCATTTTATAATACTTGGACAGCTTCATTAGTATTCAAGCCACATCAAGAGAGCTAGAGAAAGGCTCCAAGCATGTTGAGTAGATTTAAGGACATGCTGGAGCCACCTTCTACTAGCGAGGTAGAGTTAGTTATTAAATTTTCAGTATGAGCATTTACACCTCAGAAATCAGCAAATGTAATAAATTAGGGCTTGATTGATTGTTATGTTGATTGTCTAGACTTGAGAAAGTGATGGACAAAATGTTAATAATGCAGATTGAACTGGGAAATGTGTTGAGTATACTTTTTTCCCTAGAGAGCTGGTAGTTAAACATTTACCAGCACACCACTTGGTGGATTTCTGTGGAGCATTTGCAGGAGATACTAACTAGAGTGAGCAGGATGGCTTGTAATTTGTATTATTGGAGGGATCTTCAAAGATCATTGAAGCATACACTTACATGTACTGCATTGTGCCAATTTCCTTTCCTATTTTGTAAACATTGGTCATTCGTTTTATAACATATCAGTGTGATTGGTATTGTGGGTAACCTGAGGTTCTCTCCAACTATTGAATTAATACTCCAAATGCTTTGAAAACAATATAACCATCCCATGTAACCTGCAGCTATCTTGAAGATCAAAAAACAAATGAGGCAAAAGAAATTTAAACTAATTTCTACTTTTCCTGTGTGGATAATAAAACATATTAACAAAAGAGAGACTTTGTAAATAGAGTTGTCAGCTAGAGGTCCACCTAATTGCTCCTTCTGCTTGTTCTTGATTTTTGTGTTCTAAAACAGAGAGGCAGTCCTCAGACCAGAAGTGCAGTTCAAAATGGGATATAGCTCTTCCCTTAAAGATATATCCAATCAAGGAGTGTATGGTGTACCTAATATAGAATGTATCTAATAATAATAAGTCTGTGCCTAATATAGAGTTTATCTAACAACAACAGTAACAATAATGATGATGACAATAATAGTGTAATATACAGGCAGTCTGTGGCTCAGTGGATAAAGGATGGGCCTGGAGTCAGGAAGACCTGAGTTCAAATCCAGCCTCAGACACCTCCTATTTGTGAGGTCCTGGGCAAGTCATTTAACCTCTGATTGCCAGAAAAAAAAAATGGATCCACTAGAGAAGGAAATGGCAAAGCATTTCAGTATCTTTGCCAAGAAAACCCCAAATGGGGTCATGAAGGGTCAGACATGCCTGAAATGACTGAAAAGTGTATCTAGTCACCAACAGGTATGAAAGTAAGAGGAGTTATCTTTGACTTTCCTCACATATTCACATTCAAAACTTACCAATTTTTACTCCAGAGGATAATAGTATCTAGAATTAAAGACAATCTTGGAGATCGTGGGCACTGATATGATTTTATAGTTGAGGAACTGAGGCCTAGAGAAATTAAATGGCTTGCCCAAGGTCTCAAACATAGTAAAGTAGGAAGCTGGGATTTAAGTCCATGCACCCTTCCAGCAAAGTTAGTGCTCCTTTCCCTGTATTGTGTTTCTTTCTTTCCTCAACTCTCTCCCTTCATTTCCATTCCTTCATCATCACCTTTGAAGTCTTTATTTTTTCACAGCTGGACTATTATAATAGCTTCCTAACTGGTGTCTCTGCCTCCTGCCTCTTCCTATTTTGATGAATTTGAAATGCCATCTCTAAATCAATCTTCCTAAACCATTGCTTTCATCATGCTTGAAAACTTTCAATGGCTCCTCTTTGTGTGCTGGACAATATTTAAATTCTCTAGCCTGGCATTCAAGGTTCGCTGCTATCTGTATACTTAAATATATGTGCACAGATAGCAGAGGTATCTGCTAGGTGGTGTTAAGTACATAGAGTGCTGGGCCTGGAGTCACACAGCTAGTAAATATCTGAGGCCAGGTTTGAACTCAAATCTTCCTGACTCCCAGCCTGGCACTCTATCCTCTTTGCAACTAGCTTTGTATTCCCAAGGCTTAGCATAGTGCTCAACACACAATAGGTACTTAATAAATGCTTGTTGACCTGAGCTCTCCAAATTTTAATTCACTCACAAACCATCTCTGACTGTTTAAATCTTACCCATGCCTCAGAGCCCACCTTAGATTCTTCCTCGTCTCTAAATTCTTCTGTGATTACTCTAGCTGCGAATGTTCTCTTCCTGTTTCAAAATTCATACACTTCTTACTACTAATCCGTTGGCACTTATTCTATATATTCTTGTATTGTTAGTTACCTTTTTATAAGTCTTATTTTATTTTATTTGGTTATTTTGCTTTTTGGTGAGGCAGTTGGGGTTAAGTGACTTGTTCAGGGTCACACAGCTAGTAAGTGTCAAGTATCTGAGGCCAGATTTGAACTCAGATCCTCCTGACTCCAAGGCTGGAGCTGTATCTGCTGCACCACTTAGTTGACCCTTATAAGTATTATTTTAAAAAGTTATTCTGAACTTAAAACACCAAATAAAATTGGCATTTCCATATACATACTGGAACATAAAAAGAGGATTATGCACACATATGTCATATGACATACTTATATTAGAAGGGGAATTAAGTTTCCCCAATTGAACATAATGTCTTTGAGGACAGGGAGACTATTTAATTTTTGTCTTTATATTCTCAGCACCAAACACAGTACCTGGTATATAGGAGGCACGTAATAAATTCTTGTTGAATTGAACATCATTTCATTGCTTGTTATAAAGCTGTTTTAATTTCCTAAAATGAAAAGCAGCTTATCCAAGTTCTGCATCCATCTGATTTTAAGGAAGCCATGTAACTTTCCTGAGCTTGAATTTTCTTACCTGCAAGATGAGTGAATTTACTAGGTGTTGTCTAAAGCCCCTTCCAGCTCTAAAATCCTATGATTCCTCTCATTTAGTCCTTTGATTCTATGATAGTCATGATTTCATTGATGTGGACATTCTTTATTTCAGCCACAGAGAGCAAACTCATCCTTTTCATCTTGGCAATTCTTATTCATGAATCCTGCAAAGAAACTTACCCCAAATAAGAACGGAAGCTCCTTAAAGGCAGACACCCTTTTATCTTTATGTTTGGATTCTGTGGTAGGAGCAGCATCTGCTGGGTCCCTGACTGTAGGCTGGGCTAGTTTCTCCCAAAAGGCAAGAAAGTCATCCTTGATATTGGTTTGGTCCAGGGGACTGGAGTTTGAACCTTTGACAAAGCTTCATGATCACCAAGGCTTTTGTAAAAAGCCCAGCCTATTAGTTGGGGTTCCTCAGACTTGAAAGATGTCCCACTTCCCTTTGAGTCCACTCAACCTTCTGACGCAACCCATTTTAATTGGGAGAAATGTATGACTGTGAATAAATCACTTAACCTCTCTGGGTCTCAATTTCCTTACCTCTAAAAGGAAGACATTGGCCTGGATTGAAATTTGAAATACCATCTCTAATTCTAAGTACCCCCCCCAACCTCTAAATCTATGCTAGTGTGATGACATATTTCCATTACACCACTTGAGAAATGTGAGGCTATGACAGAGTTCTCTCCTCACTTTTAATGGAGATGAAGGTGTTTCAATTTAATTGAACCAGTGCCATTTTCTTGCAAACATTCTTTCCATGCTACTGTCAGATAAACTTCATTTGGTTGATTAGTCCATGAATATCCTATTTTGTTCTAATCTCATATCGGAGGTACTGAACCAGTCTGAATCAGTCCTGGCCCAGAACATATCCCCAGAGCATTGTAGAGTTGTTGGCACATAGCGGGTCCTTAATAAATGTGGTATTAAATGTATTACCTCTCCAACTAGATTATATGATCTTTAAGGACACAGACCATATTTCATACCTCTCTGTGGTCTGCATAGCAACCAATCCCTTGTACATGGTAGGTACTTGTTTAGAAAGAGGGGAAGGTTTGGAGGGAATGTTATCAATTGAATAGGAATTTAGTACGGGATGGAACCAGGATGAAAAAGACCCAAGTTTATAATCATGGGGAAGGTAAGGAAACATTGAAGGTAGAAGAGGAAGTAAGAGGGAAAATTGGGGGGAGTAGGAGAGTCTGAGCCAAATTACATCAGATTTCCCAAAGCTTGGAAGGAATCTTTGGTAGCTGATGGAAATAGCACTAGACATTATCAAAATATATGGATTCTTCTTTTAATTCTGCTTGTTGCTGCTGTTCTGGACAAGTTATTTAATCTTTCTGGGCTTCAAATGTGTGTTCAGTCCTTTATATAAATGTTCAACAAACATTGGGTGAGTACATGTTATGTGCATCGCAATGTTCTAGTCTCTGGAAATACAAATAAAAAGTAAAACAGTCCAAGCCCTCAAGAAGCTTACATTCTAAAGTCATGTGAGCTCAAATATATAATAAAGTCGTCGCGAACATTCTAATGGGTTACATACAGTCGTCCAAAGTAACATTTACATATACTTTAAGATAAGAATTGATTAATAGTGTTCTGATGATGTCATTAATAAAATAGGAATACTCAACCCAGTTCTCTCCCTCTCTAGTTACAGAGAGGAGAAAAAAACCTTCCATCTCTTTCTGGTATATGGGTGGGGAAGAAGGGATTACTTTTTCTCATCCAGGTATAAACCTGTCCATATGAAAATCTGACTTTAGACTGAGTACTACATCAATGAAAAAGAATTCTTTGAGGTTTTAATGAATAATTATAGGAAGACTTGTAATAACTAGATAGAATTATATGTTATGAACTTCCAAAACGGACTACTTCTGTTTGACTTTGTGGCTTCATATCTATGTATAGTTCTTGGCACATATTAGACCCTTAATAAATGCTTGTTGAATTGAGTCATATTTGAATTTTTTCCTAAATGGCCAGTTACATAATAGTTAGAATCTCGCCCATAATCAATTATTTGTATGAGTATAATCACTCTCCTATTAACATTTACACCTCTCTTTACATTGGAGACTTGAGTCATGTTTTAAATACCTGAACTGTTGTGTTCATTACAACCATAGAGAAACAGATGACTATAGTCCATGAAAGAATTATAGAACAGAAAGGTACAAAAACAACAGATAAAATAAGCTTTGAAAGACAAATTTTAAAAGTATATTTTTTTATTTCAAGCAAAGGGAGGAAACTATTTTTTTCTCTAGATGTTCTGAAGTGACTTTAAAAATAATTTATGCTGCCTTGGGTAATTCCTCCAAATCACACAATTCATTTATCTGTTTTGACTGCAAATAAAAGAACACATGCCATTGGAATAATCTATTTCTCCAGTAGTATATGGCTCCTTTGCAAACTTCTGAACCAGCTGTGTTTATATCTTCAAAGACACTATGGCATTTGTCAAATGGTGAAGCTTTTGGAGACTACTAGAGATTTCTTATCTTTAGGGATTATGTTTTCTGGCTTGCATCTTGGTTTTCACAAATTTATCCATTTTATAAGAAAATCCAAAATGTTCCTCATTAGTCTCCTGCAAACAGTTTTGTAGCAGGAGCTAGGTACTTCATTAGACAGCACAGATTTTCTGAATGAAGAAAGTGACAAAGAAAATCAGCTGTATCTGGCTGTCCAAATCAGCATTCATCAAAACAATGCAAGCTAGCTATCCTGCTTTACTGAGACAGAGAGAGAGAGAGAGAGAGAGAGAGAGAGAGAGAGAGAGAGAGAGAGAGACAGAGAGAGAGAGACAGAGAGACAGAGAGACAGAGAGAGACAGAGACAGAGACAGAGAGGAAAATATACAGATTTCCTGAAATTCCTTAAAACACTTGAGTTATGCAAACATGACAAAATTCAGAATGGAAGACAGACCATGGAAAAGCTTCTCAAGTGAGATTATATAGTCAATTTAAAGACACCTTAACAAGGTTCAAAAATGTACTTGGTAACCACTGATCTTTGCATTTATTCTGCCAGGGAGAGACCCCAGGGGAATAGGATAATGCATCTCATGTGCCAATTCCTGAATAATTAAATAAAAAATATCTGTAATAGGCATGGGTGTACACATGAGACAAATAAATGATAGATAAGACCTGTCATTCATTTCTTCAACATTCAATGCAGTAGTTAGGTGTCACATAGGTTCAATTCTCATCTGACCAGTTGTATACAGGCTATGTATGCTGACAGAAGCAGAGTTCAAAATTCTCAAAGGAGTAAGAAAAACATACCTTATAGAACTTCAGTTGGGGGGGTAGTTGAACTCACATTTATATACAGCTTCAAATTTTGAAAAGAACTTTACATTATCTCATTTGTGACACAAATGAAAAAGTAGAGCACAGCTATTTATAGCCCCATTTTATAAATTAGGAAACTGAGGCCCAGAGAGGTTAACTGATTTGTCCCAAGTCACACAACTAGTTAAATGTCAGAAGGGAGATCTGAATCCAGATTCTGCAAGTCCAGCACTACATCATGCTACCATTTATAAAAACTTAATAAAATGTTATCATTTGGATAGAGTTTATTTTCCCCACACAGATTTTTTAAGGAATCTGTTCTCTTTTTAAAAAATCAGTTTCGGTTTTTATCTTATGTTTCTTTTATCATCATATTTATACCTAGTATCCCTTCCCTTCTCCATTCCAGAGAGCCATCTCATTTAATCAATAGCATTTTTAGAGAGGAAAAAAAATTCAGCACAACTGTGCAATGTTTAGCACCACCTCCACAGAGGAGTAGGTTGGGGGTATCCTCTCTTCTCTCTTCATCAGGTCTTGCAGGGTCTTTATAATTGTGTTACATTTACTTTTGATATTTTGGTGCATAATTGTTCTTTCCATTTACATTGTTGTAATCGCTGCATGTGTTGTTTTCTTGGCTCTGCTTACTTCACTCTGCATCAGTTCATATAACTCTTTCCATTGTGAGAAATGATTCATTTGGACCCCTACTCTATTCCAATCAGTATTAATCAATTTGATATGATTCCATAGGGGTAGTGATTATAAATTCTGTGTATTAGGCCCCAGAGCTGTGAACTGCAGATGGTAAGTTCACTTGCTTAATCATAGGAAGCAAACTAGAGGCCCTTCCCCCTTGTTTTTCCTTGTTATGGTGAGCTAGCCCAGTGTGTCAGAGGTGACTCAATTATGTGGAAAGTCCTTCAATTTACTTTTGTACCTCCAGACCACTTTCTATTGTCCAACATAAGCAGATGACCATCTTATGACCACTTAGTTAGTGGATTTGCTCCATGCTTTGCCCAACCTAAGACCCTCTCCTGTTGACATATCATTCCTAACTTATGCATCAACTTTGGCCCTCAAGAGCAAGGTCTATCAACCAATGAGGTTCTGTATTTTATCATGCTTCTTCTGCATATTTGGGTATCAAACCCTATAAAAACAAGGTCCTAGGGACCAGGGGCGTCTCAGATTATGAGAAAGATTAGGTCCACTTCATTAGAGGAAACCACGGACCCTTTAATAAAGTGCCGTTGCCTCAAAGCTCTGCCTTAGTCTCTTTTATTATAGGTTGGACAATTTAAATTCCACACCATTCAATTCAATTCGATAAACATTTATTATACAGCTACTATGTGCCAGGCACTGTACTAAGCACTGGGAAAAAGAAAAAAAGAGGCAAAAGATAGTCCCAGCCCTCAAGGAGCTTATAATATGATAGAGGATGGGGAAGAAAAACATGTAAACAAATTTATACAAAGCAAGGGACATAAAGGATAATTAGGAAATAATTAAAAGAGGGAAGGTGCTGAAATTAAGAGGAGTTGCGGAAGATTTTAGCTTTTAAGGTGAGATTTTAGTTGAGACTTAAAAGGAAGACAGGGAGGCCAGTAGTTAGAGTGGAGGAGTGGGAGCATTCCAGACATGGGAAACAGCCAGAGAGAGTGCCAGGACCTAAGAGATGGAGTGTCTTGTTTGTGGAACAACCAAAAGGCCAGTGTTACTAGATCAAAGAGTATGTGTTGGGGAGTGAGGTGTAAGAAGACTGGAAAGGTGGGAGAGGGCTAGATTATGAAAGGTTTTGAATACAAAACAGAGAATTTTGTATTTGCCCCTGAGGGCAATAGGGAACCCCTGGAGTTTATTGAGTAGGAGAGCTACATGATCAGACTTACATTTTAGGAAAATCACTTTAGAGATTGAATGGAGGGAGAATGGATTGGTGTGAGGAGATACTTGAAGCAGGCAGACCCACCACTGGGCTATTGCAGTAATTGAGGTGTGACAGGATGAGGATTTGCACTAGAGTGGAGTGGTGGCCCTGTCAGAGGAGAGAAGGGGAAGTATTCAGGAGATATTGCAAAAGTGAAATCAGCAGGCCTTGGTGACTGTTTGGATATAGAGGGTGGGGGGATGAGAGACAGTGAGGACCCAGGATGACATCTAGGTTGTGAGCCTGAGGGACTGAGAAAACAGAGTTACTCTCTATAGTAACAGGAAAGTTAGGAGGGGTTGGGGAAGGGCTTGGGGAAAAGAAAAAGATAATGAGTTCTGTTTTAGATATATTGAGTTTAAGATGTCTACTGGACATCCAGCTCAAGATGTCTGAAAGGCAGTTGGAGATTAAGATTGGAGGTCAGCAGAAAGATTGGAGCGGGAAAGGCAAATTGTATTGTTTTCTTGGCTCTGATTACTTCATTCTGTATCAGTTCATATAGATCTTTTCATACTTCTCTGTATTTATTACACAGATCATTTCTTATAGTACATTGTATTCCATTATATTCTTGTACCATAATTTGTTTAACCATTCCTCAAACTGGTAGGTGTCTATTTTGTTTCCAATTCTTAGCTATAACAGAAAGTGCCAATATAAATATTTTAGAGCATATGGGGACTTGGTTCTTCCTTCCTTCCTTCCTTTCTTTCTTTCTTTCTTTTCTTTCTTTCTTTCTTTCTTTCTTTTTCTTTCTTTCTTTCTACTCTCTCTCTCTCTCTCTCTCTCTCTCTCTCTCTCTCTCTCTCTCTCTCTCTCTCTCTCTTTCTTTCCTTCCCTTTCTTCCTTCTTTCCTTCCTTCCTTTTTTTTTTCACTTTGTTTTTTTATCAATGGATTCTTTGGGGTATACGCCCAGCAATGGAATCTGTGGTTCAAAGCAATGGATATTTTAATCATCTTATTTGACAAATTCCAATTCTTTTCCAAAATGGTTGTACCACTTCACAGCTCCACCAAAAATGTATTGTCACTCCATAACCTATCATTCCATAACTTCCCCCTCTCCCGCAACTCTGAATATTGCCATCTTGGAGGTCATTTTTTATCAGTTTGCAGGACATGAGGTGAAACTTCAGTGTCATTTTGATTTGCATTTCTCTTGTTGTTCAGATTCTGTTCTCAAGACTAAAAATAGGTTTTAAAATGTAGTTCGTGCTTTGAGACAAATCAGGGAAGGGAGTAAGTATTTATATTAGCCCCTACTATGTGCCAGGTACTATGCTGTGCTTTACAAATATTATGTCATTTGAGATATCAACTATCTGAGCTTTCACTTGAACTAATGAGTTGAAATCCCAAATATCTTAGGGCTCTAGGGTTAGCCCTGAGAGTTTGAGGTCTATTTTCCAGTACCATATAGCTCACAAGCTACCCCATGAGTTCACTTTCCACAATGATTATCAGTGGATATCAATTAGTCAACCAGACTCAATCAATTTTTAGAAAGAGGTATTTAGAAAGAGTGATACAAACCTATATCAAATTGCTTGCCTTCTCAATTGGGAAGGAGGGGAGAGAGGAATGGAAAGAATTTAGAACTCAAAAAACTTTTAAAAAAATTTTTATTATATAATGTATAACAAATGTTAAAAATATTGAAAATTATATATATATGTATGTATACATAGTGATACAGTAAGAACAGTTGGTTTAAAACATCCCTCTAAAAGTCTGTGATACACTTTTCTATCAGTAAATACAGAATTTAGGGCAAAGTGGCGTTAGCCTTAGAAAGCGCATGTGGCAAAATGGTATCTCACAGCACCTAGAAGTCCATTTACTGATTTCCATAAGATCTTCTGCTAGGCATGATTTAGGGTTTTTTTTTTTCTGGCCTTTTTGTAGAGCCTTGAATCTGTGTCCAGTCTATCCTTGGCTTTCAATAAAGACACTGCCATCAGCTCTTCCTGGGATACTACTAGGATGCTGATGGGAACATGGAGAATCCCCAAATTCCCAGTTTCTTTGAAGCTTACTAGGTCTTTCATCCAAACAAGAGAGTGAGAAAGAGACCAAAGCCAAAGATGAGGTGATTTTCTCTTTTCCAAAAACTCCTCAGGGGAAGCTCTCTCTTTTTTCTCATGACAAATTTCTTGTATCTCCTAATCCAATTAGCTCAGTTTTATGTAGGCCTCAGAGGGCATGATCATGTCCCTCACCTAATCACCCCAGACTCCAGTCATACTTAGGGAGCTGTCTGGGTGCTGTTTTTACATACTGAACAATTTAGGTGTGTCAGCTAAGAAATGAATTAGTGTTAAATTAGGTGTGGTGTTCTGGGCCCTCCCCTTACATGCATGTAAGTTTTTTTGTAAGCTATATAATCTTCTCTATTGTCTGGAAAATCTGATTAAAAGTATATAGAGGGTCACACTTAGGGACCTCAGAGCACCTAGTTCAAGATCATCATTTTACAGATGGAGAAACTGAGGCCTAGAGAGGGAAAATAAATTACCCATAGTAACACAGATAGTGAGTGGTAAACCTGGGATTCAAATTCAGAACTTCTGCTTTCAAATGTAGTGTTCTTTCCACCATATTGTGTTGATAGTTTAATTTAATTTAATTTTCTTCCTCCTCTTACCCTCCACTCCCTTGCTTGAGAAAGCAAGAAAAACAAAACTTCTGTTACAAACATGTCTGGTCAAGAAAAGCAAATGTTCACATTGACCACAAATATATAAATGTAAGTAAATATATGTGTGTATGTATGTATATGTATACATGTACACACATGCAAATATGTTTCAGTCTGTCTCTCAGTCAGGAGACTAGGTAACATGTTTTATCTTTAGTCCTCTGGAACTGTGGTTGGCTATTGTGTTGACAGGAGTTATTAAATCTTTAAAGTTGTTTATCTGTACAATATTGCTGTTATTGTATTAATTGTTCTTTGGTTCTGCTCACTTCACTCTGTATAAGTTCGTACAAGGCTTTTTGTATTTCTCTGAGTACATTCTCTTCATCATTTCTTATAGTGCAATAGTATTCGATCACATACATATACCATAACTTGTTTAGCCATTCCCCAATTGATAAGCATCTCCTTAGTTTCTAATTTTTTGCTACCACAAAAAATCCTGCTATAAATATTTTTGTACATATGAATATTCTCCTCTTTCTTTGGAATGTAGTAGATCCTTCATTTTTGAGGCCAGACTTGTTATGTGGCAAATGTGGATTTATATGAACTCACAAAAAGAAAAAAACCCAACCTAAACTACCACCACCAACCTATCCTTACACAAAAGGAAAGACTAAATAGCCTCTAGTTTGGAGGTTCTTAACCTGGGGTCCACTGACCCACAAAAGGACTGTGGATAGATTTATGGAGGTCCATGAGCTTGGATGGGAAAAAAATTACATCTTCATTTGTGTAAAATTGGCTTCCTTTGATATCTTTTGTATTTTAGTTTATGCATTTAAAAATATTATTCCATGAATGGGTCCATAGGCTTCACCAAGCTGTCAGAGGGGTCCAAGACACAAGAAAGGTTAAAAGTCTCTTCTCTAGAGGCATTTGCTAGTCCTGTCTCTTAATGACTCTACTGCATTTTGAAGTAAACTTAGACTACATATTCAAATATTTTATATGTGTACTGGAAGACTTAAAAAGAGTCATTTTATCTGACTTTCTGAAATGTTTATTCCATTCAATGTATTAAATAAACATTGATTTGACATCTGCCATGAGCAAAGTAGTTGGTTTGGACTGGCACTAGTTGGGGAGCCAAGGTGGGGAGATGACTAGGTAATTCTTACCTCAGAAGTTTACATGGCAATGAACACTGTGCTCCCTTCAGCAGGGAAAGAACAGCAACACATACACTCAAGTGTCTTTGCTTTCACTTTTACTTAGCAATTAGACCAGGATACACACTATAATCCTGCCTCGTAGTGATTAGGGTGATACAGAGCAGCTTCTGGCTTCCTGATATTTACTTATCCAGCTCTCCCCAGAGAGCATATCTTTTGTGCCTACGTCAACCATTACAAAGTATGAAGCATCTGTGGGCAAAGCAGAGCTTGGTCTCTGTGGTTTTATACCTGAGAGGCCTTGCTTCTGAGATGTTATCTTTATCCCTCTGTTTTAAGGTCTATGCTTGGGGCATTTGGGCAACAAAATTGGTTGAGAGGGTAAAAAGGGCTTGGCTGGGCTTGTGATAAGTGTTGCAAGCTATCATGCACAGCACACATATGGGGCCTGCGCTTACATGATTTTGCAGGTGTTCATTATATCATATATGCACGTAGTTTTGTAGGGTGAGGGGCCTTGTAGGGTAGTGCACTTTAAAAATTCAGTAACATAGACAGCTAGCAAAAAATGTCATTGTACTCAGGCACACACACACACACACACACATTATTTATGCTGCAGTCCTGACCTGTGTATTTCTATCTATCTATCTGCCTATCATCCACCTATCCATGTGTATATTTACTCTATTTAAAACAAATATTTATGTCCTTATTTACGATCTGCTGTACAAGGATATTGCTCTTATAGTTTGCGTTATACATATGATTTGAACTCAAAGCTAACTTCAGATTCATTCCCCTGTGCTATGATGCCCCCACCGCTTCCACCAAATACAGCACCATACTAGATGCTGTGTAGGACAAAGAGATGAATAAGATATTGTCCTTGCTCTTAAGAAGTTTAAAATATTCTAGCAGGGGTGATAAGACAAGTACGTAAATAACTACAATACAAAACTACAAAATTAGAAAAAGTGATAAGGGTTACACAAGTACTTGCCTATATCTTTGTTGATGTAGCACAAAGTGAAACAGAAACCTGGAAAGAATCCAGTCATTTTTCCCCCCCAAATTTCACATCCAACCTGGGTACTTTAGACTTGAATATCAATGGCCAGATCTCTGGAGAAGGCAATTCCATAACTCCAACTGGCCAACCATTTCTAGTTGCTTCATGCAATCTGGATAGGATAGCATTGGAATGTCTTTTTTTTTTTAATAAATTTTACTTTTTTTTTCTATCTCTCTCCCCCCTCAATTGAGAAAGAAAAATGAAACTCTTGTTATAAACATGTATAGAAGGGTGGCTCATATTGGTCATATCCAAGGGAAAAAAAGTCTCAATCTGCACCTGAGTATCACTCCTCTGTCTGGGGCTGGGTAACATGTTTCATTAGAAGTCCTCTGGAATCATCCCGTTGAGCAGAGTTTCTAAATCTTTCCAAGTTATTTATCTTTATGATGCTGTTGTCACCATCAGTATCAACCATTCTTCTGCTTCTTGTTCCCCTCACACTGTATCAGTTCATGCAGCTCTTCTTAGGTTTCTTTAAAACTGTCCAATTCATCATTTCTTAAAGTGCAGTAGTTTTCCATCACATTTTATAGATCACCCCCTCGGGTTCCAATTCTTTGCCACCACAAAAGATCTACCATAAATATTTTTGTCCATCTCTTAATCTGTGCCCTTGCAAGCTATCCCTGCCTACAGAAAGAGGGGACGATATTTGAATAAGGAGATGAGAATAAACCAGAAATTTAGATCTGGTGGTGTCCTGGTTATCTGTGTATTGTTGAAATCCAAGTGACGGAAACGAGGGGACGGGGCGGTGGGGAGAAATGGTTGCTAGGGCAAGGATTTAGGGATTGGTGTTCACTTTGGAGGCAAAAAGCCAGATATGCTGGAGAGCTGGGTCTCTTGCTCAACTTGTTTCTCCAAAGCCTCATTATATTTGCAGCAGTTTCTGGCACTCCTCTCTTCCTTTCTACCTCCTGTTAACCTACCAACCTTGGGAAGAATAGGATTCACTCAACACCTCTTGACTTAGCCTGCTGATCTTCCAGCAGGTTCATGAAGTTCTTGTATCCAGCCAAAAAATACGCCTCTCTGCAACATCTACACATTGCTCCCAGTTCTGCCCTAGGATATTAATATGTAAGGCAGAAGATGGTTCCTTTTTCCGTGAAAGAGTCTTTCAAACACGTAAAGATATTTGCCAAATCCCCTCTAAGCCTCTTCTTCTCTGAGTTAAATGTTTGCTGTTCCTTTAACTAACATCCTCCTATGTCATGGTTCCCGATTTTTCACCGCCCTGATCACTCTCCTCTGGACACTACCTTCTCCTTCTTAAAATGAGGTGCCAAGAACTGGATTCAACACTCCAGAAGTGGTCTGATTAGGGCAGAGTAAAGTGGGACTCTCACATCCCTCATTCTGGATACCAGGTTTTTCGTAATATAACCTGAAAACGCATTTTTTAAAAAAAATTTAAAATTTATCCCCGTTACATTTCATAATACTAGACTTGGCCAATTGGTCTAGCCCATTCAGATCTTTTCTACCCTCACTTTATTTTCCAGTGTACTAACTTCACGTCATTTGCAAAAAAAAAGGCTGAAATAAAGGAAGAACCTAATAATTAGAAAACAATTCAATATTCTTGGTTAGTTCAAGCTAATATAGTCAGAGTTAATTCAATACTTCCCAAATTAATCTATAGATTTAATGCTATACCAATCAAATTCCCAATAAAGCTTTCATAGAATTGTGCAAAATAATAATAAATTTGTATAGAAGAAGAAAATGCTATCAAGGGAAATGATGAAGAAAGAAAAAAGGAGGAAAGGAGACTTTAACGCCCAGAGCTCAAATTAGGCAACAAAACAATGATTTTGAAATTATCAGCTGTTGTTGTTCAGTCACATTTGACTCTCCATAACTGCGGACCAATTGTCCATGGGTTCACACAGCTAGTAAGTATTATGTGTTTGAGGCCGTATTTGAACTCAGTTCCTCCTGACTCCAAGGCAGGGGGTCTATCCACTGTATCACCTAGCTGCCCCTATGGGGTTTTCTTGACAAGAATTCTGGAATGGTTTGCCATTTTCTTCTACAGTTTTATGCAGGCGAGGGTTAAGTGACTTGCTCAGGGTCACACAGCTTGCAAGTGTTTGAAGTTATAGTTGGACTCTGGCTTTCTGGTCTTTCTAACTTCAGGCCTAGTATGCTTTTATACACACACACACACACACACACACACACACACTGCTAGTAAGTGTCAAGTGTTTGGTCTGAGGCTGGTTTTGAACTCAGGTCCTCTCAACTTCAGGGCCAGTGCTCTATCCATTGCCACCTAGCTGCCCCAATCATGGGCTTTTTAAGCTAAGGGCTTTCCCAGGTCTCAGTTTGTACGTTGACCCCAACATTGTGATGTCATTGGTCCTCTTTCAGTACAAAGGAGGAACAGCAACCACAATAAATACCAAATTAATCAACTCTCCAAACACCACAAAGAAAAGCTAGAAGACAGGGTATAGCTTTCACAGCTGGGGGAAGGGATAATTAGCAATCGTAACTTTAATGAAACTGTAAGAGACAAAATAGATGGATTCAATTATAAAAATACAAACATTTTAAAGAACTACACTTTTTCTTTTTTTAGGCAATTGGGGTTAAGTGACTTGCCCAGGGTCACACAGCTAGTAAGTGTCAAGTGTTTGATCTGAGTCAGGATTTGAACTCAGGTCCTCCTGACCTCAGGGCTGGTGCTGTATCCACTGCACCACCTAGCTGTCCCTAAAGTACTACAAATTTTGATAAGCATATCATCATGATATAGCTGACATTTATACAGTATCTTAAGATTTACAAAGTACTTTATATTTATTATGTCATTTGATCCTAAGAACAAATAATTGTTACTATTTCAATTTTATAGAATAGAAAGCTGAGGCAAAGAGGTTCTGACTTGTCCAAGGTCAGACAATTAGTTGTCAGAACCCAAGCTTCTTCTGATTCTAGGTGTGATGTTCTTTCCCCCTTACCATGTTGCCTCTTGCTTAACCTGTTCCCTGGCTGTACAACTCCTTCCCTACATACGGCCTTTTCCTGATATTCCTTAATTCTTCCTCCCCTATTTAAAATTTAACCCATCTATTTCTTATTTCCTTAGTTCATTGTTCTAGAGGAAGTGATTATGTTCCTTTGGCCTAGTAATATCACTGCTAGGAATATACCCCAAGGTGGGGGTCAAAGACAGAGGAGAATAACCCTTATATACAAAAATATTTATAGCAACTCTTTTTGTAGTAGCAAAGAACTGGAAGGCAAGGGGCTGCCCTTTGACTGCAGAATGGCTGAACAACTTCTGATATATTAACATAATGGAATATTGTCATACATAAGGAATGAAAAATATGAATAATTCAGAGAAACTTAGAAAGATGCAGAGCTAAGTAAACTGAACCAGGAAAACAGCATGTACAATGACCACTATAATGTAAAGAAAATAACAGAGAAAGTTTTTGGAACTCTGATCAATATAGTGACAAATCATGAGAACTGATAGCAAAGAAGGCTTCTTGCCTCTCAGCAGAGACACAGTGAACTATTGGGTGTAGAATGAAGCAGATATTTTCAGAAATGACCAATATGTTTTCTTTGTTTGATTATTTTTTTAATAACAAATAAATATATGGGAGAGTAGAGTCAATAAGAAATGACAGTGACATAGAAAAAGAAAAGGATCAGCAATAAAACACTTAACAAATGTGTTAATAGATTGGCTAGGCTAAGGTATTATGTATTTGAATTTTAACAGAACATGATCAATAGTGGCAAAATTTGTATGACTTTCATTGATAAACCAGATAACTCTATTCCCCACTAACAAAAACAAACAAAACAAGACTTTCAGGTTCAAATATGGAATAACATCAAAAGTATCATATTGCCAATGGCAAATATGTTCCTCACCATTCATATTTCAAACTCTCTAGGTCTTTAAAGTAAATAAGAATTGCTTTTATAGATTAGTCAAGGCTTTGTCAAGTCAAGAAACAAGTCTTTCCTTTCTTCTATTTTATTTGTAGGGCAGGGTTTTTTTATATTGGGAAATATAAAGATAAAATTTTAGTAAGCTTATCATCCATATCTCTAACCTCAAAAATTAATTTACTTTGTCTTTTTCAATCAGAGTATGAATCTGAAGACCTTACTTTCATTTATTTAAAGTCCTCACTTTTTCAAAAATATCCTGCAAATACACATATCTTGGAGGGAATTTTTGTTAAATGAGTTTGCTTCATCTTTGTTATAATCAATAAGAAAAATAACAGTTTATTTTCTTAAACACTCTTCAGAGTATTTTGGCATAAGAAAACCATTATGTTTTGTAGTAATATGGAAGTGTTCTGTGTTCTGTCCTCATAGTCACAGAATTTTTGTAAGTAGTTTTTGTTTATTTTTATGGTGGATTTTTTATGACAACTTGAAAAAACTCTATAGAATTTTCATATTTTCAAATACAAGTGATTTTCTGTAAATCATTCAATTTGTCCAAATTGCCTAAGAAGTCACAATTTTAGCTAGTGTTTACAGACTTTCATTTCATCCTGACATTTACTGAGCTCCATCAATGCATACACAGGCCAATACGATTTTCGCATACTATATTATTCTCATTAAAAAATCCACTACCTATATTGAAATTTTCTCTTAATCAATAGGTTTGCAAAGCAAGAAATCTTCCCTAACATCAGTTTTAACAACATATTGCACACATGAAATCAAAGATAGCTACAAAGCCTCCTGGAAAAGAATATCTAAAAAGAGTTTGGCCTACATCCACTCTGAAAGGACCAAGTGAATGAAGAATATCTTATTGTCTATATTTCAACATGCATTTTAATGGGCACCATATAGAGTCCATTGTCTATTAGTATGTATATCTGAGACAGAAAGTACAGATGGATGAATAGTGGGGTCCAGATTTGGACAGGAGGAAAACTGGCCAAAATGACTTTAGAAAATTACAAAGCTCTTTTACTGATTCCAACTTTTCCATCTTGTTAATACTAGTATTTTACCTGTATTGGTATCAGGCAAAAGGCAATGAAGACGCATATAATGGATGTGAGCAAGTTATGAAATATTATCTGGACCCAACTCATTGTCTATCTGTACTGTCTTAGATATACATACTAATGGACAAATTCTATATGGTATCCATTCTAATGCTTGCTGAAATAGGGGCAGCAAGACATTATTCGTCCACTTGGTCTGTAATGAGATACTCAGAAGAACAGGAGAAAAAGATGTTATTGAGAAATGAAATGAGAAGGGAAGAAGATGATTAGAAACTAGAGATGACAGACAGGCAGCCCTGCTGCTTCATTGCTACCTTCAAAATGTCAGGAGAAAGTGAGAAATTCCCCTAGAATACTGGGTGGGCCCTCGGCATCAAAGTTCTGGGAGAGCATGGGCAAAAGTCCCACAGAATGGCTAACTATATGTATGGGTTGTGATGTGAATTGCTGAAGGGAATTCCTGAATCAATGAGATCACAGATCCATTTGAGTAAGCTACATTTGTTCCTTCATCCACTTGCAATGCAAAATAGGATGATTTCTGTTTTGCAACTAATTGATTACAAAGATCTATTTCAGACATATGAGTGATTCTCCTTTACCCTAGAGTGCATCAAGTAGAACCATCTGTATAATATTTCTACAACATCATTTTGATCATATCCATCAATTAATAAACATTTAGTAAGCACCTACTATTTTTCAGGTACTATATTAAGTGCTGGAGATATGAAAAAAGGCAAAGACAGTTCATGTCCTGAAGGAGCTTATAATCCAATGATCAATAACGATCTAATATCAATAATTAGATCAATAATTACAGGTTGTAACAATGTTTATTCTACTCAATGAGGCTTTTTATGTTTAGTGATTCTAAGCCATCATATGATGTAAGCAATCTTTTTGATATTTTGATATCAGACTTTTTTTAAAGTTTGTTTTTGCTTATTAAAAGCAGTCACTTTATCTTGGAAAAAAACTCCTGTCTTGTCAATATATTCTACAGATATATTTAAAAAGATATCATTTCATTTTACTCCATTTCAATCAAAAAACAATCTTTTACCTCTTTTTTGTATCCCCAGCATTTAGCAGAGCCATTGATTCCATCAATAAACATTTATTAAATACTTACCATGTTCCTAGGGCAGCTGGGTAGCTCAGTGGATAGAGCACTGGCCCTGGAATCAGGAACATTCACTTTCTAGAGTTCAAATTTGGCCTCAGGGGCAGCTAGGTGGTGCAGTGGATAGAGCACTGGCCCTGGAGTCAGGAGGACCTGAGTTCAAATTGGGCCTCAGACACTTGACACTTACTAGCAGTGTGACCCTGGGCAGGTCACTTAACCCCATTGCCTAGCCAAAAACAAAAAAAAAACAAATTTGGCCTTAGATACTTACTAGCTGTGTAATCCTGGGCAAGTCACTTAACCCTGTTTGTTTTAATTTCCTCATCTGTAAAATGAGCCAGAGAAAGAAATGAAAACCACTCCAGTATCTGTGCCAAGAAAACCCCAAATGGGGTCTTAAAGAGTCAGACATGACTGAAAAATGACTAAACAACAACAACTATGTTCTGGGCACCGTGCTAAGCACTATAATTTCATGCTACGTACAGCTAAGCAAACACATCAGTCTTCCCTTTCCACTAATAATAGTATTTGTGAATCCCACCGATAAACATAGCAGATCATATTTTTAAAACTTAGGATTTCTACTTTGTGCTCTGTATTCCTACTATTTAAACTATCTATTGTTTTTGCTTACACTACTTTCAGATGTTTCAGTGGACTTCTAAAACAGGCATTTATTCATCACAAAACACTAGTATTTTCATGTATTTCACTTTTAAAATGAGAGATAACACAAAACTGAAGACAATTATATTTCAGTGGAATTGTTGAAAATTTCCAACAGCCATTTACATCTCTGGTCATTATTTCAATCTTGCAAACATTACAACTCCTTTATACTTAATATAATACATAATGTTGAGAAATATAACACTGTGGTACTTTTAAAAAATTTATTTATTTTTAGTTTTCAACATTCACTTCCATAAGCTTTTGAGTTTTAAATTTTCTCCCCTTCCCTCCCCTTCTCCCTCATCAAGATAGCGTGCAATCTGATATACATATGCATTCCTATTAAACATATTTTCACATTAGTCAAGTTGTAAAGAAAAATTAGAACTAATAGGAGGAACCACAAGAAAGAAGAAAGAAAACAAAACAGAAGAGGGAAAAAAAAGAGCAAATGGTATGCTTTGATCTGCATTCAAACTCCATAGTTCTTTCTCTGGATGTGGACAGCACTTTCCATCATGAGACTTTTGGAGATGTCTTAGATCCTTGCATTGCTGAGAAGAGCTGAGTCTATCAAAGTTAGTCATCACACAATGTGGCTGTTACTGTGTGCAATGTTCTCCTGGTTTTGCTCACTTCACTTGGCATCAGTCCATACAAGTCTTTCCAGGTTTTTCTGAAGTCTGCCTGCTCATCATTTCTTTTAGCACAATAGTACTCCATTACATTCATATGCCACAACTTGTTCAGCCATTCCCCAATTGATGGGCATTCCCTCAATTTCCAATTCTTTGCCACTTCTGTGGTACTTTTAACTTCCACAAAAAGAGCACTTAACTTCCAGTTTACACACTTTATGTTAACTGCAACAAGTATCAAGATGGCACAAATCATGAGCCTACCCTGAGATTTAATGTGCACTTGCACAAACCAGATTAAATACTGTGCTGCACTGATAGCCAGCTTGAAGGAATTAACTGTATTCACCTCCCTTTTGCTGACTTTGATTTGAACTTTTACATTGAAAAAGTTGGATGTATTTTTTTTTAAAAACCCATTAATTCTGACCCATTTTTCACTATTACCTTGGGGTCTTTTGATCTCCCAGGTTGAGCATGTCTTACAATTTGAAAAACTGCTGTCTTGGCTTAAAAAGTGTGTGTATAATGGCATAGATTTGGGGCATAATAACAGACTGGTGTGGAAGACATCGGTGAGCAGATGAGTCTTTTCCATTTTCTTTAAAGTTCATTGTGTAGTTGCTTATATGCTGTATGTTACTTGTAGCTGAGTTTGTTGGGCGTACTTTGTCTGAAAAATATCCAATTGTCAAGGAGTGCCAGGAGGTGGAATAGGGAGAAGCTGCTGACAGTATAGCCATGATGGTTTTTTTCCCCTGGGGGGAAAATCAGCATTAGTTCCCCTTTAGAGAAGTCTGTTATAAGACCACATCTATGTGGACTCACTCTCTTACCTCACTGCCCTCAGTGTAAATAGGTAGCTTTATTGTTTTAAACTAAATTCTATTTTATTATTATTTTTTGTTGACGAGGCAACTGGAGTTAAGTGACTTGCCCAGGGTCAAACAGCTAATAAGTGTTGTGTCTGAGGCCAGATTTGAACTCAGGTCCTCCTGACTCCAGGTCCAGTGCTCTATCCATTGTGCCACGTAGTTGCCCCTACATTTAATTTTTTTAATTGATGATCATCAATTTTCTTTCTTTCCTCCTCACTGGAAAAAGAAAAAAAAAGAATTGTAACTAATATGCAAGGTAAAGTGAAATAAGTTCTCATATTGCCCATATCCAAAAAAAAATGTGTCTTAATCTGTCTCTTAATTCTATCACTTTTCTCTCAGGAGATGGGTAATATGTTTCATCTTCAGTGCTCTGGAACAGTAGTTGATTATTGTGTTGATCAGAATTCCCAAGTCTTGAAAATTGTCTATACAATGTTGTCGTTATTGTATAAATGGTTCTTTTGGTTCTGCTCACTTTTCTCTTCATCAGCTCATACAAGTCTTCACAGGTTACTCTGAAATTGTCTTTTTCATAATTTCTAACAGCACAATAGTGTTCCATTACATTCACATACAAGAATTTGTTCAGCCATACTCCAATGATGGTACCCCCTTAGTTCCTAGCTCTTTTCACAACAAAAAGAGTGAGCAGGTAACTTTAAAAGTAGATTTTGAATTTCAACACTTCCAGGATGATTGCTTTAAGAGTTCTGTTGGTTCTTATTCCTGATTCTTCACTGATTGGGGTGTGTGTGTGTGTGTGTGTGTGACATTTTCTTGGATATTCATTTGGATTTATGCCTTTGGGTTTGCCCTTTAATCTCCCTATAAAAGACCCTACTTATTTCTTGCTTCCTCCAATTCATACCTCCCTATTAACCACTCATGTGTATGGACTTAACCTTGTGTATTAACCTCAATCTACCCCAACATCTTGTTTGCTCAACCATAACAACCAGAATAATAACTCAAATAGAGTTAATGTGTCTTTGCACTGCTATGATCATTTCTAAGTAGACTAGTTTCCTCCCAGAGCCTTCTATTCTTTGCCAGCCCAAGGCTCTGTGTGGCAAAACCTTACTTCCTCCCTGTGGCAAAAGCCTCAGCAATGCACTCCTATGCCAGTCCAAAATGGAATGATGCTACTCAGACCACCATTCTCTCCAATTGTATTACTCTGGTGGCCTTCTTATGGGGTTCATCTTCTGTCCTCAATTCCTGTAGGTGCAAGGGTCAGACGACTACTCTCTTGGCACAGCTACACATGTGTGGTGGTATCATCCTTCAAATTACTTCCATTCTTTCCCCTAAGTTGTTTTTATCTCAGTGAAAATGTCTCTGTTGATAACCTCCCTACCTCTTTTCCTACTTAGCTAACTATTAATATGGAGGGGACCAATTCAGTCATGTAAATTATAGAAAGTGGAAGGAGACAGTGTTCTAGAACACACCACCCAGCTGCAGGCCAAAGAGGAGTGGGCAAGAATAGAAAATGCTAGCCTTTGGTTGGGGGGCGAGCAATGATAAAGATGAGGAAACCCTGTGGTTGCTGAAGTAACTGGGTCACCCCTCCAAGTGATTCCCTACTCCCCCTCAAACCCTTAGGAGGTTCATAATAGAAGTAAGCAGTTTTTTTAGGCCAGACTATGTGTCTGAAGCTGAAACTCTGCTTATAGGATTCCCCATGGACCTAACAAGGGTGAAGTTCATGCTACCAAGATTATGGACCATCTGTGCCTGTTGGATGACGCTACCCATGAGAACATAAGCCTTTCCTCTTTGTGATTGTTACAATTTTCCTGTAGGGGAGAAGGCCAGGTTGAAATTACAAGTGATATTCCCTCTCTGCCAGGGCCTGGGAGAAGAAAATAGCTCAGTTAAGAAAAATAAGACATTACAGTTTACTTCCATGTAATAGAGAACAGGCTAGCCTGACATATAAGTAAAATGAGTCATTTGCCTGTGTCATACAATTCGAGGGCATGCCTGCAGCTGTTTTCCCCAACTGTCATTTCACAAATACAGCTTCATTCCTTTGAGCCTTGAGCTCAAAGCTTGTATTTGTGAAAATACAAATGTCCCTAGGAAGGGGGAGTTATTACACTTTAAACCCTTACCCAGGATGTAATACAGAAATGGGCCTGGCAGGGGGAGGGGGAATTCTTAGAGGGAGGGAGGGAGGGAGAAAACAGAGACCTAGAGATAACTATACCTATTTCACAGTTTTCTTGAGAGACCATTACATCAGGTTAAAAGAGCATTACATCAGGTTGAGTCAGGCTTGGAGCATTTCCCGATTAGTCCTGGAAACCCTACATTTATACTAGTGCCTGAAGGGTGATAGAACTGTTATAATTCTTTTGTGCAAATTAGGTGCAACCCTGGAAGTGCTGGCAACTTTCCAGTATTACCATCAAATGAATGGTCCTGCCCTAAGGGCTTATTGGCTATTAGCTCCAAAGCATGAGAGGCACCATTGTGTAGAATTTTAGTAAAATGTTAGATTAAGAATCAAGACTGGAGTTCAAATCGCTACATTAGACACTTACTATCTTTGTGAGTCCAGGCAAGTCACTTAACATTTCTGGGTCTCAGTTTCCTCATCTGTAAAAGGAAAGAGTTGGACTTGATGCTTTCTAAGGTTCCTTCCAACTCTCAATCTGTGATCCTATGTATTGTTTCTGCTCCTGATCCAGTACTGAACTGCACTGGTTGGATCTCTCTTTCTTAGTTTCTCTTGGATATGGAGATAATAAATATACTTAGGAAGGTCAATGCATAAATTCACAGGTACTTATTTTTGCTATTGTTATTTTGCCTTAAAATCTTTCAATAGTTTGTTTAAAGAATACTACACAAATTCTTATAGCTGCATTAATAAATAAATTTGTTTGTTTTCTTATCATTTTAGTTTTCAAAAACACCCAAAGGCTACATCCATTACAGGTTAATGGACAGCAAAATCTTTGTTAATTGCAATGAATGTATTTACTGGAGTTATAGCAGAGAAAAACAAAACACATTTGTGCACTATCATTTAAAAATTGTCCCAACATTCTTTGATCAATGTGTTTTGGGGGGGGTGGAACGGATCTTAGCTTATGACATTCACTTCCTCCTTGACTGAACCTCTTGGGCTCTAAAAGTCCCAAAGATTAGTAGGGGTCCTGGCTTGCTAAAACTTCTCAATTGGGAGTTCTTAGAGGACGGGTCTTTTAGAGGTGACTCAGAACTCTTGAGAGGTGGGTATAAACACTTCCTACTCTTGTTAGAGACTCCTGGCTTTTGTTTTTCCTTTTGTCTAGGCAATGGGGTGAAGTGACTTGCCCAGGGTCACACAGCTAGTAAGTGTCAAGTGTCTGAAGCTAGATTTGAACTCAGGTTCTCCCGACTTCAGGGCCAGTGCTCTATCCACTATACCACCTAGCTGCTCCAGCCTCCTGGCTTTCCATAAATATTTTTGCCTGGAAGATGACTCCTGCAGAAAATCTTGATTAGTATTATGATCCCGAATTATTCTCATACCAGATAATCCCAGGAGCTGTTCTGAAGGGGGTTCTGAAGTTTTTCTATGGGGCATCCTGAGAACATTCAGTAGCTAGTCTGTTTCCTATTGTGGCACATTGCCCTTGGAGCCACTCCCACTAAACCAAAGCTAACTTGACTTTACTGTATGCACTATGACACACTGGGCCATAAGACCCTACCCCTGGAGGAAATTGACTGTTTCAGGGTCCATATTCATGGCCTTGGGAAAGGAATTTACTTAGATTTATAAACTACTTTTGTGAACCAGTCTTTCTATCTATTTTAAAGTGACATTTGACTTCCGCTTCTGGGAGCCAAGATAGCAGAGTGAAAAGGTAATCGCTCTCACTCTCCCCTACCAACCTCTGAAAACCCAGAAAATATCACCCCAGGAAAAAAACCCTGGAACACCTGAACTAGAAGAAAGATGAGGAGCAGCAGGGCAGCAGCCCAGCAAACGGATCTCTCAGTGCCTCAGCAAAAACAAGGGGCCGCAGGCAGATAAGTAACCTGCGGCATTCATTTGAAAGGAGGTGAAGAAAACAACCTAAAGGCTTCCTAAAGCCCCGGTCTTGCTGATTCCAACCCAACACCAGGTGAGCTGTAGGAAGCCTCCAATTGTGAAGAAATCCTGAAGCCCAGGTGGTAGAGCAGGCAAACACCAACACTTGGACCTCCGAGTGCCTCAGTGAGGGAGGGGGAACCGGTGGAAACCAGCTCAGAAAACCACCAGGAGCCTCAGCACTCCACTGCAAAGGAATCTCCCGATGCATTAGCAGAAACAAGGGAGACAACACTGCAGGGGGCCCCAGGCAGATAAACACCCTGCAGCCCAGCACCCATCTAAAAGGAGCTGAAGAAAGCTAAAGGAAAGGAAAAGCAGGCAACCTAGAATTGCCTGAAAGTTCCAGCCTTGCTGATTCCAGCCCAACACGAGGTAAGCTTCCAGAAACCTACAGCCTCCAATTCCTAGCATAAGAGGCCCCAGCACGCAAAGCCAGTGACCAAGACCTAGGCTCCCAACACAAGAAGCTTGGGTCAGTACCCTCTGTTTCCCAGCAGGAGAGCTCAATCTCTTTAAAGGCCAGGGAATAAAGAAACACCATGAGTAAAAAGAAACATACCATAGATTCATATTGTGAGAAGAGTGAAGATCAAGACAGAAATTCTGAAGAGGACAACATTGTCAACAAACCCACATCTGCAACAACAAAAGGGAATATGAACTGGTCTGAAGCCCAAAAAGCCTTCTTAGAAGAGCTCAAGAAGGATTTTAATAGTCAAATGAGAGAGGTAAAGAGTCCTTCAAAAATACAATTGGCCAATTGGAAAAAAAATACACTGAAGAAAACAAGTCCCTAAAAAACACAATTGGCCAATTGAAGAAGGAAGTACAAAAACTAACAGAAGAGTACACTGAAGAAACAAGTCCCTAAAAAACACAATTGGCCAGTTGAAGAAGGAAGTACAAAAACTAACAGAAGAAAACAATCTGTTAAAAACTAGAATTGGACAAATGGAAACTAATGTCTCTATGAGAGAGCAAGAATCAGTCAAACAGAAACAAAAAAATGAAAAAATAGATGAAAATGTAAAATACCTCATCAGTAAAACAACCGACCTGGAAAATCGACTCAGGAGAGACAATTTAAAAATTATTGGACTACCTGAAAATCATGATGAAAAAAAGAGCCTGGACAGTATCTTTCAGGAAATCATAAAGGAAAACTGCCCAGAAGTCCTAGAACCAGAAGGGAAAATAACCATAGAAAGAATCCACCGATCACCACCTGAAAGAGATCCCAAATTGACAACCAAGAATATAATAGCAAAATTCCAAAATTACCAGATGAAAGAGAAGGTGCTGCAAGCAGCCAGAAAGAAACAATTTAAATATCATGGAACCACAGTCAGGATTACACAGGACCTTGCAGCTTCTACATTAAAAGACCGCAGGGCATGGAACATGATATTCCATAAGGCAAAGGAGCTTGGAATGCAGCCAAGGATCAATTACCCAGCAAAAATGAGCATCATTTTTCAAGGGAGGAGGTGGATATTCAATGAAATAGGAGACTTCCAAACTTTCCTGATAAAAAGACCAGAGCTCAACAAAAAATTTGATCTTCAAGTACAGGACTCAAGAAGGACTTAAAAAGGTAAATGGGACAGAAGGATACAATATGTTAATAAGGGGGGGGCTGTTTAAACCCCTACAAGGGAATATGAGACTTGCAACCCTTGAGAACTGTATTGTTATTACACCTTGTTAAAGGAGTATACATAAAGAGGGTGGATATTAGTTGACTTTGATGTAATGATAAAAAAAAATCTAATCAAGTGGGTTAAATGGATCCAAATAAGTGGATCAATCTGATCTTAGAAAATGTACTGAGAAAGGAGGAGGCAGACAAGGGTAAATTACATTACAGGAAAAGACACAAAATCCTATTACAGCAGAGAAGGGGGGGGAGCATTGTTTGAACCTTACTCTCATCAGATTTGGCTCAAGAAGGGCATAATATAATCAGTTAGGTATAGAAATCTTACTTGCCCTATAGGCAGTAGGAGGGAAAAGGGGAAAGAACAGGGAGGGGGAAAGAAGGGAGGGAAGAGAGAGCAGTAAGACTAAAGGGGAAGAAAAGGGAAAGGGATAATAAAAGGGGGAAGGGACTGAAGGAGGTGGTCAAAAGCAAAACACTAGTGAAGGGGGAAAGGAAAAAGGAGAAAGAAAAGCATAAATAGGGGGAAAAGGATGGAGAAAAAGACACAGATAGTAATCATAACTGTGAATGTGAATGGGATGAACTCTCCCATAAAACAGAAATGGATTGCAGAATGGATTAAAAACCATAATCCTACAATATGTTGTTTACAGGAAACACATTTGAAAAAGAGTGACACATACAGGGTAAAGGTAAAAGGCTGGAGCAGAATATATTATGCTTCAGCTGAAGTAAAAAAAGCAGGGGTAGCAATCCTGATCTCAGACAAAGCAAAAGCAAAAATAGATCTAATCAAAAGAGATAAGGAAGGAAACTACATCCTGCTAAAAGGCACCATAGACAATGAAGTAATATCATTACTAAACATATATGCACCAAATGGTATAGCATCCAAATTCTTACAGGAGAAGTTCAGGGAGTTACAGGAAGAAATAGACAGCAAAACTATACTAGTGGGGGACCTGAACCTCCCCCTCTGCACTAGATAAGTCTAACCACAAAATAAACAAGAAAGAAGTTAAGGAGGTGAATAGAACATTAGAAAAGTTAGGTATGATAGACCTCTGGAGAAAACTGAATGGGGATAGAAAGGAATATACTTTTTTCTCGGCAGTACATGGCACATACACAAAAATTGACCATGTACTAGGGCATAAAAACCTCACAATCCAATGCAGAAAGGCAGAAATATTAAATGCATCCTTTTCAGATCATGATGCAATAAAAATTATATGTAATAAAGGGCCATGGAAAGATAGACTAAAAAATAATTGGAAACTAAATAATCTAATCCTAAAAAATGATTGGGTCAAACAACAAATCATAGAAACAATCAATAATTTCATTCAAGAGAATGACAATAATGAGACAACATACCAAAACCTATGGGATGCAGGGAAAGCAGTTCTTAGGGGAAGTTTTATATCTCTAAATGCTTACATAAATAAAATAGAAAAAGAGGAGATTAATGAATTGGGCATACAACTAAAAAAACTAGAAAAAGAACAAATTAAAAATCCTCAACTAAACACCAAATTAGAAATATTGAAAACCAAAGGAAAAATTAATAAAATTGAAATTAAGAAAACTATTGAACTAATAAATAAAACTAAGAGCTGGTTTTATGAAAAAACCAATAAAATAGATAAGCCTTTGGTTAATTTAATTAAAAAAAAGAAAGAAGAAAACCAAATTACTAGTATCAAGAATGAAAAGGGCGAAGCTACCACCAAGGAAGAGGAAATTAAAACAATAATTAGGAATTATTTTGCCCAACTATATGCCAACAAATTTGACAATCTTAGTGAAATGGATACATATTTACAAAAATATAAATTGCCCAGATTAACCGAAGAGGAAGTAAAATACTTAAATAACCCCATCTCAGAAAAAGAAATTGAACAAGCCATTGATGAACTCCCTAGGAAAAAATCTCCAGGGCCAGATGGACTTACATGGGAATTCTATCAAACATTTAAAGAACAATTAATTCCAATACTATATAGACTATTTGGGAAAATAGGTGAAGAAGGAGTCTTACCAAATTCTTTTTATGATACAAATATGGTGTTGATACCTAAACCAGGAAGAGTCAAAATAGAGAAAGAAAATTATAGACCAATTTCTCTAATGAATATAGATGCAAAAATTTTAAACAAAATACTAGCAAGTAGATTGCAGCAACTTATCACAAGAATAATACACTATGACCAGGTAGGATTTATACCAGGAATGCAGGGTTGGTTCAATATTAGGAAAACTATCAGCATCATTGAGCATATCAACAACAAAACCAACAGAAACCACATGATCATCTCAATAGATGCAGAAAAAGCTTTTGATAAAATACAACACCCATTCCTATTAAAAACACTAGAAAGCATAGGTATAAATGGAGTCTTCCTTAAAATAATAAATAGCATATCTAAAACCTTCAGCAAGCATTATATGTAATGGGGACAGGCTAGAAGCATTTCCAATAAGATGGGGTGAAACAAGGATGTCCATTATCACCACTGTTATTCAATATTGTACTGGAAACCTTAGCTTTAGCAATAAGAGAAGAAAAAGAAATTGAAGGCATTAGAATAGGCAAAGAAGAAACAAAGCTATCACTCTTTGCAGATGACATGATGATATACTTAGAGAATCCTAGAGAATCAAGTAAAAAACTACTTGAAATAATAAACAACTTTAGCAAAGTTGCAGGCTATAAAATAAACCCACATAAATCATCAGCATTTCTATATATTACCAACAAAGCCCAACAGCAAGAGATAGAAAGAGAAATCCCATTTAAACTTACTGTAGACATTATAAAATATTTAGGAGTCTACCTCCGAAACAAACCCAGGAACTCTATGAACACAATTACAAAACACTTTTCACACAAATAAAATCAGATCTAAATAATTGGAAAAACATCAGTTGCTCATGGGTAGGCCGAGCTAATATAATAAAAATGACAATCCTACCTAAGCTAATTTACTTATTCAGTGCCATACCAATCAAACTACCAAAAATTATTTTATAGAGTTAGAAAAAATAATAACAAGATTCATTTGGAAAAACAAAAGGTCCAGAATATCAAAGGAACTAATGAAAAGAAATGCAGGGGAAGGTGGCCTAGCAATTCCAGATCTTAAATTGTATTATAAAGCAGCAATCATCAAAACTGCTTGGTACTGGCTAAGAAATAGGGAGGTGGATCAGTGGAATAGGTTAAATATGCAAGACACAGTAGTCAATGACTATAGTAATCTATTATTTGATAAACCCAAAGACCCCAGCTTCTGGGATAAGAACCCACTCTTTGAAAAAAACTGCTGGGAAAACTGGAAAAGAGTATGGCAGAAACTAGGCATAGACCCAAATCTCACACCATATACCAAAATAAAGTCAAAATGGGTTCATGACTTAGATATAAAGGCTGATACCATAAGTAAACTGGGAGAACAAGGAATAGTTTACCTATCAGATCTATGGAGAACAGAAGAATTCATGACCAAACAGGAGATAGAGAACATTATGAAAAGCAAAATGGATAATTTTGATTACATTAAATTGAAAAGTTTTTGCACAAACAAAGCCAATGCAACTAAGATTAGAAGGAAGGTAGAAAATTGGGAAAGAATTTTTACAACCAGTCTCTCTGATAAAGGCCTCATTTCTAAAATATATAGAGAATTAAGACAAATTTATAAGAACACAAGCCATTCCCCAATTGATAAATGGTCAAAGGATATGAACAGACAGTTCTCAGATGAAGAAATTAAAGCCATCTATAGTCATATGAAAAAATGCTCTAAATCGTTATTGATTAGAGAAATGCAAATCAAAACAACTCTGAGGTACCACATCACACCTATCAGATTGGCCAACATGACAAAACAGGGAAATGATAAATGTTGGAGAAGATGTGGGAAAATTGGAAACTAATACTGTTGTGAAATGATCCAACCATTTTGGAGAACAATTTGGAACTATACCCAAAGGGCTACAAAAATGTGCATACCCTTTGATCCAGCAATAGCACTTCTAGGGCTATATCCCAAAGAGATCAAACAAATGGGAAAAGGACCCACATGTACAAAAATATTCATAGCAGCTCTTTTTGTGGTGGCAAAGAATTGGAAATTGAGAGGATGCCCATCAATTGGGGAATGGCTGAGCAAGTTGTGGTATATGAATGTAATGGAATACTATTGTGCTATAAGAAATGATGAACAGGCTGACTTCAGAAAAACCTGGAAAGACTTATATGGTCTGAAGCTGAGTGAAGTGAGCAGAACCAAGAGGACTTTGTACACAATAACAGCCACGTTATGCAATGACTAAGATTGTCAAACTGAGCCCTTCTCAGCATTATGAGGATCTAAGACATCTCCAGAGGCCTCGGGATGGAAAATGCTGTCCACATCCAAAGAAAGAACTACGGAAGTCAAATCGCTATCACTTATTTTTACCTTCAGTTGAGTTTTGTTTCATCTTTCTGATGGTTCCTCCTATTGGTTTTAATTTTTACTTACAACTTCACTAATTTGAAAATATGTTCAATGGGTACGTAAATGTAAAGCCTATATCAGATTGTGTTCCATCTTGGGGAGGGTGGGGGAGAGGAAGGGGGAGAAAAATTTTCAACTCAAAAGCATATGGAAGTGATTATTGATAAATCAAAATAAATTAATAAAAAAAATAAAGACATTTAAAAACAGATAAAGATATATACCCAGAGGCACTTTTCCTAAAACTAAGAAATATTCTATCCTTTCAATTGCACTTCAAAATTTGTTCATGATCCTGATTCAACTATATTTCCAAATGCATTTGAATCCAATACAAGAGTATTATTTCACATGGGAGTGGGGGTGGGACAGAGACCTGATTCTTCTACTGTGTATTGCTGGTCCATAGTCAAGATCTGACAAAAGTCAAAAGATTCTACGTACACTAAGCAGATAGTAGACTGGAACTTTTGGCCTATTTATGTGATTAGTATTCTTCTAAGGAAAAAGAATTAAAATTGAATCTGGGTATATATGCAAGGATTCTGGTTGGCCTAGGGAATCATTAAACTCTTCCTCTGGGATTCTCTGTAGCTAAAAAGATGGAGCTAAAATTCCGGCTGTTCAGGTTTTGCTATTTGGGCTCATGGTATGGTAGGTTTGATTCTGGTAGGTATGGTTTCCCCCTGCTTCCACTGTTGTACAGAGTCCTCAGTATTGTTCCTCATCTTTTTCAATGGCTAAGGCTTTCAGTGGCTTGCTGAAGAATTTCTTGGCTCAGAATTTCCACATAAAATTATTTGTTAGTATTAGCATAATGAAATTAGTCCTCAAATAAAATAAAGCTTGATTTGCACTCTCATCGCTAGACAACCTATCTGTATAAATGAGATTATTTGCCAGGTCCTTGTCCTGTTGCTTCAGGGAAGTTTGCTGGGCATTATTGTTGTCCCATATATGAGGGCAGGACCCAGAAATAGCTAGGAATTCTAGTGTTTAGAGGAGAGAGAGAGAGAGAGAGAAATGGAGTGTCTAAGGTGTGGATACTCTTTGTATGATTGAAGTAATTAGAGACAGAGGGCTCAGGAAGAGAGGAGATTGAGGAATTTGGAGGTTAGGATGTTCAAAGCGGGCAAGGGTTGGAGTGAGGAGGAGGGATACTGACCTAGAGATCCACAGATGACAGCAAAAAGAATATAGAAATGATGGAGTGACCTTCAAAGGAGGAGGAGTGGTTATGGAATGACGGTGGCAGGGAGAGGATCTGAAAATGCTGATGGGAAGCAGGGATGCCCTGGGGCCAGCTGTAATTTTAGAGGGCCAATTGTTAAATTTTCAGTATGAGTATTTATACCTTGGATATTGATGAACACTACAAATCAGGGCTCGATTTAGTGTTTTATTGATTGTATAGACTTAAGAAAGTGATGGAGAAAATGTCAATGATGCAAATTAAATTTAAAAGTATATTGTGCATATTTCCCCCCCAGAGAACTGGTTGTTAAATATTCGCCAACATAACTCTGGTGGGTAGGGAGTATGTCAGCTCTTCCTTCTTGGACCAGTGTGTCAGGGGATGTGAGAGGTGTAGCTGGCCTTGGAAAGGGTGGAGAGAGAAACTTCATCCTGGAAGCAGAAGAGTAGCTTGTCTATCAGTTTTGCCACATCCAGAAGTGACAAGATGAGGACTCCATGAAAGGAAAAGACTCTCGGGGCTCAGAAGTGTGCCCTGATCATATGTGTTTTCTATATGTGTGTTTCTATATTTGTGTTTCAAGTCTGAGCCTATTCTCCCTTGTTCCTCAAGCATATGCCTGATGGAGAGTGTATGGTGGATTGTGGGAAGAATATTTTGTACTAACTCTTTTAAGGTCTGTGGCCACTATCCCCAGTGACCAAATGTGCACAGAGGGAAGACTATGCCTCCAGATTTGGGGGAATGTTTTTATGCTTCAGTTTCAATATCCTTCTGTAAAAGCTAATTGATGTCAACTAGTTGGTTGGTATTGGGGAGAAGTTAGCTGATCAAGAGATATTTGGGAGGGACTCATATATGTGGGGATGAGATATATGTGGGGATTCATGAACAGTAGAGAAACCCTAATACTTCAGGTTTATCCATAGAATCCTAAAGAGAGAAGTAGTTTTTTCTTTCTTTTTTAAATTAAATTTTATTTTTTCAATCAATGGAAACCTTCTCTCCCTCCCATCTCCTTTCCTCCATTCCCCTTGAGAAAGAATGCAGAAGAAAACCCCTTTTACAATCATGTATGGTCAAATAAAATAAAATCCCACATTGGCCATAATAAAATATATATGATATACATTAGTAAATACCACTTTCTTTAAAAAAAACTAATTAAGTCTGGCTAAATAATTGATATCAACTGGTAGTCATAGTGAAAAGCTGTAATGGTGACTTGTAGCTGCATTAATAAATAAGTTCATTTGTGCCAGCTTGTGAACTATAGCATTAGAAAAACAACCCCTATCCCGCTGGGGTTCACCCTAGAGCCCTGAGGAGAGATGTAGTAGTTATGGTCTGGTGATCTAACTCATCAGTGGGAATAGGAGCTGGGATAGCTACATATTATTATAATGCACACATATTATTAATATTAATGTTATTAATATCAATTAGTTAATGTAACATTAATAATAACTCATGTTTCTGAAAAGGCAGCATGGTATAGTAGATATAGAGATTTACACAAAGTCATTAAGACCCGAGTTCAAATCCTGTCTTTAACATGTGCTAGTTTTGTGACTATGAAGAAGTTACTTAACATCTTAGTCAGGAAATTCACTACAAATATAAGTTGGAGGAGAAGAAGCAGGTAGAGTTTCCGCATTAGAAGTTCCCTATACCTAGCAAAGCATAAATATGAACTAAAAAAACCTTATCCACATATAGAACCTTAAAGCTTACAAAAAATTTCTCTTACAATGATCCTGAACAGCAGTTTGGTATCTAAACATGGTATCATGGTAACTCTGAATTAGAAACCTAGTTCTGTCACTTACTACCTGTGCCTCTCTAAGCATAGGTGTCCCTCAGGGTTCTGCCCTGGGGCTTCTTCTCTTCTTCACTTGGTGATCTCAGCAGCTCCCACGGATTTAGTCACCATCTCCATGCTGATAATTCTCAAATCTACCTTTCCTGCCCCAACCTCTCAGCTGACATCCAATTTTGCATCTCCGACTGCTTTTCCGACATCTTTAACTGGATGTCGAATAGATGGCTTAAGCCTGATATGTCTAAAAGAGAACCCATTATCTTTCTCAGTAAACAATCCCCCTTCCAAATTTCCCTATTACTGTTGAGAGCAAGACCATTCTCCCAATTCCTTGCATCCTAGGAGTCATGTTGGATTCCTCACTGTCCCTCATACTCCATATCCAATCTGTTGCCAGATTTCACCTTTGCAACATCTCTCCAATAACCCACCTTTTCTCCTCTGACAGTGCCATTGTTGTTGTTTGTCCTTCATTCTAGAAGAGGACCAATAACATCATTGCTTGATATCTTGACTTGCAAGTGAATTGAATTTAAGTGAGTCAGGGCTGTACAAAGTCACCAGCCTCACTCTTTCCTCTTGAGTTATCTGGGCCCAGTAGCAAGATAGAGATCAGGATAACTGGAGATGGCCCTTAATGCAGTGGGAAACCTTGGCCTTTTTTAAGCTAAAGTCTTTACCAGGTCTCAGTTTATCTGAGATAACACCCATTCAGTGATTAAGGCTAGGTAAGAAATGAGGCAAAAAGTGGCCTCTTTTATCTACTCAAAAAAAAAACCAATCTGGGAGGGGAAGACCCCCAGGTCTGGCCCAAACAGAAACAATTGTCATTTATACTCACTCTGAACCATCAAAACCAAAATAATGACCAAGTAAGGCTTGAGCTGGTACTTATTGTTGGCACTCAGTAAGAGTCAGAGTGATTTGGATTTAAGGCATGGTTGGGTAGTTCCATTTGAATCTCAACGGACTTTATCAAAGCCTGGTTTTCCAGTGCTTTATTTCAAGAAACCATAAGTGAAAGTACATGGGGCAAAAGAGTTAATAGTCCTATTTTTTTTTTAAATGTTAGAATAAGTAAGCAGGGAAGAGGAAAAAAAATCAAGCCTGTAAACCTCGATTTCTTGCAAGGCTTCAGCAATCAAAATTTATATTCTTTTGGGCGGAGCCTCCAGGGGTAAGAGTATGATTCCCTCTGTTGACAGAGGGAGAGGAGGGAGTAGGAGAAGGGGGGAAGGAAGGAAAGAAGGAGGGGAGGAAAGAAGGAAGGAAGGAAGGAAGGAAGGAAGGAAGGAAGGAAGGAAGGAAGGAAGGAAGGAAGGAAGGAAGGAAGGAAGGAAGAAAGGAAGGAAGGAAAGAGCAGTATTGCCCAACTGGAACTGACCAGTTGGGTCCCCAGTGCGGCAGCTACTACTACTCACAAATTGTTGTTTGGCCTTCATTCTGTAAAAGGACCATGAAATCAAGAATGTGAATTGGATTTAAGTGAGGCAGCGCTGTGCAAAGTTACCAACCTTACTCTCCTCCAGAGCCATCTGGTTCTGACACTGCCACCACTCTAGTGAAGGCCCTCATCACTTCACGCCTGGAATATTGCAATAACCTGCTGATGGGTTTGTCTGCCACAATTCTCTCTTTACTCCAAATCATCCTTCATTCAGCCACCAAAGGTATGTTCTTTTTTTATTTTGAATTTTTTATTAATTTATTTTGATTTATCAACAATCACTTCCTTGAGCTTTCGAGTTTAAAATTTTTCTCCCTCTCCCTCCCCCCTCCCTCCCCAAGACAGTGTGCAATCTGATGTAGGTTATACATATACATTCCTATTAAACATATTTCCACATTAGTGATGTTGTAATGAAGAATTAGAACCAACGGGAGGAACCACAGAAAGAGAAAACAAAACAAAACAATATAAAAAAGTAGCAAATGGTATGCTTCAATCTGCATTCAAACTCCATAGTTCTTTCTTTGGATGTGGATAGCATTTTCCATCATGAGACCTTTGGAGATGTCTTAGATCATTACATTGCTGAGAAGGGCTAAGTTTGACAAAGTTAGTCATCACACGACATGGCTGTTACTGTGCACAACATTTCTCTGGTTGTGCTCACTTCACTTGGCATCAGTCCATGCAAGGCTTTCCAGGTTTTTCTGAAGTCTGCCTGCTCATCATTCCTGATAGCACAATAGTGTTCCATTACATTTATATATCACAACTTCAGCCATTCCCCAATTGATAGGCATTCCTTTAATTTCCAATTCTTTGCCACCACGAAAAGAGCTGCTATAAATATTTTTGTACATGTGAATTCTTTTTCCATTTGTATGATCTCTTTGGGATACAGCACTAGAAGTGCCATTGCTGGGTCAAAGGGTATTGGATCATGTCATATTCCACTCACCCCCCCCCAATAAACCCCAATGGTTTCCTGCTGTCTCCAGGAGCAAATACAAAATTATCTGTTTGGCATTCAAAGCTTTTCATAACCAATTCCTTTCTATCTTTCCACTCACACCTTACTTCCTGATGTGTACTCTTGGACCCAGTGACATTGGCCTCCTGACACTACATCTTTTGGCTCTGGGCATTTTTTTCTGGCTGTCTTCCATGCCTGGAATCCTCTCCCTCCTCCACTCCAACTACTGAACTCAGCAAAAACCCACCTTCAATAGGAAGACTTTCCCAAACCCTCTTAATTCTTGTTCCTTCTCTCTGTTAAATTATTTCCTATTTATTCTGTATGTAGTTTTCTTACTATATATTTGTTTGCATGTTGTCTCCCCCATTAGATGGTAAGCTTCTTGAGGGCAAAGACTATCTTTTACCTCTTTTTGTATCCCCTGTACCTGGAACATAGTAGGCGCTTAATAACTGTTTATCAATGGATTGGCCTTGGGCAAGTCACTTGACCCCAGTTTCCTCATCTGTAAAATGAACTGGAGAAGGAAATGCCAAACCATTGCAGTATCTTTGCTAAGAAAACCCCAAATGGGGTCATGAAGCATCAGACATGACTGAAAAGATGACTGAACAACAACAAAATATATGTAGGAAGAATATGACAGTGACATTCTGAATAACTGTAAATAGGACTCTATCTTAGAAGTCTAGTTGTGACACTAATTATATTGCCCTTAATACCAAGGAAACATAATGAATTTTGTACCTTCTTTCCATTTCTCCCTTATGGGGACTTAAGCAGATAAAAGAACATGCCTGAAACTTTAAAGGAAGTTATCATTCTGTCAATGACATTTGGCAAGCTACTGTTTGCTGGAACTGTTTTTGTCTCTGGAGATCTTGACTAAGTGTGGCTTCTGGTCAAGCTGTCGGCAGTATAGATGACAAACAAACACCCAGCCATTTTTCATCTTCACACACATCTGTCTTGGCTCAAAGGACCAATTAGGCTTATCCACCTTTAAAGAAACTTCAACACATATTTTATGTTGCAAAAATATCTCAAGTCTTTGTAATTAGCTAAAAAACCTCTTCATTCAGAGTTTGAGCTCTTTGTTTACACAGTGAATCCAAACCTGTGCTTATCAACATGTTCATCACACTTTTGTATGCACCAAAGGTAGATATTATGAAAAAAAAATCTCTATTGTAGCATTTCCTGTCTGGGTTCTATGAAACCTGGTGGTCTACTCATGTGCATAAGGGTTCTGGGAAAAAGTCAGATGCTAGTAAATGCTCAGAGGTGGGGAAACAAAGAGTACATGCATCACTTGGGAACCAATGAAAATCCATCCTGGCCTTGGATCCACCACCTTATAGGTCTTGAGGTAAACACTTGACTTTGGGTTTTCCTATCCTATCTGATACTTAAGGGAGGGGGTCTCTCTCATTACACTAGAGCTGCCCTTATACTATAACTTGTTTCCTGGCCACCTCACATTTCAACCCCCATTCTTCCCTCAGGACTGACCACATACATAATGGGTTCCTATGTCTCCTGCCACCACCTTACTTTTTTCCTTTACACAATACTTTCATCCTTCTCCTGAACTTCTGTCTTACCTCACACATTCACAATTGCTTCTCATCCCCCTCTCCATCATATACACAATCCATCATGATCCCCTCAGATCAAGTCTGACCAATACATCTGTCTACCATGTGTCTGATACATGCCATGTACTCCCTCCACACTCTTTGCCTGATATTACTTCTCCCACAGTGTCAGACACATATCTTTTATATCCCTTTATACTTAGGGTCGAGGGCACACAAATACAAACACATAATACAAGCTCCATTCGTATCTTATCTCTAACTTTCAAAGACACAAAACCACCACCACCACCAATGGTCCCCCTCTCACACAAAGTGGCTGCCTCTCACAGTGTGGCTGATAAATACTCCCAACATTTTTCTTGCATTCTGTGTTTGAAACACATGAACTCATCTTTCACAGAATAGCTCCTCTCTTCTATATATCGCTCTAAATTTCTCTGCTCACCCTCCTTTATCCGGGGACTATTCATTACCTCTAGACCTATGGGATAATCATTTATGAGACTTGTTGATACATTTCAAGGCAAAATGTTTCTTGGTCAAATTATTTTGAGAAACTTTGGTCTAATAGGGCTTTAACTGGGAAGGAAGTTGAGAAGAAAGGAAGACTACTTAACACACAGGATAGAAGGATGAGACAGAATGTCATACTACTCTTCCCAGGAAGGTTTGAAAACACTGTACCGTTATAATCATCCACTTCCTTATTTCTCTAAAGAAATAATAAACAAACCATTCCATTTCCTTTTCAGTCTCACTTCAAGCAGTGAATGTCATTGACCTGAAAATGAAGCTAGAAACAAGCACTCTTAAATAATTCGAAACCTGGGAATCATAGCACATCTTTCACATAGCATAATGTAATTGCTAGCCTTGATGCTTTATAAGACACAAGGAGAACTGTCAGGCCTCCACTGGTCCCTGGGTCTGGCTTTGCATTCTTGGCACAGATCCTGAACTAAATATAGCAAGTCTTGCTCCTTGAACCAGAGTAATTTCTAATCCCTAGGTTGAATGAACAAGCCATTCCAGACAAGATTTAACTCACAAATGCATTTAGGTAGACATTAGGTATATCTAACAGTGAACTATCAAGTGAAAACATGCCATTAGCATTAGCTCAGCTAACTGAGAAGAAGACTGCATTAGGCCAGCAATCTCACCACTGGATGGCTACTGCTGGGGATTGAGTAAACATAATTGTTAATCGAAAATTTTAAAAATAGAGTATTAGAAGTATATTCTCCCACTGATACTTGCATATAATTCCCCTAAGTGTTAATGGAAGCTCAGTGAGTGCATCAGAAGGAGAACATACATTTTAGCTTTTTTCAAATGTCAGTCTTTTATTTCATAGAAAAGGGAACAAAAAAAAACAGAAAAAAGGAAAACCCCACAAATATTTCAATACTTTTTACTTCTGGGGAGACAGCCTACATACTTATATATCCCAATTCACTAGACCACAGCCTCAGTTTTGAGATAAATGTATTCTCTGGAAACACAGGGCTAATTCCACTCTTTATCTTTCTAAAGTAGATTAATGGGGCTTCATGCAGTTTACTACCTGAAGGACAAGCTTTAAAAACTAGGAGCCTCTGCTTTCCATGAATCTTAAAAGAGTTTGCTATGCATTTGTTGTGGCCAAAATATCTTGGGATCTTCGGCTAGGGGGAAAACTGAGAGCTGACTTTATTCTTATAAAGGCATTCACATATTAATTAGTCACCTGGAAAATGTCAGTGTCTTGGTTTTAATTTATTTTTTATTTACCTAAATTTCAACAAAGAAACTTGCATTTTCCAATTTCTTGATTCAGCATGTCAGCTTATAGAGTGGCTGAAAGCTACTACCAGCGCAATAGGAAAAGCCAATGGGAAATTTAACATAACTGTTTCTACAACCACTTTTACTACTAATGGTTGGACGAGGCCGCTTTAGCAGGAGACCCCTAAGAGAGACCCAGAAATTCATACATTTCTTTCAACTCTCCGACTTTAACCATTTAATGCAGCTGAGACTAAATAAACTACAGTTAAACAATTTATTTGGTTTGTGGCTGAATAAGACCTTTCCATGTTTCCATTATTATTTAAAAAAGAAAGAAAGAAAAAGACAACCAAGGCAGACAAATGGCTCTTTTTCAAGAGTTCTGGTTTTAAAAAAAAGATCTCAGCTGGAGAGGGGATGTGTCCTTTGGCTTAGAGAGTTAGAGCAGGCTTTTTGAACTGCAGACTGCCAAAAGAGCCAGCTGCAAAATCAGCCACATTGAGACAGAGTTAGGCTTTCCAGATACCGGGCAATTACACAAACCATCTGGGCAGAGCTCTGAGACTCCAGGGGCACACTCATCTTACAAGGTTTAAACCACCTCATGTTTCAAGCAGTAAATAGGACTTAGTAGTAAGTAATGCCTCCCTAATAGGTGGGGGTAGAGGCAGTTCAAATAAGTAGCTCTATTCAAACACATACATACAGAGAGAGAGAGAGAGAGAGAGAGAGAAACTACTTGACCTGAAATGAAATGAATGGAGCTAAGTGGGTCACTTATTTTCTCCAGGGATAAATTTCAGTTCTTTGAGCTAGATGTAGAGACACTAAATGCTTCTAGATTCCGAGTAGGAAATTTATGGCAGTGAGTGACCCTGAATGGCACCTGAGGCAGTTAGTTATAGGATCAAAGGATATAATACAGAGCTAGTCCTAAGAGATCATTTAGTCCATTCCTCCCTTCCCCCGCCTCCCATTTTATAGATGAGTCCCTGAGAAGGTAGGAGACTTGCCCAAGGTCACCTAGGTAGGAGGTAGCAGTGTAGTTGGTGACAAATTGCTAGTCCTCCCTAATCATCTTTTTCACTTCTCCTTTCTTTTCTTTTTTTCTCCTCCAATTCTCACTTCTCACTTTCTTATTCCCTCTCTTTTCCACTCTCCCTCTCTCCCCTCCCCCCGCCCCATGCCTTAGGCCTTTCAAAAATATCCAATCCATTTGGCACCGTCAAATGGTTCAACATCAGCAAGTGATATGATTTTACCAGTGGAAATGACATTAAAGAAACATTACCATCTGCTTTGCTGCTGCATCCTAACGACCATGGGACCTTGCCATCTGACTTGAACTTGACACTTTCCAAATGTGTTGTCTCCCCCATTAGAATGTTAGAATAAGGACTGTCTTTATTTGTAACCCCAGTGCTTAGCATTCATTCATTCATTCATTCTTCATTTAGTCAGTCAGTCTGGCACACAAAGATATTACACCCAGAAGGTGAAAAGTCATATTGAGACAAAGGGCCTCCCAGATCTGGAACAATTACAGTTTTTACAGCAAAATCCTATGTGTAGGTGACGAGAACTAACTTAATAGTTACAAAATGTTCTTTATTTCCTCTTCCTATCTACTGTTCTTTATCTCCCCTTCCTTCGGTGGCTCTACCCCCCCCCCCACCCCATTGATATAAAGGGTTTTCCAAAGCTCAAAGATTCAAAGACATTTTGATCAAGGACTAAAGTCACAATAGTGTATTTGATTATTCATGCAGAGCAAGGATCTATTTTGGGAATGGGAAATTCTTCAATTCCTGAATTACCACAAAAAAGGGTCTATAGGAAACCAGAGGCCCAAGGTGCCCTATCCCTGTCAAGGTGGGGTAAAGAAGAATTTAGAGAGTCAAAGCTATACCTAACAGAGAGTACAGGAGCCCCGTGGGCCACCACCGTGCTAGCTATCAGAAATATTTCCCAAGAACCCAAGTAGTGCTTCATCTGCATTATCCTTGCCTCAACACATAGCTTAGCCTTTCTGTCGATAATTGGTACCAGGACATTGATAATTCCTATGGGGAAGAATTGATTCCATGATCTGACCTCTTGCTGGAGGTCAGGTGAAGATAAGCAACTTGCTGGAGAAAAAAAAGATCTTTTAGATTATGTGTCTTTTAAACCTTTTAAATGAAAGTGTTGCAATGGATCATTCCATAACCAACACTACCAGCAACTTAGTGGTTGTCCCTCATATGTGAGATTTCCCTACAAAAGCTTCTGTTGCCTATAATGAGACGTTGGGCTAACAGAAATGTGTGGTCTGGAGTTTAGTGATGTAGCATAGCAATGGTTTGAAAAGTATTTAATTAGAAACCAAGCTAGAATTGAGAAATCTTGAACTTAGCAGAAATATACCTGAATTTTCTGCTGCAACAATCATTAATAATATGATGGTGACTTGTGTGCAGGTATTCTCTTATAGGAAGGCATGGACAAGTGTTACACAAGATGGGCAGGAATAGATGGGTTTGTTGAAGGAGGTGTCCGCATGGATATGATCATAGATCCATTGCCTGGGATTTGCTGCCTGCTAAGTTTGTACCTCTGAAGTCCTGGAGCATACTTTAAAACTAGAGGGAAATTAATTGTTGTATCTCACTTAAACCTATGAATTCAAATATGAAGGATATGGCTATAATGATAACAATAAAAGTAGAATGACTTTCCCTGATTTCTCTCCTCCCCTAGGTAGTGCTCTCTCTATGTCTGTCTTTTTCTCTCTCTCTGTTTCTGTCTCTTTCTTTGTCTGTCTTTCTCCTCTTTTTATTTACTATTGATGCACATGTTGTATTCTTTATTCCCTCTTTCATCTGATAGAATTTAAGCTCATTCAGGATTGGAGATATTTCCTTCTATCACAAGAACAACTCATATTTGTATAGTGTTTTCCTCACATCAACTCTGCAAGGTATGTAGTACAGATATTACTGTTCCCATTTTATAGAAACTGAGGTTCAAAGTTAAGTGACTTTCCCATGTTCACACAGCTAGTAAGTTTCTGAGGTGGGATTTGAACCTAGATACTCCGCTAGATGGTGCACTGTTTAGAGTGCTAGTCCTGGAGTTAGGAAGACCTGAGCTTAAATCTGGTCTCAGATACTTACTAGCTGTGTGATCCTGGGCAAGTCACTTAACCCTGTCTGCCACAGTTTCCTCATCTGTAAAATAAGCTGGAGAAGGAAATGGCAAACTATTCCAGTATATCTTTGTCAAGATAACCCCAAAAAAGGTCATGAAGTCAGACACCACTGAAAAATGCCTGTACAACCACAAAAGGAAGAACCTAGCTCTTCCAACCTCCAAGTCTAGCCCTCTGTCTACTGTGCTGCACTGCTTTCTAACTAAATTGGCGTCTAACCAAGTTACAGACATAAAAGAATGTTTGCTGAATTCTCCAACAGAGCATCTGCATCCTGCTTCTTAGAAAGAAGGGATTCATTTCTACACCAGGGGAGGTTGGTCAGAGTTGAACAGGAGTTGGCAAACCTCACACATATCCCACTCCAAGAGAGTTAGCTTGGCTGCTTGCCCAGAAAATGTTTATAATTTTTGATGATCATTGGTGAAATGTGTTTCATTCAAACCCTTTTTTAAAAAAATGACTTCAGTATCTCTAGGTATACGTGTTTTTACAAAGCTGGCCCAGCTTGTTCCAATGAGCCAGAATCAATTAGTACAAATGGGAGCCCTCAACCTATCAAGAGAAGAGATTCACAAAAAGAATCAAACTACGTGAGGCCTTCTTTATTTTTGAACTAAAGTACCTTTGAAAACAGTATTCTCCAGTCAATTTATCTCACAATCAGGCTTTAAAGAAATCAAGGAGTGTTTAAAGGGAAAAGTTTTATCTTGTACTTCAGTTTCCTTGTTTTTTATGATAAATTGTGTTTATAAGTAAATTTTGAGTTTGGTTGAAGATTGTGTTCTCTCAACTTGTTATGGTAAAGGATATATGCAACTAAGGAGGACAGCATTAGTAAGTGGCCACAATGACAGTAGATTTAGGGAATATTATCTGCAAGGTTTTCTTTGCTTTTACTTTCTGCCTATGCTGTTGAAACAGGCATTTTCCCTGGCTGTCTCTCACGCTTGGAATGCTCCTTCTCCTCATCTCCACCTCCTGGCTTCCTTCAAGTCCCAATTAAAAATCCACCTTCTACAGGAAGCTTTCCACAATCCCTCTTAAGTCTAGTTCCTTCCCTCTGTTGATTATTTTGTATTTCTCCAGTATATAGCTTGTTGCTACATAGTTTTTTGCAAATTGTCTTCCCCATTAGATCACGAACTTCTTTAGGTCAGGAACTATATTTTCTTTCTTTGTATTCCCAGAGTGACTGGCACATAGTAGGTGCTTAATAAATCTTTATTGATTGACTGAAAAGCCACTTTCTGCCTCAATTTCCTTATCTTTTAAATGAGGATACTAACAGGATCTACCTCCCAGCATTGTTGGGAAGATAAAAATGAGATAATATTTGTAAAGTGCTTTGCAAACCTTAAAGCAACATATAAATGCAAGCTATTTTTATTTTTATGACAATAGTGATCATTTGATCAATCTGCTCCCTTATAACCTTGATTTTCTACTTACCATTTCATCTAGCATGCGGCAAACAATCCTTAGCCCCATGGCAAAAACATTGGTTGGGTTGGGGACTTTGAACCCTGGGAGATCATGTTTCCACACTTCCTCTGTCAAGGAGATCATCTTGTTCAAGAAACTGAAAGGAGGTGATATGCCCTGAGTCAAGAGCTAGTTAAGTGTCTGAAGCTGGGTTTGAACCCGGGTCTTCCTGACTCCAGGCTCAAAGATTTATCTAGAGCTAATTAGACAGTCTTCTTGACTGTCAACAAACTTTTTTCTCTCTTCCTGCCTCCTTTACAGCTTCTTCTGAGGAGATGATCTCCTAATGAGAAAATTGAAATTGTCTGCCGTAAGCTACCTCATATCCACTCCTACAAACCTCCACATCTTCATCAAAGTCTTAACTAGGAATTGTGGTTCATACATTTCATGTATAGTTGAGGTAGGCTGGTGACAGACATCATGAGTACTGAGGAGATTGAGAAGTTAGGAGGACAAGATACTTATAATGAGCAGAGTTGAGGGAGAAAAATTGAGAGTCTATCTGGATATTTGTAGCCACTTAGGTGGTAGCATAGCAGTGGTAACAGTTACTTATTGGTGAGGCGGAAGAGGGCTCCAAATGTCCGTGGATGACAGATATAAGGACATGGACAGGATGGAGTGAACTTTAAAATTCCTTAGTAGTGATGACAGGACCAGGGAATGAAAGTTGCAGTGGAAAAAAAAGGGATATGTTAATTCCTCCTCCTGGCCTCATGTGTCAAGGAATGAGAGAGGGAACATCTAGGTTTGGAAAGAGTGCCAAAAGATGTGGTGTCTCTAGGAGGAGTTTGATAAAAACTAATTGATGGTGACAGGAAGAAATCTAGAGTAAAGGTAGCAACAAAACGTTAGATTGTAATGGGGGGAGGGAGGAATGAATTAATAATGCTGGTACTTGGGTCAGAACTCTCTGTTATTCCATGACAGTTCTAGTGCTGATCTTAATCCATTTTTTTCTCCTTTGTGCCAGGATCAGACAGTGAGGTGACCATCCATTCCTGTCTCCCTCAAGAGTTTGCTCCATTGATCATTGCTCCCTCCATCCCTCCCTGCCTCTCTTTCTCCATCCCTCCCACCCTCTCCTTCCTCTCTCTTTCTCTTTCCCTCCCTCCATTCCCCCTTCTCATATGCATTTTTAATCTCTCTCTACTGGCCTGGCTCCTTTCCTGCTACATGCTCAGCTCTCTAGCATTAAAGCCTTTCCCCTTCAGCCTGCCAACCTCTTAAGCTATCACACTATATTCCTCCTCCTTTTTCATTGCTCAGCTCCTGGAAAGAGTAGTCTACACTCACTACATATACTTCTATCTATTCATATCTCAACCCTTTGCAATTTGGTTTGTATGACCACCAACTGTACTGAAACTGCTCTCTCAAAGATCACCAGTGATCTATTGTCAAATCTGATGACCTTTTCCCAGTTCTCATTCTCCTTGGCTTCTTTATAGCATTTGACACTATTAATTAGTCATTCTTTCTTGATACATTCTCCACCCTTGGCTTCTATGACACCAATGTCCCTCCTACTTATTCTCTCACCTATCTGGCCACCTTTTTCTTTCTCTCCTGATTTTTCTCCGGGATGTTTTGTTTTGTTTTGTTTTTGCTGTTTAAGTGGGAGTGTCCCTCAAATTTGCTTATCCTTCTCTACTGTCAAAACACTTTCTATCTTGGCCAGATTATTCCGTAATCACTTCTGTGCAGATGAATGAATGAATGCATGCATGAATGAATGAATCTACAAGCAATTATTCCATACCTACTTGAATATGCCAGGCAGTATCCTATGTTGGACGTAAAAAGACGAAAATAAAACAGTTTCTGCTCTCAAAAAGCTCACATGTACACTCTTAAATCTATGTATCCAACCTCATCTCTCTTCTAACCTCCAATTCCATATTACAACCTCTTATCAAACACCTGCATCTGCTTGTCCTGTGGGATCTTAAGTTTAATATATCCTAAACTGAACCCATCATTTTCTTCCTAAAACCTGCAAATACCCTTCCCACTGTCCTTGAATCTTCTCCCAGGTAATTCTACCTGTATAGTATCTCTAGTACGTGCCCTTTCCTTTCCATTCACACCTCAACCACACTATTTCTCACCTTTGTCACCTCTTTCTAGACTATTGTCATTGCCTCCTAACTGGTCTTCCTGTTCTCAGTTTGTTTTCTTTCCAATCCATCATTCTCACAGTTGCCAAATTAATCTTTGTGATATACAAGTCTGACCACATCACTGCCCTGCTCACAGACCATCAGTGACTCTTCCTTTGCTGGTATGTTAGTTAGATAGCTATGTGCCACAGTGCTTAGAAGACTAGACCTGGGGTCAGGATAGACCTCAGTTCAAATCCTGCTGCAGGCACTTATTAGCAGTAGCATGACACTAGGAAAGTCACTTAACCTTTGTCTGTCTCATCTGTGAAATGAAAATAATAATAGTACTTACCTCTCAGAGTTGTTACAAGGATAAAATGTAATGATGTTTGTAAAGTGCTTTGCAAACCTTAAAGGTCTATATAAATGTTAGCTGTTTTTGTTATTATATCTTGAAAGTGTGCATTAGGAAACACTGGTATAAACCACTGTGGGGAAGAAAGCAGTTTGAAGATCCAGACTGGAAGTACTAGAACTTGCTTAGCTCTTTCTGGGTCTCTCAAGAGACCTAAAGCACTAGAAACATTTGTGAGCATTGCCTTCATGATGCCTAATCATCCCAGCACTTTTTGGTGCGGCTTTCATTCATTCTCAAGATATACTTGTCTTAGATTTGTGGTAAATTGTGAGCATGACCTTATCATCCAGCTCCTTTAAAAACATTATAGTGCTACTTAGAAGTTGAATTGTGGGAACTGGCAGGAGAGCTAGAAATGAAAGCCAAACTACCATAGCACTTAGCGGGAGATGCTTTAGATAAATCAAGAGCTTTGGCCAAAAAAAAAGTACAAAGAAAGAAGGAAAAAGCAGAAACATTAATATCTGCAGCTGTTATAATGTTTAAAGCCTATTATTACAAGGGAAGAATTCACTGGAGCAGTGTACTTTTACTCCTTGAAGGAATCTGTTACACCAGAGCTAGCTGTTACGGAAAGGCTAGAGGAAAGAGATTGTGTGTGTGTGTGTGTGTGTGTGTGTGTGTGTGTGTGTGTCTGTGTATATATATGCATATATACATATACATGTAATCAGATTTTTGTTCTGTGAGCATTCCTCTGTCCCTCTTTTAGAAGGCTTCTTAGGAGACCATACCTCTTTTGGAAGTAGAAACAATTCAGAGAGTTGCATGTCATGAGCTGCTATATTATTAAAAACCATATTCACCCTTAAAAAAGGAATTATGAAGCATCACAAATAATTACTAAATAAGTTGCTCATTCTTCTCCCCCTATACCTCTTTCCTTCTACCACCTCTGGTAATCATCTAGACTGGAACTGTTTTGGAAATTCAGCAGCCTAGGACCTATTCACCGAGAGAGGACCCCATTTATCTATGCATGTGTATATACATCTATGTATTTTTGATACATAGATTATATATATATATATGTTTATGTATAAGTATATACACATGTATACAAGTATAGTACTCTATAAGTATATGTATGTCTGTGTACATACATATAATATACAGATACATAATTTGATATTTATATTACAATATAATATAATATATAACATAATACATTATATATAGAGATATATTATCCCTTCCATACCACAGGGGTTAGGGGTGTGGAGCTCCCATGATCTGGAAAATCCGTGTAAATTTTTGTGACCCTCTCTTTGTACCAGAGAAGGATTTTCTTTTTCTTTTGTAGGGTGTTTATAGTACCTTATTGTAAAATTGGTTTAAGTGTTTGGTCAGAGGCTCTGTGCTGTCTGCTGGCCTCCGAGTGTCATCTGTGGCTTCTGCAAAACTCCCAAAAAATCTCCTTTAATTTCTTATGCTGACCTCTCTATATATTGAAACTGCAATGGAGAAAGGCTTGATGTAGAAGTGATAATTGTATAGATATAACATATATTCCCTCAGGAGGAACAAAATGGTTAGTCTTTGTGAGCCTTTTCACATTCTCAATCCTTCAAGTTGTTCAGTTAGTAGAGCAGAGGATTGAGTCTTCCGAGGAATTGTCACCTTGGCAGAGGCTGTTGTGTAGGGTTGGGCTTCAAGTCAGTAAACTTTAGATTCAAATCCTGCCTTTGCCATTTACTGAAAGCTATGTGACTCTGGGCAAGTTAACTAAGCTCTTTCTGCTTCAGGCAACTCGGATCAAAAAAGGGGGCTTACAGGTCATCTAATCCAATCTTCCTATTTTACAGATGGAGACACTCCTACTCACAGGTTAAGGGAGTAGGACTTCAGTGATCTAAGTGAGAGGAGCCTGGGATTTCCATCTGTGGATGGAGGGAGTTCCCTACCTACAATGTAGTGAACTCCCAACTCTTAAAGTGGTTTTCCACAAAGTAATCCACTTCAGTGTACTTCACCTGATTTCAGAGGTAAGGGTAAACTGTGTGGCATAGTCATAAGGGGACTGATGCACTAAATAAAAATGCACACAACAAATTAGCAGTATAGCAGAACCAAAATAAAGCAAATCAGTTTTATAATTTTAATTTATTGTACTTTACATTCTCAGTCTTCAAAACAGCAGTTCTAAATCTTTTTGATTGTCATGGTCCCCTCCGGCAGTCTGGTGAAGCCCATGGACTCCCTATCCTAATTATGTTTCTAAAGGCGTAAAATAAACTAGAAAGGATTACAAAGGAAATCAAAGGTTAGAAAAAATAAAGATGTTCTTTTTCCCCAATCCAAGTTCATAGACCCCTCCCCCCCAACTACAGACTCTTTGGGTTAAGAACCCTTGCTTTGGAGGAAAATCCACTACCCTATTGGTTTGGATATCTCTCTGTGGAAGACAATCCTGAGATTTCAAATGAATCGCCATGGTTACTGCATGATTCTGGGCAAGTGTGATGGATCTGTACATGAATTAAGCAATTAAAAGATGATGCTCCTAAAGCAGACACACCTTTAACAGGTGCTGGTGGTAACTTTACATGCAAAACTGACAGCACAGGAAATTGTTAGTCAAAAAGAATAGTGCTAAATGAAGTTAACAGTCCCTCCCCATTCCACCCCTCTGAAAACCATATGTATTCACAGTGTAACTGATTACCATGTCCACTTACAGTGGTACTTCCTACTAGGCAGGCAATGGTGTTCAAAGCACTTTATGTGTGTGGGGCTGCCTGCCTTTTTAATGGAATCCAGCACTGTATGTGTATCTGTGGCTTGGAAGGACTGGTATAGAGCCTGTTAAGGAAGGTTTTGGAGAAAAGTTTTGGTTTGAAGAGCTCCATGAAAATAGCAAGGTTAACTATATCCGCCACAAGGTGATGTCAGGCTTTTATTCAAATATTAAAGCTTTATTCCATAGTACATGTGTGCAGGAACTAAGTGTAAAAATCTTTGATGTAGGGATACATTTAATTAAATGTCAACAGGATAATGATGGTGATAAGATGATGTGACTGTAGAAATGAAAATTTAAGTTACTTTTGCTTACTTTGTACTCATTGTTGTTCAGTTGTTTTAGTCATATCCAATTCTTTTCTTTTCTTTTTGGCTGGGCAATGGGGTTAAGTGACTTGCCCAGGGTCACACAGCTAGTAAGTGTTATGTGTCTGAGTCCACATTTGAACTCAGGTCCTCCTGAATCCAGGGCTGGTGCTCTGTCCACTGTACCACCCAGCTCCCCCAGTTGTGTCTAATTCTTAGTGACTCCATTTGGGGTTTTCTTGGCGAAGATACTAGAATGGTTTGTCATTTCCTTCTCCAGCTCATTTTACAGATGAGGAAACTGAGGTAATAAACAGGGTTAAGTGACTTGCCCAGGGTCACACAGCTAGTAAGTGTCAGAGGCCGGATTTAAACTCAGGAAGATGAATCTTCCTGATTCCAGGCCTGGTGCTCTATGTACCATGTGTTGTGGTAGAAACTACACTGGATTTGGTGTCAGAGGACCTGAGTTCAAATTCTGATTCTCTCACTTATCTGTGTCACCTTGGGCAAGTCACTTTATTTCTTTAGGCACCAGTATCTTCATCTATAACATGAAATGGTTGGACTAGATGATCTAGTAACACCTTTTACTGCTAAATCCTGTGATCTTAAAGTAATAATGCTGATAACTCGACAGGAAAAGAGGGCCTGAAGAACCTCTAGCTTTAACAAAAATAAATTATATTTAAACACAGGGAAATTAAAACCGATAATTTTTTTAGTCATCCATTAATCAACAAGCATGCTAATGCCTATTATGATCCAAGTACCACGCTATTGCTTGGAAGAAAATGGAAGAAAATAATCAATCAATAGGCATTGATTACATGTTGACTGTGTGCAAGTCACTACGCTATAGTTTAGGTGCTTTTTGTAATGGAGCCATAGGCACTGTTTTAAAGAGCTTGGTATTACAAATATCACATCTTGTTACTTTTAATACAAACATAATACAAATGTAACATCTTGTTACTTTTAATACAAGTACTGCGGCCTTCAGAAGCTATCTAGTCCTGCCTCGCCTTGTCACAGCTAAGGAAACAGGCGCTGAAAAGTTAAATGACTTTCCCAAGGTCACAGGTAGTCAGTGGCAAAAGTAGATTTCAACCTGAAGTCTTCTGACTCCACATCTAGCTTTCTTTCCATTGTGCCATGGTGCTTTCTCATGAACAAGAATGAATGAATTTTGAAAGAGCTCAGGCACCAGTCGAAATTCTTCCCTTCCTCTCTCTCTCCCTTCCTCTCTCCCTTTCCCTCCTCTTCTCTCTCTTTCTCTCTCTCCTCTCTCCCTTTTTCTCTCTCCTTTCTTCCTTTCCCTCTCTCTCTCCTTTCTTCCTTTCCCTCTCCCCCCTCTTTCTCTCTCTCCTTTCTTCCTTTCCCTCTCTTTCTTTCTCCTTTCTTCCTTTCCCTCTGTCCCCCCCTCTTTCTCTCTCTCTTTTCTTCCTCTCTCTCTTATATATATGTGTGTATTATATATACGTACACACACACACACACACACACATACACATATAAATATATATGTAAAACAGTTGTTACAGCTAAAACAATTATTTGATTCTTTGTCAATGGAGTTCTTATGAGCAGCAGAGACAGGACTGAATTTGAGCCAGCTGCTACTAAATAATATTTCTACATCTGGCTGCTTGGGTCAGAGGAATTGAAATTCCAACTCTAAAAGACAGCATTTTTTTTTCAAGAGTTTTTTTTGTTGTTGTTGCAAATCTGAACCGGTTCTTCTCCCAGTGCGTCTCACTCCCTGCAGTAATAATGCATTCACTAAAACAATGCCCTCCTTTCCTAAAAGAGTTACATGCCTAACAAAATGTGCTTCAGCTGCTTCCTGGTGGTGACTTAGGTGCCTGGGGAAAATAGAGTTCTCTGAGTGCATGAAAAACCTGGGGAACTTCTACGCATTGCTAAGGTTTCTTTCCTACCACTTTTAGGCTCCGTTGGTTTTCGTCCATAGCATCAAGGTGGTTATTATCAGTAGCAGCTAAAGGCAAGCATATGATAATGATTCATAACACAGCAGGTGTTAGTATTTAGTCCCCTGCACATCTGCAATAGCTCTAGGCCGAGAGAAATGTACAGCCAAATCCAGAACTGGGAATCCCCAAGCATTTGTAAAGAAGTGATCAAGGGCAACACATTCGCTAGACAACCGTCCCTCAGTTTGAATAACCAGAAGCTGCAAATGGTAATGAAACAAAGAAAATCTAATCTAGACAATCCTAAACAGCCTGTTGATCAGCGAATATGTCGTCATTATTCTTTTTGCTTCTTTTGTTTGCCAACTTTGCCCATTGCTAAAGTAAAGATTCCTTTTCTTTAGTCCAACTTCAGCTGCAAGGGTAAACTAAATGGCTTCAGAATGAAAGACATATCCCGTCTGCTGGAGGGTTTACTTTGTAGATAATGAACATGTAATTTGAGTAATGGTCATCTCATATACTTGCCTCATATTTAGAAATAACATTACTAATTGAAGGAAATAAAATAAAATGGCTATTTATGGACTAGCCAATTTCTGTTATAGAAATGTGGCATTTAAAGAACAGGACCAAGAGGAGTCTTGAAATTCTATGGCTAGTTGAAAAAGTAAATGAAAGAAAATAATAGGATTATTTTATATATACATATATATGGAAAGCTTCTTAAAGTTCATCTAGTCCAACCTCCTAACTTTACAGATGAGGAAACTGAAGTCCCAAGAAGAGTCAATTATCTTCCAATCCAATCCAATATAATTCAATTCAGTGGAAAAAGCATTCAAATCTGGCCTCAGAGATTTACTAGCCATGTGACCCTGGGCGAATTACTTAATCCTCATTGCCTAAAAAAAAAAAGGCACTGTATTTGGAATCAGAAGACTTGGGTTTGAATCTGCTTCTGCTACTTATAACCTGTGTGACCTCAAGCAAGTCACCGCAGCCCTCAGGGATTCAGTTTTCTCTAGTACAGTGGATAGAATGTTGGCTCTGAAATCAAAAGACAAATCTAACTTTAGAAGATACTTACAAATTGATCACTGTAGACCTCAGCTGGAAGCTATGTGTCACAGAGGAGAAAGTGCTAAATTGGGAATTAGAGAACCTGGGTTGGAATAACAGGTCTGACGCTTAGTCACTGTGTGATCTGGGGCAAGTCACTTTATTTGAGAGTGGGGGGCTTAGTTTCTTTCTCTGTGAAATGAGGAAGTTGGACTAAATCTGTGATTTTGTGAAATCTATGATCTCTTGAATTAAATATTTGTTTTTGATATACTTCGAGAAGGATACAAAGACAAATAAAACACATACATAGAGCCAAAGGATCATAGTTGTCAGGACTAGAAGGGAACTTGGAGACCATCTAGTCTAATCTAACCCATAGAGATCTTCTCAACAGCATCCACATTAATAGTCATCATTCTTTGCTTGAAGACCTTGAGTGTGAGGGAACCTCTCTGCCTTTGGAGGCAGCCCATTCCTTGTTTGAATAGGCTACTGTTTTCAACTGGGAAACAAAAGGCACTTGCCCACACTTGGGGGTGGGGCTGCAGTGAAAAGAGTAGCTCTGAATGTGGATTTCTCCAGAACCAGAGTTAATAAGGAGTGTAAGTAAATATTTTTCTGTATAGAAAATAATCTATAAAACAGGTCTTGACCTCAAGGGGTTGGGAAGCAAGGGGGAGAGAAGACAATGCATAAATAACCAGAGCAAGGTAGGATATGATCGGGGTCATCAAAGCAGTACAACGTGCTATGGGAGTTTGAAGGAAGGATCGCTCATATTTGGTTGGTGGGATCAGCATAGGATCTATGGAAGACGCAGCCTTGAACAGGGCTTTGCATGGTTGTATAGTCAAGGGATGAGTAAGAACTTATTAAAATGAGTTTTATAGATAACAAGCTTTACTTTAAATTGCTGAAAACTACAATTTTCATCAAAACAAAAATGGATGGCAGAGAAAAATAATAATCAACCCCTACTTTCAAAAGTTTAATCTGTTATGGAAAATTGTTGCACATTTCTCTGTGTCATAGCCTTTTAACCATAATTCAGCCATATGATAGAGAAATAGGTGATCATACTAACCTTGTTTTTTCCTTCATTACACTAAAACTTTGCATTATTAGTAGTACCTCAGGAAAATCTATCCAATCAATGTCAATTTGAAGGGGCTAAAGAAACAATGATAAATAAGCCATCAATTCATTTTCATTTTAACATATCTAGCCACACTTTCAAAGGATCAATAAAAACATATATAAATAACTATTTTAGTAATTATATGGGAAGTTGTGTATGACAAAAAGGCTGTGATTAAATACGCGCAATGAATATAAGATTGTGGTTTCAAAATAGAGTAGCATTAGTTACATTCACTAATACTTAAACTATCATAACAATAAGATGCCAAGTCAGACCACCTAGTTTTCCAATAGTAGTTCCCTCCAAAGTAATTGCAAAAAGCACACCTGAATATTCTCATGTTTACCATGAAACACACATTTCCCCCTATCACAGAGGCTCTCCCCCTCCCCCCATGTGCAAATTGCTTTAACCTATCTCAGTCTCAGTTTACTAATCTGTAAAGTGGGGTGATGATATACTACTAACCACACAAGCTTTCTGTGCAAAGTTCTTTGTAAAATGTAAAGCATGATAGAAAAGTGAGCTACAGGCTTACAGGCCAATGGTGTATGTATATATCTGTTTACTCTCATCTTTGGAAAGCATTCTTTCATTTTCTGAGCTGGCCCAGACTACTGCCTGAGAAATCTATGGGTTGTTAATGGTGTCGATGGTCTCCAGAGGAAAACTCTCTCCTCAAAGGAAAGAATTATTACAAGGCAAGACAGGACTTGCAGGTATCCATGATCTATTCATACACTGTTTAGAAATGGTATATTTTCACATTTTTATATTATCTATTTCTTCGAGATCATGAATACCAAGTTTTCTTAAAAATCACTTTTTTATTTGACATTCAATTATCTTCCAAGATAAACATTCACTATAGACCCAGTCTATGATAGAAGAAATCTGGTTTTCCTAGAAATCTGACCATTCATTCTTTTTTTTTTAAGGCAATTGGGGTTAAGTGACTCGCCCAGGGTCACACAGCTATTACTAGTGTGTCAAGTGTTTGGTCTGAGGCCAGATTTGAACTCAGGTACTCCGGACTTCAGGGCCGGTGCTCTATCGACTGCGCCACCTAGCTGCCCCCATGACCATTCATTCTTACTCTTTCTTTGCTTAAGTAATGGGGTTAGGCTCATCACCCCCATTCTTCAGCACCTTCACACTTTTACTGACTTTATGATGTGATTAAAGGATTGTACCACCTCAGCAGGAGTTCGAGTCATACCAGAATTCTTTATTTTCTTTAATTTGTCTCCATTGACTATTTTCTTCTTACATTATCTTTCTTTGCTGCATTCTGCTCATGACGGCTGAGCAGATTTACAGCTATTTCTCTTTTTTCAATGGCTCATGGCATACTGTGACAAGTAAGGACTAGGGTATTCTTTGGAGAATTTTTGAAAACTTCAGCTACAATTGGTGTTTGCTATTTTTCATGACATTTACTCATAGATGTACTGCTCAAAAGATTAAGCAAGATATCTTACTTGCCCAGTGGCTTTATAATGGAAGAAAAATTGACAGATGACATACCAAAATATAGGAAGAGGATGGACAATTCAAGGTGTAGAGCCACAGACAGTCAGAATAGTATTCTCTTCACACATAAAGACGTGTTGCTCAAATCTTATGTATCCAGGCTCTTTTATTTTAGTGTTTTTCTAGTTTTGTTTTTTCTAATCTGAAATTGTATTTGAAAGTAAAATAGTGCCCTCCATTTTTAACACTTTATATTTTTTCAAATACATTCACTTGGGGCAGCTAGATTGCGCAGTTGATAGAGTACTGGCCTCGAGTCAGGAAGACCTGAGTTCAAATGCGGCCTCAGACACATAACACTTACTAGCTGTGTGACCCTGGGCAAGTCACTTAACCCCATTGCCTAGCCCCACCAAAAAAAATAAATACATTCACTCACTTGATCTTCACAACAAACCTGTGAGATAGGTATGGCAGGTATTTTTTTTTAATCCCCATTTAACGGATGAGAAAATTGAGATGCATGAAGACAACTTTAAAGATTGCACAGTTTATCAGTGGCAGAGCAAGAACAATCCTGTGTTCAAAGATTGGGCTCATTCACTAGCCTGTACCAAAGAAGACATTAAAGGACAAAGACATCTGTTGACACTGCAGAGCTGGAAGCTCTCCTTGAATTCTGTTAGACATCCCACTATGCGATGCTATGTCAAGTGACCAATAATAGATAGCTTTTCCTTGAGGGGAGAGCAGATTAGCAATGTTATGTCAATATAACATCAAATTCTAGCACAAACTGAAAAGTGTTAAACTGTAATGTTTCCAATTTTCAATACTATTTAAGACCTGGACCCACAACAAACATCCTATGTTGCATATTGAACATCAATATCACCAAGTTCTAATGAATATTGGTCAATCATTGAAATGAATATTTATTTACTGAAGGCCTATTACATGCTCAACTCTGTGTTAGAATCCATAAAAATGTACAAGATGTATTAGATATAGTCCCTGCCTTTTATGCCTTTACAACTGAGTTAGTAAAATAATACTGAGATATATGGAACAATAAGAGGACAATAGAAGACTATATGTGATTAAGTGCTAAATTGTGTGATGCATATGCAATAAAGAGTTTAGAGGATCAAGTAAGGCTGTAATAGTTAGGAAACTTGGTCATTGGACTAAGGTCACACATTAAAAATATCTAATTAATTTTTGTAGACAAAGAAAAATGGTGTTCTTATTATTATTTTCCCCTTATTTTTTACCCTCTAACACTGTAAGTGCAGACATGGAAGTGGGGCACACAGGAATGATGGCCATTTTAAAATTTGTTGTTAATTTTGTATATTTTTTCTATGGCCACAGTTTTTTTTTTAAATCTATTTACCAATGCTCTGGTTATGAGACTTGTGTGCATAGACTGGCCTTTGGACAACAAATACCTTTCCAGTTTGGTGAAACCTGCCAGAATTCATTCTGTCATTATAATCTTGGAGAACCCAGGATAGAGATATAAAAGAAACTGGCTCAAATATATAAGAATAAGACATTCCTTGATAGATAATAGTCAAAAGACATAAACAAGAAGTTCTCAAAAGAAGAAATCCAAGTGGTCAATAGCCATATGAAAAAAAGTTCTAAATAACTAATAATTACAGAAATGCAAATTAATGCAACTTGAAGCTCTACCTCACCCTTATCAAGTTGGCAAAGATAACAAAAAGAAAAGGAAAGAAAAGAAAAATGACAACTGTTGAAGGGGCTGGAGGAAGACAAATATATTGGTGTACTGTTGATAGAGCTGTGAAATGGTCCAACCATTCTGGAAAGGCCTTGGAACTTTGCCTACAGTCACTGAATTGTATATCTCCAGCAAAACCGCTACCAAGTTTATTCACTCAAAGGGATAAAAGAAAGAGAGAAAAGACCCATACGTACGAACGTGTTTGTTTTTAGCAAAGAATTGGAAACAAAGGACTGGCCATCAATTGGGGAATGGTCAATCAAATGATGGTATATGAATGTAATGGAATGCTATTGTGCCCATAAGACATGCTAAAAAGGACAATTTCAGAAGAACCATGGGAAGGAAAGAAAGTAAAATGTAGGAAAAAAGAGAAGATGCAGTTCCATTGTCATAAATAAAGTGCAGAGATGGATAGTTCCAAAGTCAATGCAGTTGGGCTAACAGGAATCCCCTTGTTCTAAGTGGACAAAGACAACTGAGAATCAAGTGCAGAAATTAATCTCAGGGGTAGCCGAGCTACAGTGTGAACTGTATCAGCAACCTCAAAAAGTACACAAGGGAGAGTTATCTCTTCTGGAAAGCTTGAGCCAAATTCAGAGATAATATCCTTCCCCATTTCCTATCTCCTAGGAGGATTAAGGGAAAAGGGGAGAAAGTTTTAAGACCTGATTTGAATCCATAAAAGTTAGCAAATGAATACATTTCCAAGCTTAAATCTGTCTGTATCTATGAGTGTGAGTAGGTGCTGAACATATGTAAAGTTTTTCATTGGTTCATTAATCTGTTTATACATCCTCTATCTTTGTCTCTCTATTCCTAGCTGTCTCTCTGTGTCTTTCTCTGTCTCTGTCTCTGTCACACACACACACACACACACACACACACACACACACACACACACACAGAGTCAGGATAAAAAGCCCTGTTAGAGATCATTTATCCTCTGACTTTCTGTGAGTGTGTGGCAATAAGAGTCCAGAGGGAAAAGGGGAGTTTCCATGATAGAATGCTCCCAAACCAGTATGATTAGCTTTGGAGTTAGAACTTCTTTTGAATTCAACATGAAATTTATGAAATCTCTTATCAGAAACCCTTCTCAGACATCACTTCAAAGCTGACCTGCTTGAGAAGAGCAGCTTCAGTATAAGCTTACTTGGCAGGAAATCTCCCTCCAGGGAACCAAGATGCTTAAAAGTGATACTTCAGAAAGAATTTCCTCTACAACACACTGACAAGTGGTCATTCAGCCACTTCTGCTTTAGTCTTCCAGTGAGGAGGGCTCATCACCTTTAAAGGCAACCCATTCCACTTTGGACTAGCTCTAATGGTTGGGATATGTGTTCTTACAGCAAGTCTAAATTTTCCCCTTTTCAATTTCTACTCATTGCTTCTGTAATCTCCGTGGATAAGCAGAACCAATCTTACCTTTCCCACATGGTAGTCCTTGAAATACTTGGAAATAGCTGTTCCATTTCCCCCAAATCTCTACTTTTTTGCTAAACATTCCAAGTTCCTACAACTGATCTTTTTACATGGTTCTAAGATGGTCTCCAACATACTGTAGAACATCAATGTACTTTTTTCAATCAAGCCAAGCACTTATTAGATGCCTACTATGTGCTAGGTACCACACTAAGTTGATCATACATTGAAAGGAAAAAAAAACAGTTCGGGCACTTCTCTAATCAAGAGCCTTTTTATTAAGTGTCTATTTCATTCCAAGGCACTGAATGAGGCATTCAGTTACAAAGACACAGACAAAAGGGGATACAAAACCAAAGATAAAACAGTGCTTGCCTTCAAGGAGTTATATTCTATTGGGGGAGATTAACATGTATGTATAATTATATACAAAATTTTGACAGCACAAATACAAGAAATTTTTGCTGTTGTTGTTGTTGTAGGAAGGCACTCTCAGCTGGAGGGACCAGAAAAAACTTTGTGTAGAGGGTGGCATTTGAGCTGAATTTCAAAAGAAATAAAGGATTCTGAGAAGCAGAAGTAAAGATGGAATGAATTCTAGGCATAGAGGACAGACAGTACAAAGATATGGGGGGAGCGGCTAGGTGGTGCAGTGGCTAGAGCACTGGCCCTGCAGTCAGAAGGACCTGAGTTCAAGTGGACTTCAGACACTTACTAGTTAGCTGTGTGACTCTGGGTACTTTATTTAACCCCAACAGCAATTGCTTCAGCAAAAAAAAAAAAAAGATATAGGACAAGAGGTGTTGTGTGGTATGTGAGAACAAAAGAAAGTTAGGCTATAGTGTAGGGAACAAGAAGGGGAGGACTGTATAATAAGGTTGAGAAGATAGGTTAGGGTCAAGTTATGAAAGACTTTAAGAACAAAACACAAGAGTTTACATTTGTTCCTAAACACAATGGGGAACCATTGAAATTTATTAGGTGTGTGTAGGGGTAATTAGGGGTTCGAGGTAAATCACATGGTCAGATATGCATTTTAAGAAAATTACTTTCTCAGCTGTGTGGAGAATGGAAAGGAATGGGGAGAGACTTGAGGCAAGGAGACCGATTAGGAGGCAATTGTAATAGTTCAAGTGAGTGGTGATGAGGTTCTGAACTAGAATGCTGGTAGTAAGACTAGAGAGAAGGAGACAGACATAAGAGATGTTGTGAAAGGAGAAACAATGAGATTTGTCAACTGACTGGCTATGCGGAGTGAAGGAGAGGCTTTAGAATGCATCACACAAAATAGAACAACACACTCCAGATTGTGGTTGACCAAGGCAGTGTACAGAAGGACTATCACCTTCCCTATTCTAGGTGTATCCTTCAGTTTAATACAGCCTAAAATTGCATTAGGCTTTTTGGTGTCCCTGTCACACTGTTGACTCATATTGAACTTATAGTTCCCTAACACCAAATTTTTTGCCCATAGTTGTCTAACCATGACTTTCTCATCTGAAAAGCTATTTTTTTAAGCAAAAAAAAAATTTTTAGCACATTTTAATTCACACAAGGGAAGGTTAAAGGAAACACCCCAAGGTGAAAGCAAGAGTCACAAGGTAAAGACACAACCAGAGCCATAATGGCTCTTGAGTTCAATGTCTTTGAACCATAGCAGCAGGAGAAAAGGGATTCAGTGCTGTTCCATCATGAAGCTTCTCTTCAACTATGAGCCTCTGAACTTTAGCTCTCTGATTATTCCTTTTAATCAGTGTAGCACCCCAGCCTCCCACCCTGGACCTGGTAGCTGCCACCTCTAAAACTGGATTAATGGACTAATACCATACTTGTTGCAGGATAGCATATCAGCATGGGATCTCAATCACCAGAGCAGCTTCATCTTGTTCTTGTGAAATTAATTTTTTGCATCCAAGTTTGGGACTTTACATTTACACCTATCAAATTTCATCTGAATCTTTAGTGATTGACTCTTCTTAGGTATTTGTTGGTTGTAAATGTATTTTTCAATAAATCTTGTTAGGAGAATAAGGTCAATTGGTTTTAGGACATGGGGAAAATAATACTTATGGCTATAGTCTGAGAGGGAGAGAGCGGAGGCTGAGTAGTGGCTTGTGATAACAAGATAATGCTATTGTTTGGCCAGCGTGGAGTTCAAATGGCAAACAAAACAGTTGAGGACATTGAGCAACAATAAGGTCAAGGGGTTCAATGTGTTTAAATCTGAAAATAATGTTTGGAGATGGGATGAAGAGTAAGCCAAAATAATCTTTGAAAGAGGAAATGAGTTCTAGAAGGTGGTAGGCAATAAGGAGATGATCTAGAAATTATGGTACTGACAGATGGCAAAGACATCAAATGGAGTAAACAGGGATTCAACAATCCAAACTATCGTTGGGGAAGAGAGGGCAAACACCTCTTTCTCTTTCATTGAACCAGGAAGAGTGGCAAAAGGTGAAGTCTCTGTGGAAGAGAACATCAAGGGACAAAACTATTCTTTTAGTATAGAGGAAAATGTCTTTAACAAAGGACTTAGCTTTCCCCCATTGTTTAAACTAATACATAAATGAAATTTTATTTTTCATATAATTGATTCAGTTCTGCTATTTTTATGTCTACAAGGAGCAGATCAACATTCTGAAAAATTTCATAATGTTAATGTGTGTATATACGTGTAAAGTCATGAGCTAATTAATCAATAAGCCTTTAATTGTGTGCATACCATGTGCCAAATACTGAGGAAATGAAGACAACAATGAGACATTTCTTTCCCTCAAGGAGCTTACATTCTATTCAAGAGAGTAACTTATAATATGCATATACACATATATAGTTTAAAAATGGGGGAGGGAAGTATTTGCAACTGAAGAGTTTAGGAAATCATGCAGAAGGTGGTGTATAAGCTGAGTTTTGAAGGAAATTAGGGATAATAAATGGTGGAGGCTAGAAGGTAATAGTCTGTACAAAGACTTGGAGATGAGAGATAAGTACTGTGTAAAAGAAAAAGCATGAAGACCACTTTGGTTGGACTTGACTTAGTGAAGGGGAATGATGTGTGATAAGGCTGGAAAACATAGGTTTGGGTCAGTTTGTGAAATCCATTAAATGTCTTATACAGGAATTAGTATTTGGGCCTATAGATAATAGTTTATTGAGTAAGGAAGTGAGTGGCATGATTAGACTTGCACTCTAAGAAGGCTACTTTGGCTATTATGTGGACGATGGATTAGAGAAGGGGAAAACTTGAGGCGGGGGGCCAATGAAGAGGCCACCATAACAATCTAGATGAGACATAATGGCGGTGGTTTTAAACGACTATTTGGAAATGGACAGTTTGAGAGATACTGTGGATGTAGAATCAACAAAGCTCAGCAAATGTTCGGATATTTGGGGTGAAAATTATCCATCAGTTGTGAATTTGTATGACTGGAAGGATGGTAGTGCCCTTGAGAGAAAAGATGAGTTCCCTTCTCTGAGCACCCTTTTTATGATTTTCAATCCCAGGCACAGGCATGGACAGAAAAGTAGGTATGGCAGAATAGCATCATAAAAGTCACTGCTCACAGAAACAATACATAGTACAATAGGAATTAGGTACAGATTCTTAGTGACAATTTATAAAATGCCAAGGATCAGCTTGAACTTAGCCTTGTTCCCTCCAAAACATGTTTTGGAAACTGGATATATGCCTCCTATTGTATAGAAAACTTCAAAAGAGTAAACTGGACCACTGCAGAAACCTCAGAGTAATGTCTTGAGAATACTTCAAATATTTCCAAAACACATCCGTATATATAAAACATCTGCACTAGAAATTAAGGATGCCAATTGTGTTGCCAGTAAAGGCAAAGTTTAATACTCCCAGATGTTATTGTATAATATCTATGATACATCATCTAAGTAGTGTATGCACACTTTAACATCATGGTATTTTTCAAAATGTGAATTTACTCCCTGTAGATATAAAAACAGCAGAACTGAATCAATAATCTGAAAAGTAAAATTCATTTCCCATTACATTTTAGCTTAAACAATGAGAGAAAAAAGCTAATTCTTTTATTAAAGACATTTTCACTTATTAAGTAATCTTTTTTTAAATGTACCTAACGTTCTTATAATAAACTTTGGACTTGGTATTCCACCATAACTAAACCTATGTTAGTGTGTACCCTAATTTAAATACCCTTAAGCACTATATGTTTTGAAATATTCTGTTGTTTCATAACAGCATCCTACTTGTTTTTGTCACTAATTTAATTCCATATAATAAATATACATTTTTATCCAGAATGTTTGAAAAAATGGATGAGAGTCATCACTGATTTCCCAGCATCAGAGATGCTATGTTTACATGACAGAAATGCTTTGGAGGGCCCAGGAACTCTGCAGAGAATTTAATTTCATTTTAATTGCTTTTGAAACAGTTCAAAGCAAGCCATGGAAATCAGTTTCAGTCTTGATGATTTCTCTCACTTTGCTGCATTTAGAGGTAGGGTACTTCAGAAATAATAACAAGGGGAACTTTTACACAAATAATTGTAGCTAAACCTAAAAATAGTTGTAATTGGTTCAGTTACTGAGTCAATTCTGAACTTTATCATTATGAACATAAATGGATAGATGTCCAGTAAGGATTTCATAGGATCATAGATCTAGAAGGGACTTCAGAGACCAAAGAAGAATCTATTAAGCACCTACTATTTTTTTTTAATGAGGCAATTTGGGTTAAGTGACTTGCCCAGAGTCAGACAGCTAGGAAGTAATATGTGTATAAGGTCAAATTTAAACTCAGGTCCTCCTGACTCCAGGGTCACTGCACCACCTAGCTGCCCCAGCACCTACTATTTTCCACACACTCTGCTAAGCTCTGGGAATGCAAAGAAAGGCAAAAGAGACATCCTACCCCAGAGAAACTCACAAACGAATGGGAAAGACAACAAGCAAACAAATATATACAAACCAGCTATATACAGAAAAAATTGGAAAAACAATTAACAGGGAAAAGGGAAAGCACTAGAATGAGGAGGGATTGGGAAAGGCTTCCTATAGAAGGTGGGATTTTAGCTGGGACTTGCAAGAAGTTGACTAGTCTAACTTCATTCTACCTGTGAGGAAACTGAGGCTCAGGGAGATTATTTAACTTGGTCAAGGTCACATAGGTAGTGTCAGAGGTGGGAATTAAACCCAGGTCCTTTTATTTCAGAACCAGGGATCTTCCATTATTATATTTTCCATTTGTTGTTGTTGTTGAGTTATTTTAATCACGTCCAACTCTAGTGATCCTATTTGGGGTTTTCTTGACAAAGATACTGGAGTAGTTTGACATTTCCTTCTCCAGCTCATTTTACCGATGAAGAAGTGAGGCAAACAGGGTGAAGTGACTTGCCCAGGGTCACATAGCTGGGAAGTGTCTGAGTCAGATTTGAACTCATGAAGTTGAGTCTTCCTGACTCTGGGCCAGGCACTTTATCTACTTTGCCACCTAGCTGTCTGTATTTCCTATACAGCCTTTACAAATAATATAACTGAAGTATCAATAAATCAATAATGATTTATTGAGTATCTATTATGTCATCCTCATCTTTTTCTCTTCTTCCTCTTTATTATTTGTTCTAGGTCATGGGGGAAACCAAAAGTTATAAGACACAGTCCCTACTCTCAAAGGGCTTATAGTTAAGTTGTAGAAACAAGGGGTGTGTGTGTGTGTGTGTGTGTGTGTGTGTGTGTGTGTGTATGTATATATAATGTGCATATATGTATATATATGCACACACACTATATATATGTGTGTGTGTGCATATATTATATATATATATATGTTGTAAAACAAGGTAGCATATACTAACTGCCAAATGAATGTTGTTAAAGGAACATGTGATTGCTATAGGAGTTCAGAAGTTCACTGAGGGCTAGGGTAGATGAAGAAGATTTGATAGAGGAAGCAGGACTTACTACAGCTAATTTTTTTAAGAGATGAGGAAGGTATTTATGACTTAGTTAATGATGGAAATGGTATGATCAAAGGTGAGAAGGCAAAAATATTCAAGATGTGTTTGAGATAGAGTCAGTTTGGTTGAAGCAAATCAATAAGAAGGTATTAATTAGTATTAAACAAGCATTATTGCCAAAATGTATTTAGCAGAGTTATTTTTGTGTAATAGGGGCCTGTCTGGTACATGTCCAGACCATCTGAGATGGCAACTTTCCATGTGGAGGATAGTAGGGAGCTACTTCTGGAAGAATCTTGATGACATGTGAAGGAAGTATCCTTGGAGAGACTGGAGCATGCACAATAGCTGGTTCTGGTTGGCTGACCCACATGGTGAAAGGGAAATTCTTTGATCAGCTTTGGAGAAACTCAAAGGCCTTTCAGCTTTGGTGACTTCCTTTCTGCCTCTTCTTTGCCTTATTGCCTTCAGCTTTGCTCTAATTTTGTGATGGTTTGAAGAAAACAGTCATGGGAATGTCCTCCTCTGAGGTCACATGGCCTCCCAAGAAATGAAGGACTTTCTTGGTTTTTTTTCATTCTTTTCTTTTTTCTTTTCTAGGTGCAGGAGTAGAGTCTATGGCCTTCAGAATTTCAAAGGCCGGGAGGGTGAGCCTCAGGAACTCAGGCTGGGTTTTCAGCAAGTTTTCATCAATCCCTCAAGGATTAAGGAATGATCTTTGGAAGTAACCTTTGGAATTCCAACCCACAAGAAAGATGATTTGTTGCTCTATCTTTGAAGTAAATATCCCTTTGTAAAAGCCATCAGTGTTAAATGGTTAAGTGGAACTGGGGTGCTAGTTACTATTCCCTCTAAAAATGATGAGAATAAAGCTTGTGGGGCTCAAGTTGATTAGAATAATGAAAGATATCCATAAATCCTTAAGACAACCTAGAACTCTGAGTGGTGATTTAGTGGCTAGACCCTGAGAGAATGGGGCCAGAGCATTCATGTTACATTAGTTAATACACTGTGCGGTTTTATTTCTTAGTCTATCTGTGGCACATCACTCCAGTCAACAGTTAACAATTTTTTTAATTCATTCTAGGTACAAGCTTAATAGCTAGTATATATCATAATCCAACTTTGACAGTGTTATCGATCAATCTTTGAATATTTATAGTGCCTACCATGTGCAAGGTGCTGGGCTAAGTACTGTAGGTGATATAAAGAAGTATAAGATGTGTTATGTTCCCTCAAGATAGGTATTTTAATATGATGGAAAATATTGCACATGGAATCAGGAGACTTGAGTTGGAATATTGGCTCTGCCATTTTCTGAGTGATCTTAGGTAAAACATTTAATCTCTGGGAATTTCAGTTTTTTTTCATACATACAAGGAGGGACTGCAACTACCCAGGTTACTACTCCACTATGTTATAATATAGCTACACTATTTTTATGGGCTAATTTAGGAATCTAAGTACTATTTACAAAATTGTTTCTATGGAAAAATTTGTTCTGAGTTATATCTTATAAATATTCTTTAGTATAGGGTGGCTTGAAGCCTGGCAGGTTTATAACTAGTCACATATACATAATGCAGGCAGGAATATTTTGGGGAAAGGGTGACAATGCCTTACCCTGGACTCAGCTGACATTTTTCATTCTTTTTTCCTCCTCTTTAATTATGGGAGACCTGTGGTGCTGTGGAAAATTGTGGGGTCTTAGATACAGATAGCACTTGGCAAGTTGTTAAAAAGACAACCCTGAAATGACTTTTAAGAGTTGCCAGTAGGCAATCAGGAAACAACAGAAGCTAAAGGGGAATTCTTACCCTAAGTTACAAAGAGGCTTGGGACAGAGACATGATACTTGTGGTGAACAGGAGGAAATGCCTTCTGAGCATACAGACTGCAGTGATATGCATATTATCTGAAACAAAGTAAAATAATTAAATATATTAACTTATACAATTAACCGTATAACTTTTTACACATTTAAAGAACATTTTATAAGCAATATGTCCTCCTTTTCCTACAACCACTTTTTTACATGATTTAGCATTGAGTTTATAAGATTTTAACACATATTTCATTTTCTTCAAAAAGCCATCCTTATCATATTGCAAGTGTATATTTGATGAAGAGTTTATTTTTCCAAGTATAGCCTTGATTCTGGTCCATAAGTATTCAATGGAACTTAAATCAAGTGAGTTTACAAGCTATAGAAGTAGGTTTATTTTCATCTCCTAGATAAATTTCTTAACCTTTCATTATGTGTGGCATGATGCATGGTTTTGTTGTAGCAGTCCACCTCCATTTGGGAATTTCTGTTCTTCTCTCAGTCTTCTCAGTATGTCAATATATTTATCAAAGTTCATTATTCTTTCAATAGGGATAAGACTTCCAGGCCCACTAGAAATAAAAATATTTGAGGGGTAGAGATGGGTAAGGAGGGTGTTTAATAGTCTGCCAAGATTTTACAGGTTCACCTGGTCTTTTTCTGACAATGATTTTGGTATATAGCCTTGAATGAAAATGTGAATTTCAGAAGTGAAATTGACCTTTTATCAATATTGCTATGCCAGTGTTTGTATTTTCTTGCCTGTGACAGTTTTTCCTTCATAGCAATCGTTAGAAGTTGCTTTTCTATTGGTCTCCTCTCCATTCTTCCAATGTCAAGAAGCCAAGTATCATTAGAAACCCACACATAGCTACTGCTTTCCTTAAATGAAACTTTATCAAAATGGTTTGTTGCCTAAATAATTCACATTCTTCTTTAAATGCCCATGGACTCTACATAGGTGGCCAGTTCTGCTTCCAAAAACTATTCTCACTGATGGTGTACCCAGATCTATGAAAGAAATAGTCTAGTGCTAATTTTCTTAGTCTGCTGTTTCATTGAATAACTTTGTTTTGAATTAATTATGTTTTCTGAGTGACTAGCAAAAGTAAATATATTAGTGAGACTTCCTGAAATATGGTTTAGAGTAGGCACAGGATACCTTGAATATAAGGCAAATTTTGGGAGGAAGTTTCACTGGTCAGTCAAAGTGTCTCAAGGTAATGCATTAGGAATATAACTTGTTTGTAAATTAGGTCCTAACTACCCATAATATATAGATAGTAAGTATCAAATGAATGTGATGGTAATACAGTATTATGGGAGTTCAGAGGAGGGAGAGATAACTTCTTGCTAAAGTTATAAGGGAATGCTGTAGGAGATAGAATTTGAGCTGGGTTTTAAATGATTAGTATGATTGGAATAGATAAAAGACAGTATGGTTAGAAGGAGGACATTTGACACGGGAGGAATGGTGTGAGCAGTGATAGGACCAGATGCATTTGGAGGATAATTTAACAAGATTTGTACTGAGGAATGCTCAAAATATCGGGGGGGGGGAGCTGGAGAATCCTGGGAAATGAGGATATTGTATATGATGGAAACAGTAATATGAAATATAGTAAGGACTTAATTAGTACTGTTGACTGACTGACTGATGTCCTACTGTGATGTCTCATAAAGGTACAGAGGTGACCTTGGTATTTTAGTATCTTAAAGGCTTTGCTCAGGAATGGTAAGTTCTGGCAGGCCCTACCAAGTTGGAGAAATTTTGAGTATGGGCTTTATAATGCTCTGTATGTTTCTTGTACGGTCCTAGCTAAGTCCACCACCATCATCAGATGGTTGGCTGCCAAATGATGACTGTTTTGTCCATGGCAATTCATGAAGACTATCTAGTAAGGCTTAGAGAGGGGCTGTGGACTGTATCAGTGTCGGGAGTGACAGTCTTTTGTTTTCTTTTCCTTTCCTTTCTCTGGATGGGGGTATTGCAGCTAGGGAGTGGGGGCAACAGCAGGGCAAATGGCAAGATATTTGGAGTGGATGAATTTTTAAAAAATAAAGTGGTAATAAAGGAAGCACCTTTCAAGCAGTGATTTTTTTCTCTTTAAGTATTTGTCTTTTAAAATTTTCAGATGGTGACTTGTTGTAACAAATTTTTTATCTAAGTGGAAATAAATCTTATGGCACAATTGTATCTACCAGCATCAGTTCATCTCATCACTTGTGAGATCTCAGTTTAATTTATAAATTTAATTTACGATTTGGAGTAGGGCTAGGATGCTAAGGAAATGTTATTGGCTGTGATTTCCTCTTGTTAAGCGTTAAGCCCTTAGTGAATCAGCTGAGTAAACCCACTCCTTACATTTCCTCACTATCCAAATACTCCTGTATAACCTTTGGCAATCTGGCTTCCATCTTTATCATTCTGTGACAACTGTCCTCTTGAGTGACTTCCTTCCTAAATCACCCAGTCCAAAAGCTTCTTCTTAGTTCTCCTCCTCTGCAACATTTGACAAAGTTAACTATGGGGTTTTTGAAAATTTCTCTGACCTTCTCTGACATTCTCATGTCATGGCTGACTGACTTTTCTGACTATTATAACTATGCCTTTGTCTCTTAAGTGTGAATGTTCCTGAAAGACTGTACCCTTGGCCATCTCCTCTTCTTTTCCTGCACTTTCTTTTTGAAATCTTATCTACTCTCACGGCTTCAATACTTGTCTCTGTGCGAAAGATTCCCAAATCTATAGTTCTATTCCTGACAGCTTTACTGAGTTCAAGTTTTAAATTCCCCATTCCTACTAGGCATTTCCTCTTGTCTACATCCTCCTATACTATCCAATTCAATGTGTCAACCTCCTCAACGCTTGCCTACTTCCAAAACCATAACTGCCTCCTAACGTCTCATTTTATATTGGTAGGCCTTTACCATCCCAGACTTGAAACAAAGTTGTACTTGACTCTTGTCTTTTATATTCAGTCAATCACTAAACTCTATGATTCTTTTTTCATAATATCTCTTGTTGCCATCCTTTCCATTTCCACTGCTCTCACTTATTTAGATTCCTCACATCTGGCCTATTCCGAGACTGGTTAATTCAATAAGCATTCATGAAGCATCTACTCTATGTAAAGTATTGTGCTAGGTGCTAAAGACAGAAAAAACCCCATATAGTTTCTACTGTCAAGGAGATTATATACTAACTGAAAGTGGATATCTAACAAGTTGATAGATAAGTAAATCAAGGTAATTTGAGGAGAAAGTACTAATCATAAGAGACACAGAATTGTATTGTCTATATGGAAATAATTTAGAACATATACATAATGTAAATGTAAGGACAGGATGGAATTCTTTACTACAGACTAAACATCCCTCTAAAATGGCACTTTTTTGCTTATTAGTAAAAACCCTCTGTATCATTGACAGAATTCTGAAATTTTGAGCTTTATTATCATAGGTACAGGTGGACACTCAGGAGAAAAAGACCTATTGGCCCAGGTTTATATAATATACTTCAGATGCTCATTGGAGCGGGGCACTAAGAAGGGAATAACAAAAGTAATAGTGTTTCTTTTTACTGTAAAGGATCTCAACTATTAGCATTTATTTTCAAAATATAGGACATTGCACATAATGTAGCTCATAGACAATAAGCTAAGAGAAGTTACTGGACAGATGGCACTACTTTACCTTTGAATTTTGTATTTTTAGGTCCATTGTACTACATTTTAATGCAGCCTGTGCTTTCCTTGAACAAGACACTCTCTCTCACCATAAGACCTGACAGTGTTGCTAAGCTTAAAATATTTTCCATAATGCTCTTTCTTTTCTGAACACCTTATGTTTGATGATTAAAATCAATATGAGGGGTATTAAAGAAAGTTTTAAGAATATATTTGTAGCTTCTCATAGGAATAATTAAAAAGCTACCACATTATCTTTGAAATGTTATTATATATCAATACACTTTTCTCTAAAATTCTATTTATGAATAGTATCTAGTATTATGAGGAGCAGTGTTGTATGGTAGACAGAGACAGCCTCTTAATCAGGAAGACCAGAATGGGTTCAAGTACCACTTCTGACATATAAATATGGTGTGATGGTAGGTAAGTCACTTAAACTTTAACTCTCTAAGGCACTAAGCTGCAGAAGAATTGCTGATCTGCTTTGGTAGAGGATATTTTTCACAGTGAGTTCCCTATACCAATTAAATCTTAGGTCCAGACTAAACAATAAATGAAGAAATCCCTATTATTATAACTTTTTAATCTCATTTCAAGAAATTGGCAACAGGATTTCATTTCAAATTATTTATACTTTAAAAACTTTATTTCAGTAACATAGGGTAAAATAACAAATCCTTTGAAAACACACACAAAAGGAAATTTTTGTTACTTAGTTGCTCTAAGTTTCAATTGTCTCATCTGTAAAATGAGAATAATGATGTCTGTCTTGTTTTTACTTCATTGAATTGTTGTGAGGATGAAATGTAATAATGTATAGAAAAGTACTCTGAACATTGCACAGTTCCATGCAATTGTGAGAATTCATTATATGTCTCCCTCTTTCCTCCGTCCCTGCACTGTCCCTTCCACTCCAGCCCAGGAGATTTTATGTGCAGGAGCTGAATTCCCTCATCTCTGATAAATCTGTTGAGGGCCTTTTTATATTAGTTTGCACTATTTCAACTTTTGATAAAGATGGGATAGAAAACTGGACCTGATTTTTTAAAATCAAATTTTGTTAATATGAATTTAATAATTTGTACATCTTGATAATTAATTAATGGAAAAGTATACTAGCAATATTACAAATACAACTTTAAGGAGAAGTTAATGCTCTTCTTTAAAATTTAACATTCTGGGATAGGTCCCTTTACTGAAAACACAGCTAAATGAGAGTTCCTGGCCACATCTGTTAGCCAAACCACTGGACTGGAGATTTAGTCTTTCAAAAATTATCTAAGAGGGGAAAAGTCAGAACCTTTTGTTATTCAAGAAGTTTTGTTTTTTTAGAAGAAAAGGATATGATCTGCTGGTGGTACCTTTTATTCCCACCCTTTCTTCAGAGATTCAGGCAAGTGGAATCATCAGGGCCATATGGATTCACTTTGTTTCCCTGGCTGACAGTTCTTTTGCTTCCCACAGAGGCAAATTTAGGCTGGAAAGAATATATAATGTGGGAGGTCTTTAATACTAAAAATTAAGTAAAATAAAATGCAGATGTCCAGAGAATGCCTACAAACAAGCTGTCTCTGTAATAAATAGCCAACCAGAATAAATATATTTGTGCATCTGTATGAGACTAGCTGGCAGATTTAAAACTGAAGATCTGTTTAAGATCACCATAATTAAGAAAAACACAAGAAAACAAACCACTGGAAATTTTAAAAGTAAAGTTCTCAATAAGAAGTGCTGGGAATCTATAAGGTACAAATATGATAGACAAGAAAGACAGTCACAAAATTGCATTTCAAGGAAAGTACTAATGTAACAAATACATAACAATTCATCTGGCGTTAGTAACTTTACAGTTGTAACAAAATCTGTTGCCAACTGATGCTACCCATTTTCTGTGCAAAACTGTTTTTACACACAAGCATTTTCATACCTTCAATTTAGATTTTGTATTGTTATATTCATTGACTGGAAAAACACAACTATCATGATAAATATTTTATTAAATAAAATATAGGATAGGATATGATTATAGAGTTTAGAATATTAAAAGTATTTTAGGTTGTAGCTGCATGGCATTTTCTGTAAACCTGAAGATCATTTCAAAGAATTATATTTTATTTTTTAAAATTTCTATAAGAGATAATCTTTGGAGAGGATATTAAGGGTTTGTTAATATGACAAAATTAATTATTTTATGGCCAATTAAGGGTTTTTTTTGATGAGTATAAATCATAGGTTTGGAACTGTAAGGGACCTTAGACATCATTTAGTCCAGTGGTGTCAAACTCAAATAGAAATGATCCCTGAGAGCCGCATATTGACTTGGAAAACCACAAGTTAACATTATCTATGTTGTTATATTTTCATTTATTTTGTTAAACATTTCCTGATTATATTTTAATGTTTCTGGCTGCACCCAGGAGTTTTGCAGGCTAAACGGGGCCTCTGAGTAGTCTAGCCTCTTCATTTTACAGATGAAAATAATGGCACTTGAGGTTGAGTAACCTTGCCCAAGGTCACATAAATAATAAGCTACAATACCCAGATAGTAACCCTTGTTCTCTGACTTCAAACCCAATGAATTTTTCTACTCCTTCACACTGCCTCCTAATGGATCTAATATCTCATTGATGTGGGCATTTCCTTCATCTGTGCAGATCAAAACTGATCTCCAGCTTCTCATTTTGTTTTGCCCGGCTGGCATGTTTAGTGGTGCTTACTACATGCACCAAAATTTAAAGGTTCATCTCCCCCAAACCTGTTCTTCCAAACATCCCTATTTCTGCTTCACCAGCATCCTTCCAATCACTCAAATGAATAATGTGAGGGTCATGCATTTCACTCTTCTTCACTGAGTATATCCAGCCAGCTGTTAAGTCTTTTCTATTCTGCCTTCTACCAATATAGCATTCCTGCAACTGTACCACTCTATCCACTCAAATGGCCTCGACATGGTTCAGGACCTCATCACCTCTCACATGGACTATTGTAATATCATCCTAATTGGCCTCTCTGTTTCTAGGTTTTTTCCCCCCTCTCCTATCCATAAATTCAGTGCAACTCAGAAAACATTTATTAAGAATTCACTATGTGCAAAGAATTGTTCTAGGTGCAGAGGATAGAAAGACCACTGTGAAAGTCCCTAGCATCAAGGATCTTATATTCTATTGGGATTAGAAGGATACAAAATATACACAGATTAGTATAAATAGAAAAGAATGTCAGGAGCCAAAGTGTGTTAACATCGATGGGGGTGGGGGAGTTGGTCCAGCAAAATCTTTGTGTAGGAGGTGTACCAGAAAGAATAGGTCTGACCATGTCATTGCCTTGTTTAAGAATATTTAGTGGCTGCCCATTGCTTGTAGGATAAAATACAAATTCTTTTTTTTTTTTTTGGTGAGGCAATTGGGGTTAAGTGACTTGGCCAGTCACACAGCTAGAGAGTGTTATGTGTCTGAGGCCGGATTTGAACTCAAGTCCTCCAAACTGCAGGGCCAGTGCTCTCTTCACTTACTTGTCTCTACAAATTCTTCTAGTGGGCATTTAAAGTCCCTCACCAAGTGGTCACAGCCTTCTTTTTCAGATAGTTCACAGTACTCCCCTTCACAAGTTCAAAGTTCCAGCCAAATAGAACTCTGCTGAATTCTGCAGTGGGCCTTCCATGTGGGGTCTCTTGGGACTCCTTCACTGCTAAGCTCAGGTGCCACTTCCTGTAGGAAGCCTTCTGTGATTTCCCCAAGTTGTTATCAGTTCATTCTGTTTATAAGCTGAATCTCCTAAGAGAAGGAAGGAAGGAAGTGAGAAAAGAAGGAAGGAGAAAAGTGAAAAGGAAGTGAAGAAGGAAGGAAAGAAGCAAGGAAGGAAGGAGAGAAGTGAGGAAGAAAGGAAGGGAGGAAGGGAGGGAGGAAGGAAATAAGAAAGGTAGGAAGGGAGGGAGGAAGGAAAGAATAAGCATTTATTAAATGTTTACTTTGCGCTGGTGTTGGGGATATAAATACAAGCAAAAAGGAAAACAGTTCCTGCCTTCAAGGAGCTAACATTTTAATGGATAAAGGGGGAAGGTCAATTTACCTGGCAGAAAAGGGCATGATTTTGAAGTCCAAAAGGGCAGAAACAGGGTTAGGAGGGTTATGAAGACTGCCTGGACTGGGCTCCTTCACAAAATGGAGTATCCTGGAGGAACTCACCAATGGGAAAAAGAAAGTTGGCTCTTGCAGAAGAATATTTCATGGTGAGTTGGCTTAAGGGATAGCAGCATGATCTAGGGAGAGAGGGCTCTAGGTGCTAAGGGAAGTTCCAGTATAAGGCATCAGTACAGGCATGATTTTGAGATTTAGAGGTCAAGAACAGGGTCAGGAGGAGAATATAACAGAACGTACATCCTTGAGGGTAGGGATTGTTATTTGCTTTTTTGACTTTGTATCCCTAGAACCTAGCACAGTTTCCTGTATGTGGCAGGCATTTAAATATTTGTTGACTTGACTTGAATTTTACCCAATAGGCATATCTCTCTGTTTTGGTCATATTGAGGATTAATTTTGCCATAATATATTGTTTCAACTATAAATTGATTTAAATTGGCTATTGATAGCCAAAAATACTGAATCTACTATTTCCTCTACAAGTAAGACTAGAAATACCACAAACACTCTAAGGTTTGATGCTTATTTAAAATAGTTTAGAAAAATGTATAGAAGTTTTATAAATAGCCATTTTTTCATTTACTTTATATCATATTACTAAATTCTTCCCTTCTCAGAGGTAGTCTCAGAGACTGGCAAACTTTATTATGCATAGTTAGCACTCAATATATCATTGTTGAATTGAATTCTTAGATCCCAGTGACTGGGGAGAGAGCCTTTTAACTACATTTGAGATACCATTAATAGTAGATGTTGTTCAGTCATTTCAGTTGTGTCTGACTCGTGCTGACCCCCATTTAGAGTTTTCTTGGCAAAGATACTGGAGTGGTTTGCCATTTCCTTCTGCAGCTCATTTTACAGATGGGGAAACTGAGGCAAACAGGGTTAAGTGACTTGCCCAGGGTCACATAGCTAGTAAGTGTCTGAGGCCAGATTTGAACTCAGGTCAGGTCCAGCACTCTATCCACTGTGCCACCTAGCAGCCCCATTAGTAGATAGCTATTGTATGTATGACTGATACAGAAACTTCCACTGAATTCCCCTTCTGATGTCTCATTATGACATGGTGGTAATTCTGGATTCTCAGAGGCTATGCCAGTTGATGTCACCACTAGCTTGTCAGGCCAAGCTGGAAAGGCTTTGCATAAAACCTGGTGATGCCCTGTATAGCTGCTGTATGAAGACCAGTCTAGTTTGTAGGGGCTCATCATATGAAATTTAGCCAAAGAATGGTGGATTTTTCTTTTTTGAGGAACAGCAACTTTTGAAACTTTCTTCTAAGGAAAGTTTGCATAGAAAGTTGATGATCTGAATCAGTGGAGGAGCAACCACACTGATGAAATTGTGGATCCTTAGAGGATTGAATAAGTATAGAAACCATATTATTTACAGGAATTGGAATCTAATCTGAATCTAGTATAGCTGGCTTTATTATTTCATTCCTCTAATGCCTCCCTATTTCCAAAAATGGGATTAACCAAAAAATGGGTCAGCCTTACCTTATATAGTCTTATCTTGCACCAGTGTTGCTAGGAATGGTAATCATGAAGTACAACAGAACTATAAATGGTGTATTTCTATTTAATAATTATAGATCAATCCTCTATCTGTGGACTCCTCTTTTCCTTTTCTTATTAAGATGATGGTTCTATTTTGTACTGGGAGAAAAATATATAAAGCCTAGACATAAAAAATTAACTGTTCTGTATGTCCTTTCACTTAAATTGGCAGCCTTCCTGTCTCGGAACAAATTGTTCTCATCTGCCCATTCTAACAGGGGAAGTCTTCACATGTTTGGAGTAGACATCTCCCTAACTCACTGATGGGTTTGAGGCCTGGGGGTTACCCTTAACCTGGTTTGGCCAGTTTGCTGAGACAGTTTTACTCACATGTGGTCTCTTCACATGCTGTTTGTCTTTTTTTTTTTTTTTGAGGAAGACCAATGACATATCTTGTGATGACTGTGATGTCTTGGATTTCTTATCAATTGGATTTAAGTGAGGCAGAGATTCTCAAAGTCAATAGCCTCACTCTTCCAATGGCAAGACAAAGTTGGATGTGGTTTGCTAAGGGATTCATCTATTGTTCTTATTCTTACATCAATTTTATTAAGAGTAACATTTTACCATGCTTTCATTTAACTGTTGATAATAATCAACTAATTTCTTTCAATAGAATCAACCCCTAAGTTACCAAAAAAAAAAGAAAAAAGAAAAAATGGTGAGTTGGGTGACAGGTGGACACAACAGGTAGATGAGCAGCCCTGAAAAGAGCTTGGCCAGCCCATCTCAAAGGGAAGGCACTAGCATTAGTACACCAGAGGTGCTAGTTCTCCTTGGGTGCCCCATATACCCATTTTTGAATGAATGAATCTCCTTGAGAAACTTCAGCTCTTCTAGCTCTGAGATTATGACTTTATCTAAGTAATTTATGAAGCACTAAGTGGATATCTGATTAATAGGGGCAAGACAAATAGTTTGTTGTTTTGTTTTAAAGTTAATGCAATTGGGCAAGAAAGTCCACCAGGGAGAACCAATGGGGACCTAGTCCCACCTGTGAAAAGTGTGAACTTGTCAGGATGAGTAGCTGTCCCATTCCTCAAATTCACCCTAATGGGTTGTGTGTGTGGTTTGTCCTTTGTTCTTAAAGAGGACGGTGACATCAGGGAGATGATGATGTGACTTGCAATTAACTTTGATTTGAGTGAGGCAGGGCTGTGCAAAGTCACCAGCCTCACTTTCTCCTCTGGAGCCATCTGGGTGCAGTGGCCAGATATTGATCAGGATGACTGGAGTTGGCTTAGGATACAGTGGGAGACCTTGGCCCTTTTAAGCTAAGGTCTTTTCAGGTTCTCATTTTGAGTGAGGCAACGCCCATTCAGTGAATAGGCCTCTTTCAGAAGTGAGTCAAGGGATGGTCCCTTTAATTAAAATAAATAAATAAATACATCAAACTGGGAGGGGGAAGATTCTCTGGGTTGCTGGCCAAAAGAGAAACAGTTACTATTTACATTCACTCAGGGCCAGGAGGGTCCAAAAAGTAACCATTAAGTGGGACCTATTGTTGTCCAATCCATGAGATCCAGAGTGAATTGGGTTTAAGGCTTGGTCTTTGAGAAAGAAATCTAGCCAGTAAACCCCAAGTTAATTAGTGGGCTTTTGGCCATCAAAATTTAACTTCCTTTGGGCAGAATACCCTCAAGTAAAGGGAGAGGAGCGGAGAGAGGATAGGAGGAGGGGAGGGGATAGTAGGGGACAGACTGAGTTGCCCAACTGGAACTGGCCAGCTGGCCCATTAAGGCAGCTCGAACTACTCACATGTTGCTTCTGCTATATTTCATTAGAAGTACTAAAACAAACCTCCCCCCTCTTTGGGGGAGGGGAAAAGAGGCAGTGGGGAGAAGAGGCAGTAAGTATTCCTGTTTTGCAAATGGTCTATCCAAGTCAGAAAAATACTTTTGCAAAGTTGACACAGTATTATCAGCTCAGACTCCTCTAATTCTGTTAGATTTATCAAGCATTCCCCTCCCTCCATGTTCCAAAATGTTACTTTTCATTCAATACCTTGAATACATTGCCCTTCTATCAGGAGGTGGGAAGCTTCTTTCATTACCATCCTTTGGGGTCATGGTCCATCAGTGACAGCGTTGCTTAAAATTCTCAAGTCTTTTAAAGTTGTTTTTCTTTACAATGTTGTTCAGCAAGTATTTATTCCATGCCTACTATGTGCTGGGGACAAAAAGACAAAATGGAAATAATCCCTGAACTCAAGGAACTGACATTCTACTGGGGAGGTGGAAGGAAAACAAGACATGCCTAGATTAAAACATTTAAAACATGTAATACAAAGCGACTGGGGCTGGAGAGGGCCAATTGCTGGAGGAATCACAAAAGGATTGTTGTAGGAGGTGGGGCTTCAGACAAGCTCTGAAGGAAACAAAGGATTGCAATAGGCAGAGGTAAGAAGGTACTAAAGGAAGATCAATGAACCCTCAACCTACTAAGTGCCAGAACTGTGCTAAGGTTACAGAGTCAAAAATAAAAGAATCCCTGCCTTCAAGGCCAAATGAAGTCAAGAAGCATTTATTAAGCACTTATATGCCAGGCACTATGCTCTGGGGATAGAAAGACAGTTCCAACTCTTAAGGAGCTCATAATCTAACGGGAGAGACAACATAAAAAAATGTACAAATGTACAACATGTACAAATAACACATACACAGAATGAATTGGAAATAATTTCAGAGGGAAAGTGTTAGTATTAAGGGGGATTGGGAAAGGCCTTTTACAGAAGCCAAGAAAATCAGTAGGCAGAGATGGGGGGAGGGGTGTAGAATTCCAGCGGAACAACTAATGAAAATGCATGGAATGCAGAGACTGAGTGTCTTATCCAAGGAATAGCAAGGAGGCCAGGGTCACTGGATTAGAGAGTATGTAAAGGAGTAAAATGTAAGACTACTGGAAGGATAGGAAGGGGCCAGGTTATTAAGCGTTTTAAAAGCCACAGGATTTTATATTTGAACCTGGAAGTAACAGGGAGACACTAGAGTACGTTTATTTATTTAAAATAGTATTTTATTTATTCCAATTATATATAAAGACAATTTTTAACATTCATCTTTACAAAATTTTGAATTCCAAATTTCTCTCTCCACTCCATTTTTCCTAAAATGATAAGCAATTTTATATGTTATCTGTGTGCATTCATGTAAAACATATTTCCATATCAGTAATATTGTGAAAGAAATGGACCAAAAGGAAAAAACCCTCCAAAATAAAGTGAAAATAGCATGCTTTGATCTGCATTCAGAGTCCATCAGTTCTTTCTCTGAATGTGGATAGCATTTTCCATCATGAGTCCTTTGGAATTGTTTTGGATCATTGTATTGTTGAGAAGAGCTAAGTCATTCATAGTTGATCATCATATAATGTTGCTGTTACTGTATACAATGTTCTCCTGGCTCTGCTCATCTCACTTCCTATCAGTTCATGCAAGTGTTTCCAGATTTTCCTGTCTGCTCATCATTTCTTATTGCACAATAGTATTCCATTACATTCATATACCACAGCTTGTTCAGCCATTCCCCAACTGATGGGTTTCTCCTCAGTTTCCAATATTTTGACCCCATAAAAAGAGCTGCTATAGGTATTTTTGTACACATGACCTTTTTGGGATACAGACCTAGTAGTGGCATTGCTGGATGAAATGGTATGCACAGTTTGGTTGCCCTTTGGGCATAGTTCCAGATTGCTCTCCAGAATAGTTGCATCAGTTTACAACTCCACCAGCAATGCATTGTGTCCCAATTTTCCTGCCTTTCCAATGTTTATCATTTTCCTTTTTGTCATATTAGCCAATCCTACAGGTGTGAGGTGGTACCTCAGAGTTGTTTTAATTTGAATTTTTCTAATCCAACATGATTTAGAACATGTCATCATATGCTTATAGCTAGCTTTGATTTCTTCATCTGAAAACTGCCTATTCATATCCTTTGACCATTTATCAGTTGGGGAATGGCTTGTATTCTTATAAATTTGACTGAGTTCTCCACATATTTGAGAAATGAGGCCTCTATCAGAGACACTTGCTGTGAAGATAGCTTCCCAGCTTTCTGCCTTCCTTTTAATTTTGGTTGTATTGGTTTTGTTTGTGCAAGACCCTTTTAATTTAATACAATCAAAATTATTTTACATTTCATAATGCTTTCTGTCTCTTGTTTGGCCATAAATTCTTCCCCTATCCATAGATGTGACAGATAAACTATTCTTTGCTCTCCCAATTTGCTTATAGTATCACCCTTTATGTCTAAATCATGTACCCATTTTGATACTATCTTGGTATACAATAAGATGCTTCCCTAGAATTAGTTTTTCTGCCATACTATTTTCCAGTTTTCCCAGTAGTTTGAATCAAACAGGGAGTTCTTATCCCAGAGGCTAGTTTACTATGGTCAGCCACTGGAGTTTATTGAGTGTGTGGGTGCATGTGACATCATCAGACCTGGGCTTTAGAAGATTCATTTGACATTGAGTGGAGGACAGATGGGAGAGGGGAGGGACTTGAACCTAGGAGAGCAACCAGAATGAGAAAGGGTGGGGAGGGTGAAAGGGAAGAGAACAAGCATTTTATATAGTGCCAATTCTGTGCCAGGCACTGTGCTAAACTTGCAAATATCATCTCATTCGAGTCTCACAACAACCCTTTGATGTAGGGGCTGTTACCTCCCATTTCACAGATGAGGAGACTGAGGCAGACAGGTGAAGTGACTTGCCCAGAGTGACAAAGCCTCTCTGGTCAGAATTTGAACTCAGATCTTCCAGACTTCGGGCCCAGCGCTGTAGCCATTGTGCTCACTCCTTGGGCAGCAGGTGATTAATCTGCACCAGGGTTGGTTGTAGTGTCAGAACAAAGAAGAGGATGTATAGGAGAGATGGTCTGATGTTAAGCCAGTCATCACTTATTAGGCGCCTACTTTTTACCAGGCATTGCTAAGCACTGGGGATACAAAGAAAGGCAAACAACCAAACCAGTCTTAAGGGGCTGCAATCTACCGGGCCGGCACCGAACGCCAAGCACAGGGGTTCGCGTTTCACAAGGTGGAAGGCAGAAAAGGCCCGCGGAGGTCACGTGGGCCAACCGGCTCCTTTTGCAGATGGGGAAACTGAGGGGCCTGGGAGGCTCGGCGGCGGCGCGGGAGGAGGAGGAGGAAGAGGAGCGGGCGCGCGCGGCGTGGCTCTCGCTGCGCAGGAAGTTCCTGTTGGGGCTCGGGCTGTAACCTTGGGCCACTTCCCCAGCCTGTCCGGAGCGGAGGGAGGGGACAACGCGCGTGCGGAAGCGCCGTGCTGCGCTCCCCCAGCCCCGGGAGCAGGCGCAGGCGGCGGCGGCGGCGGCGGCGGCGGCGCAGGAGGACGAGCGGCGGCGGCGGGGCGAGGCGAGGCCTACGCGGGCCGCACCGCCGGCATGTCCCTGGTGGCCGAAGCCTTGGTCTCCCAGGTCGCAGGTAGCGCGCGCTCTTCCGTGCCGGGGCCGCGGGGGTGGGGTGGGGGGGCGGAGCCGGGGCGGGCTGCGGCACCCCGCGGGGCCGGGGAGGTGACCGGGGGAGCTGCTGCCTGGCTTGGGAGGGAGACCTGCAAGGCCCGGCCTCCTCCGCGGGCCAGGAGGCTTAAGAGTGCAGGAGGGACTGTGGGCATCGCTCTGCCCCGGCCACGTTAGATGGGACCGGGGGGGGGCTGGGCGTCCCTGTGCCCCTGCCCTTTGACCCCGGCTTGGAACGTGCGGCTGCGGGAGCCCCCCCCGGGGGGCGGGGCTTGGGGCTGGACCGAACCCGGGCCCCGGCCGTGGGGTGGTGCGTGGGGGAGGGAGGGGCTCGTCTAGCGAAAGTCCTCATTGGGATACTGGCCAATACACCGATCCGTGGAGGATCCGAAGCGTGGACCCCGGAAAGAGCCGTAGAGGTCATCAGAGGTCATCCAGCTCAACTTACTCCGATGTGGCAAGAGATGAGGGAAACTTCCTTCTGCAGAGGCTGGGATAAGTAGGCCGGTTTTGAACTTGGGTTCTCAGGTTCCTAAACCGTCTCCAAATAAGTCTTTTCACCGAACCCCGATGACTTTGTTCACAAATTAAGCAGCCCTTTGTAGATATCGATGATCGGAATCTGAAATAGCCGTTTACAGGCCAAAGATAATTGAAATTAAAACGAAAAAGCTTTGAAAATATCAAATGCCTAAAATTGAAATAGGGAATGGGGAAAATCTAAATGAGTTTCTTGAGGGCAGAGGCCTTTTCTATGTGTTTTTTAAAAATCTTTTCTATACCTAGCACCCCACACAATGCTTTTGCACATAGTTCAAGCTATATAAGTGTTTGTGGAATTGATATGAGTAATTACGAGAACTTGGAGAGATTGTTAACAAGTATGTTTGCAAAAAAAAAATGAAGTGCTTTGACTCCATAAGTAGGTATTCATTTTTAAAATTTTTTAATGTTCTTTTTTGAGTTCCAAACTCTCCCTCCCTCCAGCTCCTCTCCCACCCATTGAGAAGGCGAGCAATATGGTACCCATTATACAGGTGAAGTCACAAAAATTGTATTTACATAGTAGGTGTGTGGCAGAAAAAAGCGAGAAAAGTAAAGTGAAAGAAAATATGCTTTAATGACCCTCAGAGTGTGGTTAGCATGTTTCATCGTGAGTCCTTTGGAATTATCAAGGATAATTGTATTGACCAGAGTAGCTAAGCCTTTTCAGTTGGTCATTATTACAGTATTGCTGTTCCTGTATACAATATGTGCCTGGTTCTACTCACTTCACTTTGCATCAGCTTATATAAGTTTTCAAATGGGTGTTCGTTTTAAAATCAGAAGGTTAAGTTCAAAGTCCCAGTGTAGGTACTATAATATTCTCCAAAGTGTTTTTCAATCTGTTCTATACATGTGACTACTGTTATTTTAACTTTGGCCTTAAATTTTTTTGTTTTGCTGTGATAGGTATTTTTCTCTTTGTATTTACAGGAAACAAAAAACAATTGGGTAATTTTTAAACAAAGCAGGGATTCATCAGCATTTCGTCCTTTACACAAACATCAAATTATAATTTTTCCGTTCTGGAAGTCACTTTTTAGATTTTCAGAATCTACTTGCTGTGTTCCAAGAGACCGGAAAGATAGCTACTGTTAACTCCCACTGTTGCTCATATATTGTATACCAACCAGGGTAGAGTGGCAGTCAGATCTAGTAGGTAGAAAAATTTTGGTTCAGAGACTCCTTTTGATACATACCACATTAAGACCATAGACAAGTCACTTAACTGTTTGGCACCCTAGGCAACTCTTTAGTTTACAGAAGTGCTTTGACCAACTACCACCATTAAAAAAAAAACCAAAACAGCCCACCATAGCATATATCCCAAAGTATGATTTAAAAAAAAAATGTGATCCAGTGTTTTAGGAGTTTCCTCTCATACTAATTTTCATAATTTATAGAAGTTGGCCCCTTTTAACCTACAGTTCTTTATTTGCCTATTTATGTTGTCTCTTTCATTGTAGTTGAAGGTACTTCAAAAAATGAAATTTTTCAATAAAAATAGTGGTGAAAGTAATAAAAATAGGTCTCCAACTCAGGGTGGCTAATGGACCTATACATGTGTTATTACTGTAGACTAAGGGGCCAAAGAGTAACATCCATAGTCTAAACAAAAGAAATTAATTGGAGATGTGGTTAAACCACTCCATGATGTCACCATCTGAAGCTTAGGTCTACCTTCTCAAATGTTTCCACTATTCCTTAATAATAAATCTCTCATTTTTCCAGACTGGAGAGTAAAAAAGTTTGAAGTGTATTCAATGCTTTGCTAACTACTTTTCTTCTCTGGCAATTAGCTTGATGCATTTTTCTTTATTTGTTCATCAGTCAACTGAGTGATGAGTTCTTCAATCAGCAAGTATTTATGAGGTATCCATTATGTGCCAAGCTCTGTATTAGCCATTGGGGATATGATGACAAAAATAAAACTACCCTCAACAAGCTTACATTCTGTGATCTGGAAAGTAACATTTACACACATAACATATTATATGTACATATAGACCTACATAATATATGTGTTAATACTAGTGAAATAGCATTTGCAGAGGGGAATTAGGAAAATCCTCATGTGGGAGGTGGCATTTGAACTGAGCTTTGAAAGAAACTAGAAATCCTGAAAGGTAGAGGTGAAGGAGGTGAAGGCATTGAGGACAGCCTGTGTAAAGGTACAGAAGTGCAAAGTGAATTGTGCTCTGAGGAACAAGAACAGTTTGTCTGGACTGTAGACTGAAGAGGAGTGATATATTATGAGGCAGGAAAGGTAATTTGGAGCCAGGTTGTGCAGGGCCTTAAATGCCAAACAGATATTGCAGGTGAAGAGTTGTATGCAGGGAACCAAAAGAGCTTGGAGAACATGAAAGGGAATAATATATATAAAGCTAGCAATGTGGTTATAGAAAGATTCTGGACAGGATGGTTCAAATGTGTTCATTTACTGATGAGGAAACTGCAACACAAAAGGTTACATAGGAATTAAGTAGCAGGATTAGAAGAACCCAGGTCATCCTTTAAAAGCACTGCGCAGCTCCTCATTCTCCCTCAGCTGCCGTAACCAAGTCCTGTGGATTCTGCCTTCACATCTCAGCCCCAGGCCCTTCTCTCTGAGTCAAATAAGGACCATCCTCAAAGGCTGTCATCACCTCTTGCCGTTAGTATTGCAAATAATCTCCTAATTGATCTTATTACCCTCAGCTCTCCCTTCCCCAAGCCGGGCTCCAAAATGACCAGAGTAACTTTCCTAAAGCATATAGATGTGCAGGGAAGTCTGGAGGAGCAGTTGGTTTGGGGGGAAGAGATGATGAGTTTTGTTTTCAATTTGTCGAGTTTGAGATACTTATGGGACATCCTGTTCTTAAGTGCTTTATTCAGTAGTTGGTTGGTGCTGTAAAACTAGAGCTCAGGAGAGAAACTAAGGCTGAACATTTAATTCAGTGTTGGTAAGAGGTATCAGGCTTTGAGCCAAGAACGCCTGTTCTACAAGTTTAAATTCAATGGTTCCTGTGTTTTTAGTGATATCTAGGTGAAAAATACTTTAAAAAATATAGGTTGTTAGAGTAATACTTAATATTCAGGTGTCAGTATTTTAATCATTAGAAGTTCAGAATGCTGCATATGGCCATTTGATGCATTAATTAATTGAGGAAAAAAATTTCAGTATCAGACTTTTTGAGTCGTAGGGAAACTTAGAAATAATCTAGTTCGGCCCTATTTTACAGCCCCTTGAGGAGCTTGTCCAAGTAACTTCAAGAACTTTCTTGTCCAAAGTTAAACAGCAAATAGGTGTCAGAGCCAGAATTAGAATTTGGTGTCCAGATTTCTAATTTGGTCCTCTTTCCACCATTTTATATTGCTTTTCACATTGAGGCAAAGTACCAGAGTGGCTCCATTCAGCCGATGAAGTGATTTTCCTAATTCTGACCAGGTCACCACTCCCCACTCAATAATAATAATGCTCTCTGGCATTCAGAGCCTTTCATAACTTAGCCCCCTCCTACATTTCCACTCTTCTTCCACATGCACTCTTAGGTCCATTATGACTTGTTCTCATGTTGTCTCTGTTGTTAGATTGAGCTTCTTGAGGGCAGGGGCTGTCTTTTGCTTCTTTTTGTATCCTCTATCTCTTAGCACAGTGCCTAGCACATAGTAGGCACTTAATGTTTGTTGATTGATTGATATATAAATTTAAGAAATGCACTTAAGGCAGGAATTCTTATCCCAGGGTCCATAGTAATGGAATATTTTTTGTGGGGAATATGAACTTGGATGGGAAGAGAATTTAGCTCTATTTCAATATAATTGGTTTCCTTTGTAACTGTATGAATGTATTAAAATTTTATTCTGAAAAGGCAGGAGGGGAATAAGCATTTATTAAGTTACTACTATGTGCCAGGCACTGAGCTAAATGCTTTGCAAATATCTCATTTGAGGAGTGTAAAGACCAGACACTTAAGGGATTCATGACACAAAACAAGGTCAAGAACCTCTGAATTAAGAGACTTGAAGATGACTGTATGAACTCTTAATTTGTGGTTCCTTTACATAATTAAAGACCCATATTTCAATATGAAATGGGGTGGGGGTGGGGGAGGGTGGGTAGTATACTTTCCAAATGTATTCATTACCTTCCTGGCCAAACAGTTCAAATAGCTGTGGAATTCCCTTTAGATGGTGAGATCCTACTCTTTGTAGATAACATGTGCTGATTGCAGTTAAGTCCTTCTCATTGTGATCTGTGACCTAATAATCACACAGAGTAAATCAAGTGGTTAAAGGATGGTTATTGTCCAGATTATATGAGGTTGAGTGGTAGCCCTTTGAGTTATGAACATGAGTTCATAAACAGGCACTTTGTGAGTTAGCTCATCATGGACAGGCACTATTGTATAGGTAGTGAGCTGGGCCTAGAACTGAAGAGAGACAGAGAGCACTGTAGATTGCATTTGGGTAATTGTGTAGTGCTTTTAATGGATGACCTAGGTTCTAATCCTGCTACTTAATTCCTATATAACCTTTTGTGTTGCAGTTTCCTCGTCAGTAAATTAACACATTTGGATCATCCTGTCCAGAATCTTTCTATAACCACATTTCTAGCTTTATATATTCCCTTTCATGTTCTCCAAGCTCAACCAAACTAACCTTTTGGTTCCTTGCATACAACTCTTCATCTGTGTGCCTTTCACAGGCTCTCTTCCCATGTCTGGCATACACTTCCTTCTTAGAATTGCATCTTAGAATTTTTAGTTTATTTACAATCTCTGCTTAGAGCTTGGTCAGACATTGCAGATGTCAAGGTCATCCACTGTATCCTGGGCCATTGCCAGTTACCTTGATTTTTGTCCTGCCACTGGACTTTAATGACTCAGGAAGAGAGAGTGATAGGATTTTAGAACTGGCAGACCCTAGAGGTAGATTTTAGACGTTTGATATCTAGTCCTACCCTCTCATTTTACAAATGGGTAAACTCAATTTGAGGGTAGCACAGTCTGAATTTGCTGCTTTTCATTTTAGGAAATTCATTTTTTTGTAACAGTCTGTGAAATGATGTACAAGTCATCAAACACTGCCTGCTACATTTAAAGTGTTGTATTAGGCACTGAGTATTAAAAGCTGAATGGAACAGATCCTGCTGATTATTGTATTTTTCTGCCTGTCTAAGACAGGTTCCCAAGTAAGGGATTGAATTTTTTTTTTATGGTCATTTGACTAAGTGGCAACAGTCAGTAAACATTTATTATGCATATACTTATGTGCCAAGCCAGTGCTAAGCCCTGGGGATAAAAAGAAAGGCAATAGATAATCTCTGCTCTCAAGGAACTCATAATCTCTTCTTTTGACTTGGTTTTATTGTTTCTTGGTATCTTATGGAGTCATTTGCTTCCCGGGCAAATTCTAATTTTTAAGGAATTATTTTTTTTCAGTGAGCTTTTGTACCTCTTTTTCCATTTGTCCAGTTCTGTTTTTTAAGGTGTTATTTTCTTCAGTATTTTTTTGTATCTCTTTTACCAAGCTATTGTCTTTTCATAATTTTCTTACCTTGCTTTCATTTCTTTACCTAATTTTTCATCTATCAATCTTGTTTGATCTTGAAAATCATTTTTGAGCTCTTCTAAGAATTCCTGTTGGGCTTGTGTCCAATTCACATTTTTCTTTGAGGCTTTGCTTGTAGCTGTTTTGACATCATTTTCTTCTGAATTTGTGTCTTGATTTTATATAGTACTTACTATGTGTTGGGCACTGTGCTAAGTGTTTTGCAATTATTATTTGATCCCACAGCAACCGTGGGAGGTAAGTTATTATCCCCATTTTATAGATGAAGAAACTGATACAAACCAAGGGTTAAGCGACTTGCTTAGAATCACACAGCTAGGAAGTGTCTGAGGCTGTATCTGAACCCAGGTCTTTCCGATTACAAGTCTGGTGTTATATATACTGCACCTCCTAGTGCTGCTCTAGGTTGTCCCTCTAGGCTAACACCTTTTGCTCCATTTTGTGTACTGCATTCTCCTAGCAGTTTATTACTTTCATCTGATTCTGCCCCTAATAGTGAATTTAACAAGATTTAAAAACTGTTCTGAGTTAATTTGAGTGTTTTGTCTATGCATGGTAACTGAAATTATGTAAATGAAGTTTATAATGTGGTATTCTATGTTACTTATTTTAAATAAGAATGTGTACTTTGATAAATTCTGTCTGTAAAAGAGAATGAGTTGGGGGCAGATCGTAGGTGTCCTCCAGGTGTTTTTCATTGGAGATGTATATGATAAAATGGATGCCAGGCAGGAATGAGTCTGGCTCTTGAAGCCTTTCCCCAACCCTCTTTGGGTTTCTGCTTTCTGTCTGCTGACCTACGGGGCTGTTGGGTGGCAGGTTCTTCGATGTCGTTCCACCTTTGCCACTAGTTCTTGGCCAGTGTCACGAGCCGACAGCCCTCTTATTCCAGAGTTGATTTCCTTCCTTCTCAGTTTGTTTATTCGTAGTTTGCAAGCAAGTCCTGTCCAACATTGCCAGTCTTGAAAACTACACTGGTAAGTAGGTGCATGCCAGAATTTAGGCTGCCAGTAAGCCTCAGGATCACTTTTTACTCATTTTGGCAAGCAGGTGCTGGAGGATGTAATTAATTAAGCCTTTTTGATTCGTAGGTTAGTTGGAGTTTCAATCATTTTCTCTTTAAAAATGTTGTTTAAACTTGATCATTAAAAGCAAAAATATTAAAACCTTGCAGAACTAAAAACCATTGTACATAAAATTGTAAACTAAATAGTTTGCTTTAAGTATATATTAACTTTAACAAAATTAAGAGCCCTGAAGTCAGGAGGACTTGAATTCAAATGAGCCTCAGACACTTGACACTTACTAGCTATGTGACCCTGGGCAAGTCACTTAACCTCAATTGCCTCATAAAAAAAGCCCCAAACAAGATAAAAACATTATATTTGCTTCCCTGTGCCCTTTTAATTTCTATCTTTTTTTGGGGGGGGGCTGGACACTGTATTTTATATAGAGTCTGCTAGGTGGCACAGTAGCTAGAATGCTGTGCTTGAAACCAGGAAGACCTGAGTTCAAATTCTGCCTTAGACACTAGCTGTGTGACCGTGGGCAAGTCACTTAACCTCTGTTTGTCTTAATCCAAATGGCAAACCACTCCAGTGTCTTTGCCAGGAAAACTCCATGGACAGTATGGTTCTTGGGGTCACGAAGAGTATGATGTGACCGGACAGCAGAACACTTCACATAGATGTAATCAGTTTCTTTGTCTTTACAAATTTGTTTTATTATTCATATTTGCCTTTCCTATGGCGTAATAATTTTTATCATGTCAGTAAATCATAAGTTCTTTGGCCATTCCCCAGTCATTTGACTTGTTGATTATATATTTTTTCTATTAAGAATAAAGCTGCTATGATTATTTTTGGTTCAGCTAGGTCCCTTTCCCCCTTCATCGTTCAGTGAAAGTGCTTTCTCCAGAGTTACCAGTGTACTCTTAGTTGTCCAGTCCAATGTCCTTTTCTCTGTCCTCATCCTTCTTGACCCCATTTATTACCCTCTTCTCCTTGATACTCTCTTCTTTCTAGGTTTCTGTGACACTACTCTCCTGGTTCTCTTCTTTCTATCTGACCATTCCTCCTTGGTCTCCTTTGCTGGACACCTCCTAACCATAGATGGATGTCCTGAGGACTCTGTCCTGGTCCCTCCCACTTCCTCTTTCTACTGCTTCACTTTGTGACTTTTTCAGCTCCTATAGATTCAGTCTATGCTAATGACTCTCAGATCTACTGAGAGAAAAAAAGAGGGGGGAGCAGCTAAGTGTTGCAGTGGATAGAGCACCAGCCCTGGAGTCAGGAGGACCTGAGTTCACATCTGGCCTCAGACCAAACACTTGACACTTACTAGCTGTGTGACCCTGGGCAAGTCACTTAACCCTAATTGCCTAAAAAAATAAGATCTCTAGCTGCTTATTAGGCATCTTGAGCTGGACGTCCAGTAGATATCTTAAACTTAGCATTTCCAAACCTAAACTCATTATCTTTCCTCCCAAATACTCCTCACTTCCAAACTTTCCTGTTACTGTTGAGGGTACCACCATTTTCCCAGTCCTCCTGGGCTCACAGCCTAGTCATCCTTGACCCCTCACTATCTTTTGTCCACTCCATACCTAATCTGTTGCCAAGGCCTGTCTGTTTTACCTTTGTAACATTTCTCAAATGTTGCCTCTTTTCCCTTCAGACAGTCAGTCACCACCCTGGTACAGGTTGCCTCCTGGTGGGTCTGCCTACCACCAATCTCTTCCCTACATTGGTCAATACTCCATTCACTTTGTTCAAAGTGATTTTCCTAAAGTGCAGGTCTGGCCATGTCACCTGTTGTAAGGCCCCGAATTCCCCACCCAGGGAATCTTGCATTGCCCTCCCAAACAGTGGGACGAGTTCAATACCAAAGGAAGAGGCCAAGGAGCTCCAGATTGATTGTAGGTAGTAGTTTAATCATCTGGGTTATTTACATTGGGAGTCAGTATGGTGGATCTCTGCCAAGAGTTCAGATAATCGGCGTTCTGGAGTGGGGACCAGACTAATGGTAGATCTGTTTGGAGACCCCCCCCCAAAAATCCCCATGGTAATTATAGAAATCAGACAAAGAGAAGAGGAGCTATAGGGTGCTTTATTGAGAATTAATAGATGTTTTGGTTTTTTTCTGCTTAGTTAATGTTTTGGCTACTATTTTAGTTTATGCTTAGTATTGAACCTGGTTCCCAGACATCAAGGTGTTTACCCAGCCCTGTTGGGTAGATGCCCAGGCACTCAAGGTAGATTACTGCTCATGTACCGGTCACAGTATCTAAGTAAGTTACGATTTTTTTAACAGGTCTGGGCTTCCACCTTTCACACAGTTAGGGTTAGGGTTAGTCCTGCCTTTCCAGTCTTTTTACACCTTCCTCCACCCCACCTCATACTGTTCTGTCCAGTGACACTGGCCTCCAGGCTGTTCCACAGATAAGACTCCATCTCGACTCTGGGCATTTTCTCTGGCTGTCTGTTCCCCCATTCCTGGATTAATCTCATTCCTCATCTGTGCCTCATCTCTGCCTCCTGGTTTTTCTGGCTTCCTTCAAATCCCAGCTAAAATTCTCCCTTATACAGGAAGCCTTTCCCAATCATTTATAATTCTAGTGCCTTTTCTCTTTTGATTGTTTTTATTTATCAGACATATATCTTGCTTGTACATATTTGTTTGCTTGTTTTGTCTCCATTAGATTGTGAGCTACTTGAGGGTAGGGATTGTTTTTGTCTTTCTTTGGCCCAGTGTTTAGCTCAGTGCCTGGCACACAGTAAACACTTGAATAAGTGCTTATTGGCTGACTGACCTTTCACTATTATGTTATATTATTATATTACTTTATATATCATCATGTCATATTAATATTATATTCCTAGCAATGGGGTTACTTGGGACAAAAGGTACGGACAGCTTTGTAACTCTTACACTGTATTTCTGTTTTGTTTTTTGAAATTATTGTACCAATTCACTGTTGTCATACATATAACTGATATAACTGTTCCTTCCTTCATCACCATTTAATTTTTAATTTAAAACTACATTTGTCAATTTAATAGAAATAAGTTGACATTCAGCTTGTTTTTATTTGAATTTCTCTTAGAGAATTTGAATAATATTCAAGTGTATATTAATAATTTGTATTTCTTTGAGAAATGTCTGCTCGTAGATTTCGACCATTTATCCACGGCACCATTCACTTCTTTACTACCACCGCTGAATTATATTTCTTGTTATTTTACCAGGACTTGCTGCATTTTGATCATAATATTTAATCTTGTTATGCCACAGTTTCTTCATTTTAATAATTTGGGTAAGAGTTGCAAACATACAAAACAAAATTATATATCATGTTAGAGCTTGAGGAGACCTTAGAGATCGTTTAGTCCAACCTTGTTTTAAGATAAAAGTAAAGGCTGAAACAAATTAGATGACCTACACAAAGTATACTTATCAGGTTGATGTTAGAGCCAGGATTAGAACCTCTGGATCTTTTAATTCCTAGTCCAGCATTTTTCCTACTGTATACACAGTTGTTTCCCTTAACAGATTGGAATGAGAAGGTATGGGAGTTTTCCTGTGTTCTTTATGGTACCTTGAACATGTAGGTGATTAGCATTCCATTTCTAGCTTTGGGTACTTGCTTTTGTAGTGCAATTTCAGAAAGTGGTTTTGAAATTGTGTTCCATAGAGCCATAAAATCTTGTGAAAGAAAATGTAATCAAAGGAAGCGTGATATTTTTGTTGATTTCTCCTAGTATAGTTAGGTCCCACCCTAGTAATTTCATTAGTGATTGAAGAATTGAATGTGAAAAATATATTAGAAGGTCTGTTAGGCTCAAAAACCTGGGAAAGTATTGATCTAAGATGAAAATTTGGTGAGGGTAGTGAGACTTAAATTCACAGAGGTCTTTGAGGAATAATGAATATAATTGTAAAGGACGTTGCAACTATATAACACCACCTGAATACTTAAATCACAGTAATCTTTTCACCAGAATATTGGAAAGAATGCTTAGAAACTTGTAAGATTCAGCTTACTCTTAAAAACAATGTTCTTTACATTTTTTTCCCGTTATTCTTCTGAGAGTTCTCTAGAGTTAGGGAAAGTATTCTTGTCAGAGTTAGTGAACCAGAAGCTAGAAATCAGAATCTTTATTTGGTACATTCATGTATAATACTCATTGTAGTAGTTAGTTATGGGCCCTATCTGCTGGGGGACAAAGGATGTATGTGGTGGGTGGTGAGAGGTTTGCATATAGTGATAAAGGGAAAAGAACAAGTCATGACAAATTAAAAAGATGTGTTAATGTTATTTTAGGCCCTTGTTTTTTTGTTTTTGCTTTTTGCTGTAAGTACTTTGACAGCAGTGAAAACCAATTTGGTTGCTTTTTAGTACTTAAAAGAACTTTTTCCACCTTTAGATTTTGAAAGAGTTTGCTGCATTTTACAAAATGTTGATGAGTTGCTAGCTCATAAGTCACTTGTAAAGACAAGATATCTGGTCTTGAAATAGTCAATAGTTAAGCCGGTGTTAATTTTTGATTGTGTAACTTTGATATTTCTTACTGTAGCAGTAGCTTTAAAAAAACAGCTTATTTCTTTGGCTTAGAATAAGCATGTCTGTTAATTAGTACACCATAAAAATTCTTTTTTCCTTCCATTTGAGGACTTGCTTTTCTGAGGCTTAGATGTTTGCTAAAATACTTAAATTAGTGCATATTATATATTATAATGAAAGCTGGAAAAAAAGAATACCACTGTATTCTTATACATTTAAACCATTTTGGGAACCTTTATATCTTGATAAGCAGTTGTCAGACAAACTAAGCATTTTGAAGAGACACTGGAAATTCAGACTCATTCATCACTGAAAGAAAAGGAATTATGTAATAAGCAACCAAATCCAAACAAGCACATTGATGTGTAGTGGAGAAGTATTTGCTCTGCCAGTAAAAGAGATGCATGCTTTAATTTTTTATCGCTTTTTAAATGAACCTCTACTCTAGTTTTGAACACTTTTCTTATTTTTGTGTGCTCTAGGAATGAATTGTGGTTTTGAACTTTTTAACATCAGTAATAAAAATGAAATTTGATTGGTTAGTAATAAAGCGGGCTCTTTTCATAAAAACAATCATTTTGTCATGGCAGTTTCCATTAACTGTAACTGCGTTAGCAAAATAGAAACCATAAAATGCATTTCATTGGGCTTGTACACTTAGCTATGTTTTTGTGCTGATTATATATTTTTGTTTTGAAGTATTTTTATGTAAGCTAAAGAAATTTCGTCATGAAGTCGTGACTCCAAACCTCTGTGTGGATTTTTATTTGCTTTTTTAGAAACAGACATCTTGTTTATGTATTTATCCAGATCTGTGAATTCTCCTCAGACTTTACAATTGGATTTTCCCACAGATGCCATATTTCAAGATTTGGTTCAGCTTAGAGCAACTGGCTTTAAGTACTTTACGCAAGTTGTTGTATAAGTGAATTATGTTAGTAATTAAACATTGAATGGACGACAGAACTTCAGTGGATTTCATCACTCTAAAATGGTATTGGCAGATGAGTTTTTAAAAATTTGACCCATAGCTGACTTTTTTCTTTTGAATATGCAGCAGAAAGAGAATATTTTTGGGCTCGGTAATTTTGCATGTGGTTTTCGTCTTTACAAATGTTATGAAATATATCACATAAATAAAACTTAATGTTAAAATAAAACTGATGTTTGTTTTTCTATTAGATTCTTAGAATAGTATTATTATTACAGTTTTTCTTATTACAGTGCTTCAGAACTGGAACTTCTGATTTTAGTTCTTGAGAGAGAACTGGGAACAAGCATTTGACATTAGCCCCTGTGTAAGCTGGTATTTGATCTTCAGCTATGATGAATCCATGCTATAGATTGTCCCAGACCAATTGTCCCAAGCTGGCTTCTCCTTGATCTAGGCCATGTGTCTGAGCTCGCTTCCTTTATCATCAATAAATATAGCTTCAAGGAATAAAAGTAATTTTAAAATTTAGCTTAAACAAAGAATATTTACAAAGGGAATCTTATAGCCAAAGAAACCTGCATTCCTTAGATAAGTAGAAATTTTTCCCTCCTTATTTGTGGTTTTAGATTATCTCAATTCAATTCAACAAATGTTTTTTTGAAACTCCTATTTTATGCTGGGTACTGTACTCTTGTACTGAAGTTAAACAGATAAATAGTCTTCTGCCTTGGAGGAGCTTACTTTATGGATCGAGGACTTGGGGGAGGAATACTTACACAAGTGAGTACAGAGTATAGGCAAAGTAGTAAGGGAATTAGGACAGGAAGTGGTCAATTGTGGAAATTGAGTGAACCACACTGACTCCATCTTTTGACAATTCTGGAGCTAGTTCAGTTCCCTTTCTATTCAGTTATGGGTCTGGTCCAAATTCTGTTTTGTGAGAAAACTTTATTCAGTTGTGGGAATTGGGAGAAAACCTTATTGTATTGTTTGTACCTGGCTTTGCATGGCTGGGAAACTGGACCACCTCTCCTTGCTGTTTAGAGACCCTTAACAAAAGACCTAGGTTATGCTGACCAGAAACCCAGTCAGACCCAAAGACTCACATAAGGAGTTTTCTCACAATTGTACATCTCAAGCAGTTCATATGTCTTATCTGAAAACTGACCTCGTACTGATAGTCATTTACTGTTTTCATGTTCCTTTGGTTGTTCACAGACACTTGGAGGGAGTGGGTCACAGAATTTCACTGGTTCACTCTGCCCCACACACCTTGGAAAGTCCCTAATCTTTCATCCAGTTAGGAATCAGATTACCTAATGTTATGTCCTGGTTAATTGTTTTCTTTTAATTATTTGGTCTTATTTGTTTTTAATGTATAAAAAGTCTTTCTTCTCTTGTGTTTGGGGTCTAGTGCCAAAGCTGAGGGAGGCTGCTGGACTTGATTTGTTGGGCATTTGGCATGCATTTCTTAATAAATCCATATGCTTAGAAGCTTGAATCTTTGTTTCCTTAGTCATTTCATCTTTCACCCTCCACAGTATCTTGGAGGGAGAAAATGTTAATGACTGTAGGTGAGACCAGATCTAGTTTGAGTGGGCTATTGTTGGAGGTGATTGTACCTGTGCTTTGAAGGAAGCTAGGGATTCTTAGAGATGTTGTGTTGTGAAGTGAAATGTCGTGTTGTGAAAGTGTTGTGAAGTGGGAAAGAACACTGTATTGAAAAATCGATTCAAGTCCCCGTGGTGACACTTAATCCTCAAGTTTCCTTTTCTGTAAATTGAGAGGGTTGGACCAGAGGGCTACCAGCCCCTTACAGTTAGAAGTCTGTGATCCTGTGACATAAGAGGGGAATGTCGAACCTGCTGGATCCTCTGTGCAGAGACACAGGGAAAGGAGGTGGGATCTGCAGGAAACAGCTGACTAGATCAGCTTGACCGGAATGGGAATATGAAAAGGGAGAGTAATAAGAAACGAGATTGAAAGGATAGGTGGGAGCCAGATTGTGGAGGACTTCGAATGCCAGGTAGAGGAACTTATAGTTTATTCCAGAGCCAAAAGGGAGACATTTCAGTTTTTGAGTAGAAGATGACATGTTGAGATCTATGTCTTAGTAATAGCAATTTGGAATTAGTGAGGATGGATTGGAGATGGGAAGTCCTAGAGTCCAGGAAGGGCCAGTGAAGATGCTGTTGCAGCATCTTCTCTGTGGTAATCGGTCCTGAAATAGGGCGGAGAATGTGCTAGTGGAGAGGAGATGGATTTGAGATGTATTGTGGAAGTAAAATTGATAAAACTTAGTAAGTGATTGATTATAGGGTTTGAGGGAAAGGAAAGAGTCAAAAATGACTCTGAGGTTGTGAACCTTGGTGATCGGAAAGATTGTGATGCCATCAGCAGAAATTAAGGGGCATGGACAAGGTTGAGTGGAAATACAACTAGTCCTTTTTTGGAGATTTTGGATTTGAAAAGCCTATGGGACATTCAGGTGGAGATATCCAGCAGGCAGCTGTTTAATAATGGTTTGGAATTCAGGCCATTAGGGCTAGTTAGGCATCAGGGTGTCTATGTGGATAGAGCAGTGGGCCTGGAGTCAGAAAGACCTGAGTTCAAATCCAGCTTTAGACACTAGCTGTGTGACCTTGGCTAAGTCAGTTTCTTCAGCTGTTAAAATGGGGATGATAACAGTACTTAATCTGAAGTGTTGTTGTGAGGGTCAAATAAAGTAATATTTGTAAAGCATTTAGCATAATACCTGGCCCGTAGTTGGTGCTATATAAATGCTTATTTCCTTCCTGGATCGACTAGATTGGGAGCCATATGCATAGAAATGATAATAGAATTCTTCAGATCTGGTCAGATTACTACTCCAGAGGGAGTGTAGAAGAGAAGGGGGCCCAGGACAGATCCTTGGGGGCTAGTTAACTTAGTTGGTGGGAGGGGAATGATGATTCTGCAAGGGAGACTTGAGGCATGGCAGATAGGAGGAAAACCAAAAGGAAATCAGGCCTCTGAAACCAGGGGAGGAGAAACTGTTTAGGATGACGAGGGGGTGAGGACTCAAAAGCTTCGAAGAGGTGAAATATAAAATGGAGGCTGAGATAAGAACATTGAATTAAGTAGCTAATAGATTATTGGTTACCTTGGTGGAGAGCACTTTCATTTGAATGATGGGATCAGAAACCAGGTTATAAGGGATTAAGAAGTGAATGGTAAGAAAGGAAATGGAGGCAGTAGTTACAGGCAACCTTTTCTAGGGCGTTCACTAATTTTTTTTTAATGATGCTTTGTTATTATAACTCTCCTGGTCAATAGCTGCACATCTTGAAAAATAAAATCTAGTTTCCATAGCAACCATCAGATCTGTCTGATACAGACTTCCATCTTTTAAAGAAACTACCCCTTTTCCACTGCAACTGCTTAAAAATACTCTATTTTATGGGCAATTTAAGGGATTTTCAAGGATAAATTTTAAATGTACCTGATTTTTTACCTTAATCACTGCTTTAGAACCTCATCCAGTGAAAGGAGACTCTACTATAGTTATTTTCTGGAAACAACCTGTTAATAAGTATTTATGAAATGCCCACTATTAGGTGCCAGGAGCTTGGCTGGAACTCTGTATACAGAGACAAAGAAAGAAAAAAATTTTGAGGGAAATTTCCTTCATACCTCTTGAGAAAAATGTTGTATATGTGCTCAGCTGTACAAGGGTAAAAATATTTTAATCAAAGTAAAGTACAAGACTGAGAAGACTATACTAGAAGAAAGATAAGCCAGTAGTTCTAATCCTACCTCTCCCCTCACTGTTTTCTGTGATAGAACCATAAGCCCTAAACTATTTTAAAATGATGGCTTGGGAGTACTACTACCATTATATGTTTAGCTTTGTTCTTTTTAATTTGACGTTTATTTTGAATGTTCCATATAAGTTGTGAATGATTTTTACCTTTAGATGCATTTGTCATTTTGCCAATATTAAAGCCATCATCCTAGGATTTTTTTCTTTCCCTTATTTTTCCCTCCATGTTCATTAATTTTCTCAGCTTGTTCCTTAGTGCTTAATTTACTAGAATGCTATTTCTGTGACAAGTAGGAGTCTACTTTTCTCAAATTATTGAATACTGCTTCTGAGAAGAAAAGTTGAAAATTCATGCCTAATGATGCTGAGCAAATTATTAACTGATTCTTCCTTCTCTCTCTCTCCCCTCTTTCCCCAGGCTCTATGTATAAAAAAGATGAGAATTATGTGAGTGACAGGAGTGACCTTTTTGACCACATCCTGAAGTCAGTACCTTTAAAGCCCTTGGTTCAAAGAATGCCTGCTCTGGGGGATCTGTGCCAATTTTTCGAGGGTGCTCTGGCCCTCTGTGCACCATGGGATGCTTTCAGCCCTAAGCTGCATTTAGTTGTAATGAAAAGACTTCTCTAATGCTTTCCTATGCTGAAGTATAGAAGGTGGTCAAGATTTCAAGTACCTTCATAATGGAACATGATATTTCGTTCATGTACCTTGGCAAAGCTAACTGTTTACCCATTGGGGAGGAATAATCACTGGTTTCCTGAGGCATGAAGATGTGCTTTGGAATATTTGGGGACTGGGAGAGAGGAGGGCCCTGCATCATATCCTTGATTTAAGAGACAGTACATGTCAGTTAGTCAATAAACATTTATTAGGTTCCTGTTGTGTGTCAGGCACAGTGCTAGTTTCTGGGGATACAGATAAGAAAAAGACCAGTCTCAGCCCTCAAGGAGTTTACAATCTAATGGAGGGAAGGTGGAAGAGAAGGTAAAGGAGTACAGCAGGTAGGAAGTGAAGAAATGGTCTTTTGGTAGCCCTCTTTAAATGGATACTTTGGGAGAAGTTCCTTGCTCTGCTGTGCCCTCCATCCCTCCAATCAGAGGGGCACAGGATATTGAGGATTTTGATATTTGAGTACCAAGGCTTATGTAATCTTGAAGGACGGTGAGTTTTCTTGATGATGAGGTTCCTATCTTCCATCTCTTCCATCTCTTCCTTTTCTCCTAGGATAAAGGGATATGGAACTGTTTGGGTATCATACTCCTAGAGTCATCCCACTTAGTAGGAGGATCTAGTTGTGGTTGTGGTTATTTTGGGTCTGTGACTCAGTAAGATAGAGTATTGTGCAAAAACCATTGTTGGAATCTGTTACCTGTGGAGCCTGGCTAGCTAGCTTCTCTCTATTCCATGGCCAGAGATTATTATTTGAACTTAAGTCAGGTGTTCTACAAATGCCTGCTTTTGGCTTCAAGGAAAACCAGCTGAGAAAATCTCCCAGACTGGTACAAATTTGTGCCTACCACTGATAAAACACCTTAAAACATGGAAAGGCATTACAGAATAGTGAAAAGAGCACCTGTCAGAAGCCCTGTTTGTGCATGCTCGTTTTGATGCTCACTAACTATGTGACAATAGGCAAATTACTTACCCTCTCTGTTTTCTTACCTGTAAAATGGAAATAGCACAAGGTTGTGAAAAGGAAGATGGCTTTGTCAATCGTAGCATTATTTTTATTCTATTCTTCACATATGAAAGACAGCACTTTTCCTTTAAGATCTTTGATTTTGTCTGTAGGTATGTCTACTGCCATAACAATGCCTACACACTTTAGTAGTGGGTCTTACTATGAGTTGCTCTGCCACCACTAAAATTAATTGCCTAGTGGCAGGCTGATTTCTGGTGATAAACCTTTGCATATTTATTAGGTTGGTTTTCTGACAGCACGTTCATGGTTTGTTTTTGGGCATTTACTTGACGTCTTTTCTGGTTGGAAAGACATAGTATAATACTTTGAAAATTAATTTACTTCCATGCCACAATGAAGTGTCAGTATAGGGCTTTAGTAGAAATAGAATAGTAAATACATACTTTAAACAACTGGGGGTTATAGCCATGGTGGGGCCTATCTTCTTTCTACTAATTCTGAGTAATCCTCTACTACTATCTTCTGTTTTTTCGGGAAAATTGATTTTAAAAAATGATAAATCACTTTCGTAACAATGTAGTACACAGGCTAAATAAAACATTTTGAGGAAATGACAGTCATACCATGAGTAAACTGAAAGCTCTCTCTTTAATTGGTAGTTATTCTATTCTGAATCATTGAATTGTTGACACTGAGAATTTGTTTTCTTGACCCTTGTTAACCTATAGAACCTGGTCAGTTTTATCTAATTGATTTCTGAGTACCATTTTAAAATTGATCTCTGTTTTCACATGGTATGTTGAATTGGTTGGTGTTCAGGCCTCATAATTACCAACTTAATTATACTTTCCTTATTGATTACTTCTAAAGGAAAAACTATCTTTTAACTACTTTAGTTCCAAAATAAATGCAGTTTCGGCTCATTAATCGAAGCTTATTTTTGAATAACATAAAATCGCAACATAATATTAATCTCTAAGAATATTTTAAAACATGGCGTTAGGTCCTGTCCATAACCACCAAGTAGAGCAAATCTTCCTGACAGATTAACTTGTAGGTAACCTCTTCTCCACCTAGCTTGTCCACATTTCCAAATTCTTCAGAGGGTATCGGATGAAAGATAAGTGAAAAAGCTTAGATATTTCTCGCTATGAATGGCATTTGTGTCTCTTTTCTGTTATCAGTTGCTGTCTTTAGCTTTGATGACTTCCCAGAAAATGTTTTGTACTCTCTCGAAGATAATCTAGGTAGTAGCCTTTTTTTGACCCTGCTGTCCCCTCAGGCTGCCATCTTATTTATCTCTTTCCTTTTTCACTTCCAGATTCCTAGAAAAGATCATCTGCAATTGCTTCTTCCACTTCCTCACCTACTGCCTTTTTTTTAAAAACAAATATCTTACGACTTTCATCTCTTTTTAAACATCACTGTCACTTCCCAGTGACACTCCCCCAGTAGAACTGTCCCTTAACAAATAAATACAGTTAAGCCAAAGAAGTTAGCACTTTCACCAGGTTTGAAAATATGTGCCTTATTGAACACCTATAGTTCATTACTTTTCTACCAAGAAGCAGGAAGTCCTGTCAATCAGGTATCAGCCCTTTGAAATCTTGAATTGTTATATTCATCAGTTCTGAAGGCCTCTTTCTTTTTATTGGAGAAATCATATAAATTGTTCTCCTGGTTTTGCTTACTTTGCTTTGCATCAGTTCACACAAGTCTTCCTGTTTCTTTGTGTTCTTTATATTTTTCAGTCCCAGTGCTATTTAATTATATTTGTATACCACAGTTTCTTTAACCATTCCCTAATTAATGAACACCCACCTTCCTTTAGTTTGCTACTAAGAAAATGTTGTTCTAAGTATTTTTGTACACGTAGGACCTTTCCCTCTTATCTTGGACTTCTTTAAAGGTATATGCCTAGTGGTGGTATTGTTAGGTTACACAGAACTTGAGAGTTGGATGACACCTCAGTGGTTATTCAGTCCAATCCATAGACAAAAGGAACCCCCACTATAATGTCCCTTACAGGGAATCCTCAAGCCTCTGCTTTAAAGTCTCCAAGAATAATACCACTTAGAGATCAAAGAAACAGGAAAAAGACCCATATGTACAAAAATATTTATAGCACCTCTTTGTGGTAGCAAAGCATTTGAACTTGAGGGGATGCCCAGTGATTGGGGAATGGCTGAATAAGTTGTGGGCTATGAATGATGGAATGCTGTTGTGCTATAAGAAATGATCAGTGGGATGATTACACAGAAATCTGGGAAGACCTGAATTGATACAAAGTGAACAGAACCTGGAGAACAGAGTAACTGCAGAGTAGCAATTCCAAAGGACTCATGATGCTGCCCACTTCCACATGGAGAACTGATAGACTTAGAGTGCAGGTTGAAGTATGGTGGTGTTTTTTTCTTTTTTCTTGCCAAATACCAAAGTGGGGTTACGACAAAGGATGAAATTTGCTGCTTGCTGCAGTTTGTCCTTCGTTCTCGAAGATGACCATGACAGCAAGGAGATGATGCCATCACATGCAAGTGAATTGGATTTAAGTGAGGGAGGGCTTTGCAGATTTACTAGACTCACTTTCTTCTTCAGAGCCATCTGGGCCCCAGTGGCCAGATATGGATCAGGACAACTGGAGATGGCCCAGGATGCAGTGGGGGAACCTTGACCTTTTCAAGCTTTAACAGGTCTCAGTTTGATTGAGGCATTGCCAATTCAGTGATTAAGGCTTAAAAAATGGGGCAAAGAGGGGCAGCTAGGTGGTGCAGTAGATAGATCACTGGCTCTGAAGTCAGGAGGACCTGAGTTCAAATCCGACCTCGGACTAAACACTTGACACTTACCAGCTGTGTGACCCTGGGCAAGTCATTTAACCCCAATTGCCAAAAAAAAAATGAGGCAAAGAATGGCCTCTTTAAAGAAAAAAAAGATCTGGGAGGGGAAGACCCTCAGGGTTTCTGGCCAAAACAGAAACAATTGTTATTTTACATTCATTCTGATCCAGTCGCGCCCCAAACAGTGACCAAGTTGGGCTTGGTCGGGGACCAGAGCCATGTGGGGTTAAGGCTGGTCTTTAAGAGGGAAAAAAACCCCAAAATACAACAAAAAAAGACGTTTAAAGGGAGTGATACCTTATGTGGGGGGTGGGGGGGAGGAGAGAGGGAGAGATAGAGATTGCTGTTTGTTGTGACATGCCAGGACCTTACATTCTAATGGAGGAGATAAATACACATATATAAGTATATACAGAATAAATATAAGGAGAATAAATACAAATAAGTACAAGGTAATTATACATAAAGTAGGGAGGGCATTAGCCACTGGGATCTGGAAGGGCTTCTTGAAGAAAGGTGCTTGATCTACATTTTGAAGGAAGAGAGAATGAGGCAGAGCTGAAGAATGAATTCATTTCCACACATGGCATGGAGATTGAATGTATGTGAATGTATGTATTGATTGTGAAGAGCAGAGAGAAGGCCAGTTTGGCAAAATCAAAGAGTGCAGGAGGGAGGAGGGGTGGACGTTGAACCATAGGTTGGGACTTGCTTGTGAAGGACTTTAAAAACTATCCTGGAGGCAATAAGAGCCACTGGGGTTTATTATAAATTATTTATAAATGCTGGTTATTTATTGATTATGAACAACATGGTTAAATCTCTTCTAAGAAAATCATTTTGGGACAATTTGTAGGATGCTAGTAGAAGTAGAGACTTGAGACAGGGACATTAATTTGGAGGATACTGCAGTAGACTGGGCAGGAGTGATGAAGATGAACAGAGGTGTGACTGAATAGAGCAAAGGGGCTAGATGTCTTGAAGGTAAACAGCAAGACTAGGGAACTGATTGGATCTGTGCAGTGACAGAGGGAAGATTCCAGGATAATACGAGGTTTTTGAACTTTAGTGACTGAAAGAATGGTGCTTTTTGAAAGAAATAGGGAGTCTGGAAGATCAGCCGGGTTTGAGGGGAAAGATAGTAACTTTTGAGTTGGACGGGAAATACTGAGGTTGAGTAGTCAAATAGGCTGTTGGTAACGCAAGGTTAAAGCTAAAGGGAGAGTCTGGCCCTGGATATATAGGTCTGTGAATATTTGTCTTAGAGATGATATTTTAATTCATGAATACTGATGGGTTCACCAAAAAAGAGCCAGTAGAAAGAGGACCAGGAAAAGTGTCTTGGGCAGCATTCATGTCAAGTCAAGAAGCATTTATTAAGTGCCTGCTATGTACCAGGCCCTGTACTAAGCTCTGAAGATACAAAGAAAGGCAAAAACCGTCCCTACCTTTATGGAACGTAAAATCTAATGGAAGAGACAACATACAAAGAATTGTGTGCAAACGAGATGTATACAGCATAAATTGGAGATTATTTCAGTGCAGAAGGTGGAATTTTAGTTGAGGATTTTGGGGAAGCCAGGAGTCAGAGATAAGGAGAGAGTGAATACCAGGCATGGGGGATAGAGAGTATCTTGTGTAAGGAGCAGCAAGGAAGCCAGTGTCCCCGAACCAGAGTATGTGGAAGAGATTAAGGTGTAAGAAAATTAGAAAATTAGGAAGGAATTTGAATACCAAATAGAGACTTGGGGCAGGGAGGCCATCTAGCAGGCTGCTGGAAGAGCCCAGGTGTGAGGTGAGGAGAGCCTGCACCAGCAGGGCAGAGAAGAGAAGGGGTTGTATAAGATAGATATTTTTAAAGTAACATAGAGAGAAGATTTGGTAAAAGATTGGAAATGAGAGTGAGGAGTATGGGCATGATATAAATGATGAGCCAGTAAGAGATTTAAAACCTGATCAGGCAAGTAGGAGGAGAACTAGAAGAGAATAGTTGTCATGAAAACTTAGAGAGGAGAAAGTGTCCAAAAGGAGAGAGGTAGTCAACTGTGTCAGATGCAGCAGATAGATTGAGAAGGATGAGGACGAGAGAAGACCATCTGATTTGGTAATTGAGGTGGCTGGTAACTTTGGAGAGAGCAGTTTCAGTTGAGTGGTGCTCAGAAGCCAGATTGTAAAGGGTTGAGAAGGTGCCATCTATTGGATTTCTTTGCCTTTGCCTGTTCCTGCCTCATTGGCAGAAGAGAAGTGCCATTCTATCGTGGTATCCTGGCTGGCCTTCTCCTTTTCTGCCTTCAAGTGAAGGAAAGAAATGCAATTCTATATGGTCACCTCTACAGGTACCCCTCTTCTGAGCTGCTAAAGGTCCTAAGAGGAGCACCCTGAGGCCAGACCCCTAGGGATATTGATAACCTATGTGAACTCATTCCTCAATGATTAACAAACTCCCACTTGGTCATAACTTTCCCATCTCAATGATTTTGAACCACTGGTTGTCATCATTCAGATCCCATTCTTTGTTTTCCATTGACTAATTCCTTATTCCTGTTCCTCTCAATCTTCTCCATACTTCCCCTGCCATATCCCTTTCTTAAATCAATCCACCCCTTCTACTGTGCTCCCTGGAAAACAATAATAGGTAATAAACCTGGTTTCATTTAAAATCATTTCTGTTCCCATTTCTACCATCTTCTGGAAGAAACAGTCTCTCACTGAGACCTGGCTCCCTCTTGATGACAGCTTTCCTGACCACCCTTTGTAGCCCTGGCTGCACTTTCACTCATTCCCCTGACTTAGTGGTTGAGGTAGCAGAGTTGGAATACTCTGCTCTCCATTACCATTCCCAAGTTCTTCCTCTTTCACCATCACTCAGTAACTTCTCCTTCTTTGAAGTTTCCTCAGTACATATGTGCACCCAATAAAATTCTGGTTGCTGTTGTCTTCTAACTTCCAGCGCATTTCATTCTTTCCTCAATAAGTTCAGTGCCTGGCTTGTGGTTTTTCTTTCCTAACTCATGCTTTCGTATTAGAGGACTTCAACATACATACATCAAACATCACCCTAAACTACCAATTCTTCAACTTAGTCATTTTACGTGACTCCCCTCCCCCTTTCCACCTCTGCAACATAACAGAGATCATCATGCCCGTGATCTTAGCATCACCCATGAATGCACTACTTCCATGTTCGTGAATTCTGACATTTCTTTATGTGGTCATAATCTACTGTCATTCTGCCTTTCCCACTGCCTTGCAACCCTAAACCCTGTTCCTTGTCCTCACCTTACCCTCCAGTCCCTCTCCTTCTCAGTTCTTTACCAGGCTGTCACCCCTACACTAGCTACGCTCTTCTCCCTTCCTTATGTTGACTCTTTGGTGAACCGCTTCAACTTTACATTGCCCTCTTCTCTAAGATCCCTTGACCCCATATCCTATGGCTGATTTTGCCCTGCCAGTCTCAGCCTTAGATTACTCCCCTTTGCTCTCAACACTCAGGTGCTGTTGAACTAAGTGAAGAAAGTCCACACTTGAGTTCACACCAAATTTATGTTGCCTGATCTCAACCAGACCCTCATTGTGGCAAGGCAGTCCTTTTACACCTCCCTAACTGAGCCACTGTCTTACTCACCATGGTGGTTTTATCCTTCTTCAAACGTTGCATAGCTTCCCATCTCCCCACTGGCTCAGCTAAGAACCTTGCCTCATATTAAACTGAAAAATGGAGGCCATTTACTGAGAACTTCTCCTCTCCTCATCTGCTATCACTTAGATGCCTTCTGTGTCTATCTTCTTTACTCATTTCATATGAAGAGGTGGCCCTTCCAAAGGCCAGTCCCTCTACCTGTGCAAGTGATCCCATTCCATTCTGTTTTCTTCAGTAGATTGCCTCCTCCATCACCCCACTTAACCTTTAGTCTCTCCTCATCTTCTCTGCTGTCTTACAGACAGGTCTATGGCTCCACCATCCTCAGAAAAATCCTCACTTGATTCATCCATCCCCACTCGCTATGGCTTCATGCGTTTCCCTTTTGTGCCTTACTGTGTGTTTGTGGATGATGCCCGTAGATTATTGTTATATTCTCCTAATCCTAACTGACCTTATCCTTCCCACACCCCTTCCCCACCCACCAACTTTTCTCTTAACAATCCAGTCTCCACACAATTGTTAAATTGGTATTCCTAAAACATCTGGCTGTTGCCTCATTCATATCATGCCCCAATTGACTCTTTGTTCTCATTTCCAGTCTTTTACTAAGTCTTGATGATTGTACTTTAAAAACATCTATCTTATGTATAGATTACCTTCTCCCACCTACCCCTTCATAGATCTTCAGTGATGCCCTCTTACCTCTTGGATAAAATAAAAGTTCTTCAGCCCAGCACTGGTTTCCATCTTCCTTTTTTTCTTTCATATGATTCCCTTTCATACTCACTCTTTTTCAGTCAAACTGACCTGTCAGCTTTTTTGTTTATATTCTAGCTCTTCCTTCTGTGCCTTTTCACATGTTTCCCCTTATTTCTTTACCTCCACCTTGTAGAGTCCTCAGCTTCCTTCCCTCCCTCCCTCCTTCCTTCCTTCCTTCCTCAGCTTTCTTCAGAGCACAGTTTCAGGGGCCACCTTTTGCAGGAAGACTTTCCTGATTCTTCTCATTATTAGCCCTATCTTTTTCTCGCTCTTGCTTTGTAACTACTTGTCATTGTCTACACTTGGATGTCTCTTTTGTAGAAAGTAAGTTCTTTGAGGGCAGGTACAGTTTTGTTTCTTTCTTTGTATTCCCGGAAGTAGTATTGTACCTTATATGAAATAGACACTTAACAAAATGTTTTTTGAATTGTTTGGCTCAACACTTTGATAATGATTGACCAGGAACGGAATAGAGGAATTTATTCCTCTAGCGTCTTAGGAGCTAAACGCTTCTCTATACAGTAGCACTATTAGAAAAAGAGTTTAGTGGATGTTTCTCACAACATGGCCCCAACAGAACTCCCCAAACCTTCCTTTCTTCCCAACTTCCCAGTTATTATCAAGGGCATTACCATCTTCTCAATCACACAGGCTTGTCAACCTAGACTTCTCACACCCACATCACATATCCAAACTGTTGCTGAGGCTTGTTTCTGCCTCCACATCTCTTGTACATGCCCTCTTCTCTCCACTCACATCTCTTGTATATGCCCCTTCTCACCATTCACATCTCCTGTATATACCCCTTCTCTCCATTCACATCTCTTGTATACGCCCCCTTCTCTCCATCCGCATCTCATGTATACACCCCTTTACATCTCTTGTATATGCCCTGTCTTTCCATATACACAGCTGCCACCTTAGTGCAGGCTTTCATCCGCTCACATCTGGTCTATTTCAGTAGTGTTCAGGTTGGTTTTCCTGGTTGAAGTTTCTTCCCACAACAGTCTGTCCTCCATTGCCAAAGTAATTTTTCTCAAGGGCAGGTCTGATGAATCCCTACCTCTCTACTTAGTAAACTCCAGTTATTCCCTGTTTCCTCTAGGATCAACTATAGGATCCTCTTTTTGGCATACAAAGCCCCTCGACACCTGACCCCTTCCTACCTTTCCAGTCTAATTATGTTTTATTCTGTTCCACTATTTATTCCATTCCACAAACTCTGTGATCCAGCTTCACTGGCCTATGTTCTTCTATCATGACAGTCCATCTTCTATCTCAGTGTCTTTTCACTGGCTGTCCTCTATGCCTGAGTGCTTTCCATCTCTGACAGTCAGCCTTCTTTCCTTCAGGACCTCAGCTTAGAACACATCGTCTGTAAGAGCTCCGTTTGGGGTCTCTCCACTACTAGTCCTGTCCTTCTAAGATAGCATATATTTTGTCATGTACAAAGTTACTTGCATGTTGTCTGCTCTATTAGAATGTGAGCTTCTTGAGGGAAGGAATTATTTTTGCTTTTCTATCTCCAGCACTTAACACAGCAGCTGGCACATAATAGGTGCCTAATAAAATGCTTGTTCATTGATTGTGGTGGGTGAAAGATGAAATGATTGAGGAAACAAAGGTACAAGCTTCCAAGCATATCAATTTATTAAACAGTGCACACCAATTGCTGAACAAATAAGGACTGGTAGCCTTCCTCAGCTTAGGGTTGGACCCTGAATGCAGGGGTTTTATACATTAAAAACAATTCATCAGAATGAAAAAGAAACAGTACAACATTAACCTGATTTCTAATTGATCGAAAGATTAGGGACTTTTTAAGTTGGGAGGGGGAGAGTGAACAGGTGCAGATCCCTGAAATCAGAAAAGGAGACGTTCCACTCCCCAAAGTGTCTGTAAACAGTCAAATGAATATGGAAATAATATCTGATTGATCAGTATGAGGCCAGTTTTCAGATAAGACATATGAATTGCTTGAGATGTACAGTTGTGAGAAAACTCCCTGTATCAATCTTTGGGTCTGACTGAGTTTCTGGTCACCATAACCTAGGTCCTTAGTTAAGGGTCTCTAAACAGCAGGGAGAGATGGTCCAGTTTCCCAGCCATGCAGGGCTAGGTTCAAGCAATATGGTAAGATTTTCTCTCAATTCCCACAGTTGAATAAAGTTTTTTCACAAGGCAAAATTTGAACTAGACCCATAATTGAATAGAAAGGGAGCTGAACTGTCTCCAGAATTGTCAAAAGATGGAGTCAGTGTGGTTCCCTCATTCCCACAATTAACCACTTGCTGTCCTAATTCCCAAAGCTGTCTCAAATGACAAATAGAAGAAATTGGTCAAAAATGATCTTTGGCACTTCATATATTGTCTTCAGGGGTGGGGAACCTGTGGCCCTCTAGGTCCTCAAGTTTGGCCCTTTGATTGAACCCAAACTTCACAAAACAAATCCCCTTAATAAAAAGTTTGTTCTGTAAAACATAGGACTCTCAGTCAAAAGGCCACATCCAAGGACCTAGAAGGCCACATGTGGCCTCAAGGCTGCAGGTTCCCCACCCTTGGCTAGTATTTCTAGGCACCTCTTTGGTTCTTTGGTTGAAGGGTTGCAACCATTGACAGAATACCTCTGCTTCTCAGAGTCAGGAATTGAAGCTTCTGTGACTACTGTGACCACTTAACCCTTTCAGCTGGGTCAGGTTCCCATTGCCTAGGAACTTGGGGGTGGGGTAGAGTAGGGTCCTTCATTCATTCTCCTCATCTGCTTATGACTTTGCCAGAAATAACTGGCTGGAGATGTTGGTAAATTGTAAGTAGAAAATCATGGAGCTGTTTGTCATGGGTCTATGAGCTTGGCATTGGCATCCTAGAAGAAAGTGCATCCTGTTGGTTATCTCATTTGTAACCTTTACTGGCCTTTCTTCATAATTGTTTTTGTTTCTGAAGTATGATTGCTAGATAGTGATAATATAAGACTTTAAAAATTCACAGAATTTATTTTTAGGGAAAAAAATAGCCTTTTAATCAAGAGTACTCATTACAAATTTTAGAACTTCTTTGTTTAGCATTGTTATACATAGTTTGTATCTTTGAAGCATACCAGATTTGGTATTTTTGTATTAAGTACTTAAGTACTCAAAAATGCTAGCTGTGATTAAGTCTCTTTAATCTCAGTTTTAAAAGTCTGGAAATTTTAGAACCTGTACTAAAGGTTAATTTCATGCCCTATTTTAGAGCTACATAGCTTGTGTGTCCACTTTCTTTTACTTACAACTTCCACTTAAGGTCAGGTTATTTCTTTCCTGAAGTCTTGTCTTCGTTTAAGGAGTTGCCAGAAATTCCTTTAATACTGTGGGTATTTTTATTCTTTTATGATAATATTTGAGTTTATTGGCAGAGTGTTTAGAAATTAAGAAAGCAGCTACACAGATTTCTTATCCTTTTTAGCTTGAACTCTCCAAGTAGGCTTGGTAAGCTGATGGAGATGACATCTCTGGGCCTTTGGAATCTAGTTGCCCAAGGATAAACTGGGTTTGACTTCATTAGTGCACAAATGATAGGTTTGTATAGAGTTATTATAACATTAATCAATTTGATGGATTAGAACTATGACAGAACTGAAGCAGCGTGTAATATTAGTGCCTATTATTCTACAAATTATGTCTTCACCTACATTCATATGCCAGAAGAGTCATGTTATATATTAAAAATGTTGTGCTTAAAAAAAAAACTTTTTATGAAGGGCGTCTTTCCATTGCCCTTTCCCTTGCCCTGTTAGATTAGATAGTCAAAATAAGACCTTTGGAATTGTGACTTGTTTATGAGGTCATAGACGTTCAGAGTTGTTTGTTCCAGAATTGAATGGGATAAAGCATCTGTCATAGGAATGACTTATTACTGAACTTGATTTGGAAGTGTCTTCTCTAGGCATGTAGGAGTACTTAAGGAACCCTAAGTGACCCATCAATATATACCTATACACCTATGTCAAACTAGCAGATTGCTACTAGCCCAGATGTTTGGAGGTAGAAACATTTTATAGTGAATTAGTAGTAAGGACAATTGATTTTTTATAAGCAACACTGATTGAAAAAAGGGGAAAATGGGAAATCATTTTGTATTGCTCTTCAGGACTTGGGGGATGTTTGTGTGTTTATTCATATAACATATATCTATTGATGTTCTTTTACCACAAGTATTATCTACTAACTCACTGTTTTAACGTGCAAAAGCCATTTTTCCATTGAGTCTCAGTTTTGTCATTTGTAAAATCGGGGAGGGGAGATTAGAGGATTCTGAAGGTCCCTTTTAGCTCAAGAATTATGGCCAAAGTCTGCAACTGGCCACGTCAACATTGCATTGTGAGAATGGATGGTTAAGGACTGGAAATATTTTACTTTTCTTACTGCAGTGGAAATTTTTTTCTTAACACAGATTAAGTAGCTGACTGAGGGCATAGATGCAACTTTGGGTATTAAAAGAGATAAATTCTGTGCTAATGGGGCAGTATGTGTGTGTGACTTGTGTGTGAATTATCAATTATCTACTGTTTCAATATTTACAGCTATGCTTCCCTTATTATATAGATAATAATGTATTTTCATCTTTGCAAGATGTAAAGCATCTTTGTAAAAATCCACTTTCTACCATCACTGTACATTTTGAATCAAAGTAAATCATTTTATAAACTGGATTATCCATTAGTGTATATTTTTCACACCTGACCTTCACAAATCCAGGTTTGGATTTTCACTTTCTTCACTCACTACTGCTCACTCCAAGCATTTGTGTTCACAGCACTTTTTCATTTTGGAGTGAGGTTCTTGTCAAATTTGACTCATATTCTAAATCATCTAAACATCTTCCTGGTGTCAAATTCATAAATGTTAAATTGTGTTAAATTCATGACTTTACAAGACATTACAAGTTTAATCCTGAGGATAAAATCAACTTATTAATGAAGGCTGCTAGTGAAGAAAACCAAGGCCAAACCTGGCAAAATTGGAAGTAGGTGAAGTTTCTTTTAGGTAATTTGTAACATGTTTTGCTCTGCTTCTCTTTCCTCTCCCCAGCTCCAACCAAGCACCCTGGTGTTTTGCCCCATGCAGTCTTTCAGCACAGGGTCACTTTCTATTCTCTCTTGTACCATAATAAATATGGTAAGTGGTGGCTTCATTCTGTGGCAGTGGTAGGTTGTCATTAGAAAGCATAGAAATGCCAAATTTTAAAGTTGGAAGAGACCTCAGAGGCCATTTAGTCCTGCCAGAAAGGAATTCCTACCATAATATCCTTTATAAGTGGTCATTAGTACAATGACAATAGGGCTAGTACTACTTTCTATATCTCTCCACACCCCACCCCCAGTCCTCCCTAAATTAAGGGCCTAATATTTGTGAAATACCTTTAAATAGATTAAATTTATAATCATACACATACACAGTTATGTATGTAATTTAAAGACAATGATCATGTGTTAGAGTGTTCAGTGACTACCACCTTGATGTTGTCTGACATTCCTTATTTACTCTCCAGGTTTAATGTCTTTATATTTGTAATATAGGAATTTACTTGCCTTTAAAGGTGACAGGAATCTGATGTATCTCTTAGTAATATGTAGGAAGCAAATTCTTCACCTTTTTAGAGGTAATTTATCTCAGGCTACTATACTATTCCTATACGTAAGATGATTTCTTTGGTATGCAAATAATATTTTGCTAGTGATATCTTCTCTCTTGAAGGCTTGTTGCCAAGGTATCTCGTTGCCTGGAGTTTTAAAAGAAAGTTTGTGAAACAGTTCATTTCTGACCCAGAATTTTGAGATAGTTATTTCTGAGTTTTGAGTGCGATAAGCTATAGTATATTGGGGAGATCTGGAGACCATAAATGTTTGATTATGGTATAAGTAAAATATATTATCACAGAAAAAAGATGAAAATTTGACTCATCATAAACCAGGGTGATCTAAAGAGATGATCCAGAGTCTGAACCCAAAAAGAGATTGAAAGAGGTAAAAACACAGATTTCACAACTACATCATCTCAATCATAATTGATCAAGCTTAACCAATCATTTATTAAGCATTTATCATTTTAAATTATTTAATAAACATTATTAAGCACCTACTAAGTTTGAAACTATAAGTAGAGGAACTGATTTGAAGAGAATTAGAGAAGTCACTCAGCGAGTCAGATAGTTTTCATTGTTTTGATATTTACAGCTGTGCTTCCCTTATTATGTATATAATTTATTTTCATTATTAGCTGAGATGTGTTGTCTAGGGAGGTGTTAGTTAAGCATAACATGGATCAATTACCTTGAAGTGGAGGCTTATATTTAACACAGAACTTACTTTTACCAGGGAACTTTTTATGGACAGTTTCTAAGACAGAAGAAACCGGTTTAGAGTTTTCAAATATTATTTATGCATTTGTTTTAATATGAGTATCTATGATATTATTTGCCAGTTGTTAAGTAAATGGTTATTTTTAAGATCATAAGGTGTCAGCGTTGTGAATACTTGATTATATAAATAGAAATGCATTGGCGGGGGCTTAAGAGCCAGAGTATTGAGTAGAGCTGAAGGAACTGGCAGTGTTTAGCCTGGAGAAGAGAAAGCTAGGGTGAAGGGATTCTGTGATAATTGACTTCATATGATATTGAAAGGACTGTCTCTTGTGGCAGATGATTAGACTTGTTTTGTTTGGTCCCAGAATATGATTTGTAAAAGCTGAAAGAGGCAAATTTAGTCTTGCTGTATGGAAAAACTTAGAGCCGTTCATGAAATATGAGCTCCCTGTCACATGAGTTCTTCAGACAAAGGCTGGATGGCTTACTTGTCCAATCATGTCCAGTTGTGTTGTTGAGATAATTCTTGTTAAGGTGTAGCTTGGATGAAATGGCCCTAGGTTCCTTCCAAATCTGTAGTTCTGTACTTGGTCCTCTGGCTCTGCTAATGGTACTACTGACAAATCACTTAAATTAGTCTATACTTTTTATGCAATGTAGATAGTTTGTTGGCGTTCAGTCCTTGAATATCTCTTTATCTGGTGGTCTTTAACTGCTGATCTAGAATGCCCAGTCAGGATTTATTGTCATGTAGGTTGTGTTCTGTGTTTGAATCTTTCTAGCTGAAACTCTTTGTTGTAATTGGTACAGAACTGGAAAACCTGCATTCAAAATCAACCTCTGATATAGACTGTGTATAGTCTGTATGACTCCAGACAAATCACCTAACTTATTAATATATTCAGAGGCTAGAAGTTAGAGAATAGTTGCTGATCTGTATTGATAGAGGAAATTTCCTCAATAGGAATTCTCCATACTAATGGAATTAAAGGTCCTGTCCACTTCTTTCCTCTTCCACGCCTCCCAAATAAAAAACAAACTACTTGTGGTACCTAGCATTTTATGCCTTGCACATAGTAGGTGGTTAAGAAGTGCTTCTTGAGTTGCATTGAATCTAGGATAGTTTCCCAGGCAGCACAGGAAGAAAAGAAAGAAGGTGGGCTTGGGGGCTCAAACACTTTTTGAGGCCAAACAGAACAAGTCTAATACTTCTATTTCCCAAAAGCCCTGAAAATCCTTACAGAAGACAGTTGTGTTCACCATGAATCTTCTTTTCACGAGGCTAAACACCTCTGGTTCCTTCAGCTGTTCCTTATTGACTTAAAAGCTCTTCACCCTCTTGTTTGCCTTCTTTTGTATGCTTTCCAATTTATTAATCTCCCTCTTATGATACCCACAACTAAACACAGTATTCCACATGTAGTCTGAGGATTATTATCCCCTTATTCCTGAATGTAGCTTAAATAGTAGCTTTTTTGGTTACCCTGTCATCTTGTTGATTCATATTAATCTTTCAGTTTACTAAAAGCCCTGGGTCTTTTTCAGACAAACTGTTGCCTTTCAGTTCCTACTCTTTCCTTGACCTTATGCAGTTGATTCATTGAACCTAAGTAAAAGACTTTTCATTTATCTTTGTTGAATTTCATCTTATTGGTTTCAACCCAGTGGTCTAGTCTGTCAACATCTGTTTTCCCCCTCCAGTTTCTATTGATAGTTTTTGTTTTTGTATCACTTATATTTCTCAGCATATTCCAGACAGACATCCGTCTCTTAAAACAAGCAGTAAAAAAAGAGAGAACAAAAAGTTTAATAAAACTAACCAACACATCAGCCAAGCCTGCCCTCCTATGTAGTCTTTTATACCCGTTGTCTCTCATGTCTCTTCTTTGGGGCTCAGCTTTGTCCTCATAATTTTATAACATTCAGCTTTTTCAGCTTCAGTTCCTTCTTGTTGTTGTTTTTAAATTTGTATAGTTATTGTCTAGAGTTTTCCCAGTTCTTCTTGCTTTAGTTTGTATCTATTCATATAAATCTTCCTATGTTTCTCTGTATTCATCATTTTCATAATTTTTTACAGTACAGTGACATTACACTACATGCATGTAGCATAGTTTATCCATTCCTAACTTGATGGACATTTACTTTGTTTTTAGTTCTTTGCCTGTAAAGATCTTTTTTTTTTTAAATCCTGTTGTCTACTATGTTAGTTATTCTCAGCTTTGTGTCCTCTGTAGATTCGATGAAAGTACTTTCTAGGCCATTATCTACATCATTGATAAATGTGGTGAACAGCACAGAATCGAGCACAAATCCCAGAGATCCGTGAATCCGCGGGAGGCTTCTTAAAGTTCACATTGAATAATTAAGAACTCTGATTCAAGTCTGAACATTTAGGCAGTTTCAAATTCATCTGATTGTACTATCATCTTGCCCATGTTTCTCCATCTTTTCCATAAGAGTCACATGAAATACTTTCTCAAATACTTTGCTGAAATCTAGGTAAAGCTATTTTCAGATTTTGCTTGGGTCTACTAGTTAAGGAATCCTGTCAAAAAAGGAAATAAGGTTATTAGTATGGCAGGAACTATTTTGAGGAAACCATGCTGGCTCTTTGTAATGATCATTTCTTTTCTAGATCATTTTCACTGTCTCTCTAATGGGCAGTTGCAGGATATTCTTATAACTTTCAAACTCACTGGCATATAGTTTTGTCTCTTGGTTTGTCCCCGGTTGGAGACTGCTACTGGAACGAGCCACTTTTTAGCACCTTCTGGGAGACTGTGGATTCAGTGACTGAACAGCAAGATTGACTCTCTTTTAGTCTGGGATTCTTGCCCTTGTTACTCCACTGCAGGCTTCAGCTTGGGCTTGAGTCTAAAACTGAGGACCTACTCTGCCTCTGGAATCAGAGCCACATGGCTACTGTTTGCTCAGTATATAGCTAGAGTCTGTGATTGCTGTTGCTTCTCTCCTATACCCTTAGGTATGGGTCCCCTCCTCATTCTGCCCTGTGTCTGTCACCTGGAGCTGGGTAGTGGACAACAGAGCTGCCAGATGACACACTTTCTGGTACTGTGTGTTAATTCAGGGATTCGCTGGGATGCTTCTTTCCCTGATGGCTAGTGTCAGCTTTCTTTGTGTCTTGTGCTTCTCTCGCAGCATGTTTCTGACCAGACCTCATCCATAACGTCTGCAGGCTTCTCTGTTTCCTCAAACCAATCTGGGCTAGTAAAATGACTCACTGTGTTACTTTTATTTTGAATTTCCTGATCAGAATTTGGTGTGTTAGGTTTCCTGAATCTTTGTGGAGAAGAAAAAGGGGATCTTGGCCATGATTCTTTTGGCTTTGTCCTGTTGACTCCACCTCTGCTTTCTCTCCATTGTCAGTTATCATCTGTCACCCCAACCAGTGATCCTGTCTCTTGGTTGATGCTCGCTTTTCTCCTACTGTAATTCTTTTTTTTTTTTTTTTTTTTTTTTTTAGTGAGGCAATTGGGATTAAGTGACTTGCCCAGCTAGTGAGTGTTATGTGTCAGAGGCTGGATTTGAACTCATGTCCTCCTGACTCCAGGGCCGGTGTGCTAGCCACTGCGCCACCTAGCTGCCCCTCTCCTACTGTAATTCTAAAATCCATTTGCCATCAGCCTCAGCTATTCTGAGATTTAGCACATCTGATATTACTTTTACAGAACTGTATTATTCCTTTATATTCATCATCTGTTACTTGCCCTCCATCTTCTTTACAAAACTTCTACAAAATCCAAGTTGCATGGTGAGTTCCTTGTGCATCCACGTTAGTCTCTTCAGAAAACTCCAGTTCTTCTTTTTCATTGGCATCGTTTCCCTTTGTGTCGTCAGATTTCACTCCTGGGAATTTTCCATTCTTCCTGGGTTGTCTTTCTATGTCGATCTTTAGGCCATGAAATCCTACTTAGCTTCCTCTGAATCCTTTACAGTTTGCTTTCACAAAATCTAGAACACTTGCCAAACTGTGCCCAGCTTTCGTTTGGGAAATTATGCTCTGACACTTTGGAAATAGTGGTTGCTTTCTCCCAGAGTTCCTCTGTTTCTGGCCCAGCAATGAATTCCTTCCAGTAATTAAGAATCAGTTCTAGAATAAGACTTAAAAAATTTTTTTTTAATCTAACAATCATCAACAAACTTTAGTATTTAACTAAATGAAAAAACAAAGTATTACATATAAAACTGAACTGTGAGGATTCTTTTAAAAAGTTTAACAATAAAAAATTTCCTCTGTTAGTATATTCTCCTAAGCTTTTATGTTTTCTTCTTATACTGAAAAATTATTGATTTTCTTGAACAAATTTTTCCTTTTTAACTTTTTCTATCTTTTGGAGGATTTGAAGACGAATAATACTAATGAAGGATGAGGACATTTGTTTTTGTGAATGTTTTGAGATGCAATTTTTGAGTGAAAACTTTTGTAATGAAAATATCCATGCGGGTATATAATAATTGGACTGACCGTGTCACTCTCCTGTTCACAGACCTTCAGTGGCTTTCTGTCTTCTATGGAACAAAATTCCAACTCTTTAGCCTAGAATTTAAAACTCTTCAGCATTTTCTTTTCAGCCTTATCACCCATGACTCTACTTCGCCAGCTGTATCTTTCAGTTAAAATGGACTGCTAGCTGTTCCCTGAAGTTTACTGCCTTTGTGAAGTGATCCCCTATGCCATCCCCCAGCCCTGGCCTTCAAGGCTAAGGTCAGAGGCCTCCAGCTTAGGAAATTGATCTACTGGTTATTAGCTTTCTCTTCTCAGTTTACCTTGTGTATTCTCTCCATGCCATTATACTTATTTTTTGATGATAAAAGATTGCATTTATATGAAGCATTTTACTACAAATAGAGTATTTTAATATATATTATCTTGTTGAGATTAGCTTGGTGGGATTCATAGGACAGCCCTGGAATTATAACTATCTGTGTTCAGGTTCTGCCTCTGACTCATGTTAGATATATGACTGTACAAATCACCACTTGAACTTTTAGTGTCCCAGTAAAAAGCTGTTTAAGACTCGAGCTTTTACAACAGGTACTGAGCTACACTGGTAAAAGGAATTTCCTCACTGGCAGCTCCTTGTACCAATGAAATCACAGGTCCAGGATGCATTTTATGAATAACAAGACTGAGTTTCAGCAGAGTTAAATGACTTGTGCTTGGTCACACAGCTGGAATTTTTGTGGAGCTGGGATTCTGACTCAAAGCCCAGGGCCATAGACTTAAACCAAAGCTAAGTTGGAAGTGTGTTCCCAGAGGCCTCATTGGTGGTGAAGTGCTTGTATAAATGTAATCCAAAAATTGTTCTGTCCCTAGATACCTTGTAGCCACTGCTGAGCACTGCATCCTCTCCATCTTTACTAAGGGACATCTGTCTGTTCTGTACCCACACAGGTGCATCCTGGGTTCAGTCCAGGGGTTGCTTGGTCCTGGTAATGAGGCTCTTTTTTCTGCTCTTTGGTTTTTTTATACCCCATCCTCACGTCCCAACTCTGGGGCCTTTGAGAAAATTAAGTTTAGGCTTATATCAAATATTCTCCCCCAAAAAGGGAAATACAAAGGTAATAATGTACAATCCAGTATAAGTTAGCTATTTATTTCCTCTATGCAAGAGAGATGCTAAACATGAAGGCTCTCTGATAGGCACCCAGTTAATGGAGACTTAAAACAGAAACAGTATCTGTTCCCAGGAGATTTAAACTTCAGAATGTGAAGCTGTCTGTGGGACTGCTAAGTAGGCATTTTATATTTCTGTACCTAGGACAATCAACAACCACCATTTCAGTGCCACACTGTCCAAATAACATGCTCCAGGTCCATGTCTTCTGCCAAGTCAGCTATCAGTGGCTGTGTTGTCTGATGGAGATGCTCCCCTTACCACCAGGCAGCTTCAGTGAGGGAGGGACTCAGGACCTGTGATCTCTCATACTCACAAGATTGCATCTCACAGTGGACACATCTGTTTCAGCCCTCATGTTTGGACAGCACTAATCAAGAGAGAAAAAAAGCAGAAGCAGGTATGCAGGGGCCATAAGATCAGGCTCAGACTTGCATAAGCCTACACATATGCATTAGCTGTCATGTGCTCCCAGTTTGTCATTTCTCCCAACTTTGAAGGGGAAGGCACCCGTTCTCTCTCCTTCCATCTTGAATAATTTTGACGCAGTCCTCACACGAGGACATGTTGTATCTCTCTCCACAGATAAAAATTCCTTGAGAATGGGGCTGTTATTTTTTTGAAGGGATTATCTATCACCTGGCATCTGCCTTGTACAGAATAGATGATTAATGTATATTAGTTGAACTGAATCAATCAGCAAGCATTTGTTAAGCACCTTCTATGTTCTAGGCAAAATGTGGAGTACTTGGGCCATAAAGACATAAGCTGAAATGAGCCCATGTCTTCAGAGAACATTCTTATAGGTTTTAGCATGTACATAAAATAGGTGTATAGAAGAAACACACAAAGCAGGCGCAGAATTATCTTGGAGGGAAGGCACAAGCAGCTGGGTGGGTGGGTTGGGGGGAGGGCCAAGAAAGGCTTTCTGGAGCAGGTGGCACTTGAGCTGAGTATTGAGGAAGTCCAGGAATTCTGAAATGTTGGAGATGAGGATGGAGAGCATTCCAGGTGGGGAGATTAGCCAGGGCAGAGGCATGGAGCGGCAGAGGCACTTGTGTACGCAATAGCAGGTGTGCTGGGAACCCAGCAGATAGAGTGCAGTAATGTGTTGAGGTCACTGGAAAAGGTAGAAAGGGGGCAGGTGGTGAAGTGTTCAATGCCAAACAGGAGTTTGTATTTGATCCTTGATGTGATGGTGAGCTGGGGGAGTTTACTGAGCAGTAGAGGTGGCAGTTAGGCCATAGCTTAAAAACAGAGCTCAGAAAACAAGTCAGAATTATTGCATTCTGGTTAATTGAGGTTTTAGTGATTTAAAACATTTATGATGGACCTGAAAACATATAATTTTTAGTATCTTATCTTCAGAGTTTTTACATAGGAATTTTTATGAGTAGGTTGTAAAATGAGTATCATCTTTAAAAATTACCCTTATTTATAATGTGTTTGAATGTCTCAGTATATGAAGTGAAATAGCAGTTGCTATAAATATATTTTGATAACATTTAGATAATAAGTATACTTATTTAGGCTAATAACCTATGCATATAAGTAGGAGAAGCAGCATGGTGGTGTGGACAGAGATCTGGCCTCAGTCCTTCAGGAACTCAAGAGCTTTGGTCCAGCATCTGTCCCATGCTGGCTCTGTGATACCTGTGACCTCGGGCAGTTGCCTCGCTTCTCCCTCAGTGCTCCCTGTCACTCCCTAAGACTGAATTGAAGAGCAGGTGCCCACCTGCTTTAGTAGAAAGAATTTTTTTACTGGGAATTTCCTGTACTAGTGAAATCAACAGGTTTGGATCCTACTTGCCGCCGCCCCTCCCCCCCCCAAAACCAAACCCACATACAACCAACCAAGCCACCAAACTCCTATGCAGAACTGTATGTTACAGTTATTTGAGTTTATTTTATACTTGACCTAGAGTTAGTTATTTTCAAAATTAAGTCCAAAAGCCCCGTAACAACGCAGTAATGTTATAACATTTCCCCATAAGTTTTTTAAAGAATTCGGAAACCTTGTCCAACTAAATCTAATATGTGATTTTTTTTTTAAGCTAAAGGTGTTTACTTTTGTCATAAATCTTGATCGGGCTTTTATGAATGACTCCTATGGACATAATATTTCCCAAGACAGATCAATGCAAATTGAATAACAAAAATCAGAATTTGGTGGTATGTTGTCAAGACTAGCACACAAGTAACAAGGAATTGCTCGTTAATATTCATTTGAAGTATTATAGCCTTAGAGAATGGTCATTTAACTTCTCTTTTGCTAGCCGTGGTTATTTTTGCTATATAAAAATCTGTTAGTGTCTTATCAGCAATATCAACAAATAATTTATCTACTTCACTGCATCGTCATGGATGTGCCCAGTGTTCTGGATTCAGTTTGATTTTAATGCTGTTGTGATTTGGCTACAGCAAGTTATCAGAAAAGAGGTTAAAGAAATAAGACTAAGGTTAAATTCAGGCTTAAAAGTATATTTTACTAGCTGTGTTTTACTTTGTGATTACATGTTGCTTCATCATACTGCTTTGCTTGTCTTAGCTTGTTTTCATGATCTGGGAGGGTGATGGAATGTTCTAGAATATTATAAAAGGCTTCTTTATTTCATTATAATACTGTCTAGGGACAGTGGGAAAAATATGTAATGTGATAAGATGCATTGTATCTCTTATGTGGATCTGATTATGTTAGAAAGAAGTAACAATGGTTTTATGAGTATGATAGACCTTATAGACCTTATAAAGGTCTATGTAGACCTTATAAAATTTTGCATTAATTTTTGAGGACAAGATAAAACCTTTCTTTTCCTCCATTCATCCCATCTTACATTCTTATGCATCCCACCTTATCATCTGGAATGCAACGTATAATGGAAGTTTGCCATATTTAAGGTAACCTTGACAGCTGCCTCTTTTATAGGCAAATACCCATTTGTTAATTTGGTTTGGGATCTATTTTTCCCCTGTGCGTGTAATTCCAACTTTTTTCTTCTACAGCTACAGAACCTTGGCCTGAAGACGCTACACTTTATCAGCAGCTGAAAGGTGGGTGCTTTATTTCTGCAATTTGTAATGACTTCCTGTTAAAATGTGTTTAAAAGAAACCTCATTCAGTACAATTAACAGCAAAGAGAAACAGAACATTGAGAGGGGACTCCCTTCTATTTGTCTTAAGAGTAACTTTTAGCTCAACTTGCATTTGCCAATATAAACCAAGTATTCATGGCCTATAAGGTCCTTGGTTTATTATTGACTCATTATATTGGCTGCTGTAGGCAGTGTAAAATGATGTGGTTGCAGGCATCGTTGGCAGATTTACTGCACCAATAGCTGAGGCAGCAGATTTTTGAAGTCTTGTGGTAAAGTGGGCTCTCAGTAAAAAGGAACTGTTAAAATGTATAGGCTAGGATGGTTCAGGCTCCCTTTAGCAGCTCTTCATATATCATCAGATCACATTATGGACCCCATTTGGGGCTCAGCAGCCTGCTACAGTTGTCAGAAGACTGCAAAGTAATGAAGACTAATAGGCAGTGGCCCTAGTCTTCTAAGCATGGAATTTTTATTGCAGCGAACTTGTCATCTTTCTTTTGTGTGACAGACCTAGACACACTGTGCAATATTAACTGCAAGCTGGTTTTATAGGATTCTGAATGCTTTTACTTTTAACTAGAGGAGTTGTGAGCAGATACTATTTTACTTAATTTTGATTGAGTACAAAGGAATTATCCTAGAAAATTTAAAACAAATGTTATTTTGAAGGAGGGATTTTTAAAATTACATATATATTATGTACATATATATCTGATAAGATGAGATAAATGATAAAGCAATTCTGGAGGAAAGATCTTGTTACATTTTACATTCATACATAGGTAATATAGCTGAAAACCATCATCATATAATAGCACTGCTGTAATTACACAATGACATTGGTGTGTAATTTTTTTCTTACAAAAGAAGGCTAAAATTAATTTTTATTAAAAATGACTGTATTTTACCAGTTTAGAAACCACATTTTTGAATGGATATCCTTTCATTTTCTTCCTACAGGGGAACAAATTTTGCTTTCTGATAATGCTGCTTCTCTTGCTGTTCAGGTAAATAAATATTTATTTTAAATGGAGATGTTACATTTCTCTTGAAGATTTACTTCATTTTAAGTTGGAATGAATTTTTTTCTTTTCAAGGTACTCTAGCACTATATATTTAAAAATTTCTAATATGATTTGATGTAGTTATATAATACTGCCTTATTGGTGCAGTTGTATTAAATTGAATTTTAAATTTTAATATTTTTTATTTAGCAAATGTTTGTCAACTTAAAATTTCAACCTTCATGATCTTTTTTAAGTACCTATTTAATAAAGTACAGCTTTTCTGTCTAGATTGGTAGATGACAGTAATGAAGGAGAGTACACAGTATATTCATGTTTTTTTAATAGTAATATTTATAAAGATTAAAGTGTGTGGATGGTAGTTTAGACATCTTTAGTTTTAGGCATCTTCCTGTTCATTCTGTCTTTAATCCAGCTTGAAATATCTTGAAGAAACTTTATTCATTTATAATTGTTCGTTATGTACACATTGTTCACAGATTGATGACTGTCAGAATTATATTGGAAAAGATCCCTGATTGTGTAATCCTCAGACTGTACTTTTGAAAAAAGTAGTGGTGTATTTGGAAATTGTGTACTTTTACAAAAAACTCTTTAGGGAGGAATTAGTTTCATAATATAGGTTAATATAAATTACAGTATTTTATTTTTAGGTTTGGTCCCATTTATTTGGATTAAGTAATTTAAAATGATCAAGGAAAAATATTTTCAAAAAGTAAAGATGACTAACAAGCTAATAGGAAAATATGAGAAAGTTAAGAAGGAAGTATTCTTTAGAGAATGAAAAGTAAAAAGGTATTGTGCATATACATATGAGTATGAAAAGTTATGCAATAATTCTTTAATTAAAAAATATTACATTCTTTTAAGAACTCAAAGTATACTTTTAAATAAGTTTTTATTGTTTTATGTGGTGATATGCCAATTAATGTGTTTCTTTTGTGTGTAATTTTTTGCATGAGTGGAATTTCTCAATTGGCTGTTTATGTATTCTCATTTAAAATCAGTACTTTATATTCCGTCATCTTAACTAACAAGATTTCAGTTGTAATATAGAGAATCTTCACAAAGTCTACATGTGCTTTTATTGAGACTGTTTTAACTTTGTTTTTATTGCTCTTGTAACCTACATTGGCTTATACCTGACATCAGAAAGTTTTTGAGTAGTATAACATTATACTTTCCACTTTTCATCTTTAAAAAGAATGAATAGTTTAGCTAAAGAGTAACATCTTGGGAAATACTGTAGTACATTTTATCACAAAGGTATTTTATGTTGAGATAAATGAGTAAGTTTGTTTATTTAGAAAAGTCCCAAGATGGCAGTGTCCACCCATATTGTTATGTTTTAAATAATCCTTTGAAATGGAGAGAAATAAGCATTTTTGCTGAATGGTTGTTCATTTGATCTTCATGTTGACTTTATCCAACCATTCATATCCTTCTGTGTCTCATTCATTTGAGCACTGGGCCTGCTGCTTTAAAAATAAAAAATCAGTTCAGTTCTGATTTTAAAACCAAACAAAAAAAAAGGTTACTTTTTAAATGTAGAATCTTACTTAACCATTTTACCATTTTAATTTTGTTATCCTACACGTGTCACTTAGATGATAAATTAACTAGAATATATTAAAAATTCTTGTTTTTCTTCAATATTCTTTGGGTTGACAGCTGATAGTAGCCATGACTATAAATGTGACTTTTGCAGATATCTGATTTAAACTTGATGGAGTAATTTTCTTCTGTAGAATAGAGCAGGATTGATTTAGAAGAATGAGTAAAGTGACTCACTTGTGATGTGCAAAACTGATCAAAACAGTACGACAGGTATCCATAAAATGCCTGATTATTTTCTAAAAGATAACAAACTATCAAGCACCAAATATTTTAATAGTCTGCCAGTTTAACATCAGGAAATTTAAATTCAGTTGCCACATAGCTTGATGTTTATTCTGCCTGTAAAGTTGAAGTGGTCAGATCTTTAATGATTAAAGTAATTTTTGTGATTCCAGTTTAAAAGGAGCTTAGTAACTTCCCTGGCGTGTTCTTCCCACGAAATGCTTCCCCTGTGCTTTCGTGGCACTGGTGTGACTAAGAAATAATCCTTGTATATTGATTCCAATAGCTGTGTATTTAGTACGTTAGAGTTTGTTGGTTCCTTTGGTCAATGGAAGGGAGTAGGAGGGAGAGAAAGAAGGAGAGGAGCGAGAAAGAGGGAAAATGGGAAGGCGAGAGACAGAGACACACACACTAGATCCATTTACAGTACATTGCTGCCATTTTTTTCCTCTGGCTTCCAGCTCACTTTCGAGAAAATATTTTTGTTAATGAAAATGAAGTGTAGACCCTTTTTGCTTAGCACTGGACTTACTGCCAAAAGGCTTGATTTTCAGTCACATCTCAGAACTTATTAGCCATGTGACTGTGGGCAAGTGATTTCTCCTCTCTGGACTTCAGTTTGTAAAATTCTAATGATAAAACTGATATTATCTGCCTCACAAGATTGTCATGAAGAAAACATTTTGAAAACTTTAAAGAACAGTTTAAATGCGTGGTGTTATTATCAGTTTAAAAAAAATCATCTTTTGTTAACCTAAGCCTGTTGATTTAGAAAGATGGATAAATAATAGCTTTTAAAGGTTTACTTCAGTAAAACTAAATTCTTTAAGGTGTCTGCTCTCTAGACTCAAGAGGCTTTTTTTTTTTAAGTAATAAGTTGTGAAAATGCCAGAAGCTCTTTTGGTTGAAAAATGGATATAACTGAGTTACCATGTTTGTTCCTTGTTCTTCTCATGGTTTTGTGGAAGTATGTAGTAAGATAGCCGAAAGGTAGCAGTCTTTCCAGCCTCCTATTTATTTATTCGTATATATTCGCAAACGTGAAAATGGATGCTACACTAATTTTTCTTAGGCCTTTGGATAGTTGTCCAACAGATAGTGAACATTAATTTTTGACTTTCTAGAAAATGCTGTTACTGTTTTATGTTTATTTGTAGCACTGAAAAGTATTTAATATTATATCTTTCATTTTCCTCATCTGTCAAGTAGGCGTAATACTGACTACCTGACTCAAAGGACTGTTACGAAGCTCAGATTAAATCATAGGTAGCAGAGCTCTTTGAAAGTATGGAAAGTACTTAAAAAATGAAAGTAGTGGTGTTTAGGTTTTGAATAAATAACTTTCATTGAACAGAAAAAAATTGTATGTGTGCCTTACAGATTATGGTGGAATGAAAAAATAATGTTTTAAGATAATTTTTTATTCTGTTATTAATTTTTTTAAAACTCAAAATTCATTTAAACGAATCCTGAAGAGTAATACTCAAAAGGATCTGAACATAGTTATATATGGGGATTGTTCAGAACGCCTGACTTTTAAAACATCCAACGATATAGTAAAGATCTTTTAAAAATTTGTAATGCTCATTACTGGAGTACTGCATGGAGGGAAAAACTTTTCCTTTGGTGAGTTTTTAAGTTTAGAAAGGAAAAAAGCTAATGTTCCCCTTAGTTTCCTTTTCCTTTAACTTTCTGAAAAAAATATCCTTTCTCCTAAAAGGAAAAGGAGATGTCAACAAGAACTAACTCTTTACCTTGTATTAGTCAATTGAATCGTGTAAAAAAAAAAGTCAGCATTTTTATAGGCCCTATTAATGCAGGGCCATGAACATGAACATGTCAGACCTGCCGATAAAGAAATAGCTGAGTCTTGCTTTTTTTTCCTTTCAGCAAAATGTGCCTTTTTGTTGACACATTAATTGGTGGTGAAATGGTTGTATTCTAATGGTTCACCCTTATTGGCTGCTTTTATTTTAGTCACTGGTCATTTCTTAACTGATAGTCAGTGGCTAGATTGACAGTTCTTAGGCAAGCCAAACAAACTGTCATAATCACTTCCAGCTAGAATTGTCCTGATTCCTATCATTGCACGTGTATATGAGGGGAAAAAACAACATTTTAGAAAAGGGGCTTATAGGAATCAACAAGAACCTTTACAGAAATGATTTATAACATGTATTTGTCAGTCCCATAAACTAATGTCATGACATTCAGGAGACAACTGAAAAGTTCCTGAGGGAATATTTTCAGATTTCCTGACATACATTAGTCAGGTACTTTTCTACTTTAAATAAGACTTTTCACAGGAATTGTAGGGGTATGTATGCATAACAACTAAATATAGAAGTTGGGCTGATGTCACACGTTAATGTAAATTAATATGTTTAAAAGTAGGAGCTAGTAACATAACATTACCTTAAAATGTTAATAAAATTTGACATAACTTTGTGAAAGTAAAAAGAAACCACTTGTCTTTGGGGTGAAATTAATTTTTCCTCCTGAGTTAACCATTACTTCCCTCACTCCTGTCTTCTTCAGTCTCTTCCCACAAACTCCCTAATTACCTCTTAAAGAGAAGAAACTAAGTCAAGCACCTTAAATCTTTAAATATATTCATCCTCTTATTGGTAGTATGTTGGAGAAGGGATAGGAATAGTAGACCTAAAGAAGCTTCAGGGAAAATTTGAATAGGGTAGGGGGTTTTACATCCTTTCAGTTTCAGTGTTATGTAAGAGCCCCCAAATGAATGCTTTCTATTTGCTTTCACTTAATTCAAATTCCTGAGGTGAAGTAGTGTTTATTATGTCATCTCTGCATACCTGATAAAACAAAACATTTTGTGGTTTAGCTTTGGGCTGGTTTATACGTATAAAATATGAACTTTGTCAAAAATAACTGAGCCTTTGTGCTTACGGTTGGTTATGTGTAGAATCTAATTTAACAGATATTTCTCTTTTCCTTTTGAAAGTTACCGTGTATGAACAAAGTAACTTAAAATTTACATATCACATCCTATGGTGTCACTGAAATTTAAAACTAAAGACTTTACCCAAAGACTTCATAATACAGATATATGATTATTTCTGTGGTAAATAGATTCTCTTGGTCAAGAATTCTTAGAGACTTGTAAGTTAGTATTACCAGCTGTATACTTTTTGTTTATAAAGTAAACAGCAAGCCAAATTTTAATTTGTTGTTGTAAAAAGAACAATAAAGACACAGTAGTGAAATGAAAAAATGACAGCCCATTTTTTAAACAGAAAAAGGCTAGAATTCTTCATTATTAGATATACAGTATCAACATAATCGATCTAGCAGCATTACATTTGAGCCGAAAATACACTTAAATTCCAGGCCATACAGCTACCACATGTGAGTGAAACATCTTTCATATAGTTCTAAGATGAAATTACCCCTGAATGAATAGCATCTTCATTTATCTTCAAAACCTCCTCTGTGCTACCAGCGAATCTACTCCTTCAACATTCTACAACAAGAATTACATTATACCATTATAACAGGGTTCTTCTGCGGTGGGAAATAGATTGGCTTGGAAAATGAACCTGGCTTTGCTATAAATTACATTCACAGGTACAAAGGAATTTGTTATTTTGTTTAAAATAGCCACAAATATAATTAAGGTCTTAATTTATGTTAAACTACAAATGTGGCCATTACCATAACTGGATTAGGAACTTAATCTGTCACTTCAAGAATGATACCTAACACTTTTCATTTGTAACCTTAGACACATTATTTCAATTACAAGGTCTGCAGCTGTTTGATATAAAAAATGAATTATTTTGTAGATAGATTTGTTCATGGTTTTTAATTTTAAAGCATGTCTCTTCAATAAGGTGGAGAATAATTCTTTAGTTGTCTTCACAGATTTTCCTTTGTGTCCTGGTGAAACGGAATATGAATGAAAACACAAAACCATTTTTACTTTGTGCTTCCACGGTGGCATTTTTTATGCTTTAATATATTCCATAGTGAGTTATTACACAAGATATTTTAGAGTTAATTATGAAATGAATAGGATGTCTGTCCTGAAGAAGGAAATTTGAGGCCTGCTGTCTAAGGATGATTTTTATGTAGTTATAGTTAGAATTGTGGGTAATTTTTATAATCGGAAGTTTAAATTCATTTGAAAACTGTGATAAGCCCCTAAAATTTAAAGCTATAAATCATTAGAACTATCTGCCATTAAGATGAAATATGACATTAGTCTTTTAAAAATTAGAATTGTTTCACATTATATTTGCAAGTAATACTGATAGTTTCCATGTTAAAAAAAAAGAATATTGTCATATAACTTTTTTAGAACAAATAATGTTGCATGGAGAATTGGAAAGAGGGAAAGAGAAAGTAGAACTATTTATTAAATTGTTCCATTTTAAGAGCTACTCTTACTTTAGCAAAACTAAACATGGAAAAAGACCTAGTGTATTTTCACTTTAAGTGACAGTATGTTTAGCTGTAAGTTTTTAAGTTAATGACATTTATCCAGTTTTGCACAATAATGACTAGACTAGTTTTGGTTAAATAGTTTTCACACTTACATAGTAACCCCTGAGTAACAAGACTTAATGTGTTTTATATATAACTGTGTTGGGAGATCTGTGAAAAACAGTAGTGGTATGTAATTTTCAGTCTTTTGTCTTTACATTCACACATTTTGGAACTCTTATGTTCCATTTTAGAAACTATAACTTAGTTCTATCTATGACTTTTGTGGGAAGCCTATATTAATTCCCTTATTCACTGATTGCTCTTGTTGGTGTGCTCTTGACTTGAAACATACTTGCAAGTTGAATTGTACCCACAGCTAATAAAATTGAACCTTGCCTTTCAGATGTAATTTCCAGGTGAAAGTTGTGTTAAGGAAGGGAATCCTGCTCTCTGATAGGGTGGCTCTTTGTGGCCCCTAGCAAGATTTTGTCTGTAGATTTTCTCTTTTAAAGATTTCTCCTACCTTTTGAATTGCCTTTCCTGTTTATTTCTCCTCAGCAGTTGTTTTCATTTCTCTAAGTTTAATCGTTATTTCTTTTTAATAATGTACATTGTTCCAGTTACATGATTTTTAACCCCTGTGATGCTTTGGTACCTCCGAATTATAGCAGGTGCTGTGGTTTTAGCATAACATCCATAAACCAGTTAAGTACTAATCTTTATGATGGCCTGCCTTCTCTTCGCCCACCTAGATACATTTGCTTTTATCTTTAGTCTTTATGTACAATTAATTAGTTCCTTTGTGTTCATCTGTGGGTTAAAAAAAATTTTATTTGAAGTAAAATGCAAAGCCCCAATTGTTTTTATTATTCTTTAAAAGCAACAAATTATTTTTCTAGCTTGGTTTATGGGAAAATAGATTTATTCACTTTTTACTTGTCTATTATTTTCCAGATGGTTTTTTACTTTTAGTACATTCTTTTTTATTAGGTATAGGGAGTGTTTAGAATAACTTGTAAGACAGATATAAGAAACTTAAGCATATACTATGTTAATCTATTTCTTTCAAGGAGATATCAAGGTAGCAAAATAAATATAATTCGGTTTCTTTATAGTCATCTCAGCTTAAATTGTTTTCTTTCTAGGTTGGTAAAGAAGTGGCTCATTTTAAGGCTAATGCAGAGGGCTGGACTTCTCAGCTATGTACATATATAGCAAATGTAGGAGCCTTACTCTCATTGTTATAATGAGCTATGCAAGGACACTGAACTTTGTGGTTGAGGGGTTAAAGTTATTCATGATGGTACATGTACAGTGTGAAAACGTGGCATGAGATATGCTAATAATACCATTGTTACAGTTTGCAAAGTGCTTTACATATATCTCCTGAGCCCCACAACAATTCTGTGAGGTTGTCTCTGTATGAGCAGTGCTATCCCCACCTTATGGATGCAGATATCAAGGCTCTGAGAAGTTGAGTTGCTCCTGGTTACACAGGTTGTGTCAACATTCTGTTGAACTCAGCTTCTTGTTCCACGAATCATTCTACTGTGGCAAAGCTACAAATGTAGGATGTCCCTGATATTGTCTAGGCCCCTATGCTTCAGTTAAATCTAACAAAGGCAAACTTAGGCTACTACCAGTAGCTTCCTTCTCTGTCAGCAGCTAGGTAGCCTAAGCCTCTTCCCTTCAGCCAGGGTTCTGCCCTTCTAACATTTTGAGAATTTTAATTTTATTTATTATTACTTTTGAGCCTTGATGAAGCCACAATAGATGCTTGATATTTGAATTATTCCTCAGAGGTAAAATTTTTATTGCTGTCGTGGACCTTATTCCCTCACTCCTGTCAGAAACCTGCTTGCTTATTGATTCTTTTTTGTTAAAGACGTGACTAGGCAGTTGTTTTTATTTCACTAGTTTTCTCTAAAATGTATTTGTTGAGTGCTGCCAGCTTATTTGTTTTCCCTGGAAACTGAATAGCTCTTGCTTGCCAGACTTGCTTAATATTTGTGATCATTTTTAGTCTCATTTTGCTATGTAGTCAGTGCCTTTTTAATGTTGCTGCAATTCACATTCTCCCCCTACCAATCCCTTATCCTATCTACCTTCCCCTCTTTTATTCTTCTTCTCCCTCTTATGCATTTATTAAATCTGAATACGTATTTCATTCATGCTACAAACATCTAAATAGCTTTGATGCCAAGGAATCATGGCCACTGTTTTAGAGAACACCACCAGTTAGCCATTGGCTACCTTTTTTCACTAATGCCTTTTCTTTAAATATTCTTTTATGGTAGGATCCTTCTCATTGATTGTAGCTGGGATGCCATGAGAAAAAAAATTGCATTAATTTTTAGGTTCTCCCTGAACTCCTTGAAACTCAGGAGGCTCAGGAAGTCCAAAGGAAAGGACACTCTTTGAGTGTCTTTTTGTTCTGAAGTCTTAATACTCCCTTTTTTACACACACACACACACACACACACACACACACACACACACACACACACACACCCCTCTATGCCTTAAAGTATCTGTTGTAATCTTCCATTTCCTAGCAACTGGCAGCTCAGGAGGGCCTAGCAAGTTCGGTGACAGCAGCAATAAAGCACTCTTAATGCTCCCTTTCCTTGATTAGTCCCTTTTCAGTAAATGAGACCGTAGTAATGTCCATAGAGAGAGATATCTAAAATTCTGAAACAATTGAAGCCAAGGTGAACTTTTTGTTTTGTTTTTAAAATGAAGTTTTGGTGGGGAGAGGAAAAGGAAATGTATGAAATATATATTTTGAATACCCATTACAGATTTAAAGCCACATGTTGCTCAGATGTAGGAGTTTGGACCGAATGGCCTCTGAGGTCCTTTCTAATTATAAATTTATGATCCTGTGAAAAATTCTTGTGCAACTTAATTTGCCCATAAAATTTACCCTGATTTATATCTTAAAATGGCAAACATAATTTGTACATACTACTGAGCTTTAAATAACATGGCATCCCTCAATTTTGCTAGTTTCTGAGAAATTTAAATAGAAGAAATCATCTTCTCATTGGCTAATTTTGTTCTTGTTGCAAATCTCTTCTTGGATCTAAGATTAAAAGGCAGAAATGTGTGTGAGAAAACTAGTACGTTTAATTAGACATACTTGGGACTTGATTTTGGAAAGCTATTATCAACTGTTGTACAGTATGGTTCAGTTTTAGATGGTTGATGCAGTAATGGAGTCTGGGATTCCCCCGAGTAAATCCTACAGTAAGGTGTCAAGGCCTTTGTATTCTCAGCTGCTTCAGAATTTTCAATCTTTGGCAGCATATGAAAAATTGGTAGATGTTTGGGAATAGTTTCCCCAAATTATGAAATAAACCAAAGTGAAAGACTCTTGAGATACTTGTCTCAATCCTTCTAAACCTTTTAGTCCCATCCCCATTCTTCTCTTCTTAGAGCTTGCCATATTGATCACTCCTCTCATCTTAAATTTTCCCTCTCTAATGAATGATTCCTTGCTTCCTACAATCGTTCCTGCTCTTCTCCCTCCTTAAAAAACCTTCACTTGACTCTGCCATCACCTCAGGCTTCTCTCTGCCTCTGTCTCTCTTTCTCCACCCCCTTCCTCGTTTTTTCATCTATCTCACTATAGGTGTCAGTAAGGATATTGACTGGACTCTGCCAACTTTTTTTTCTTTAAACTGTCTCCTGTGGTCATCTCATTAACTTCTACAGGCTAAATTTTCCTCTCTCTTGAGATTCAACAATTCTATAAGCATTTATTGAGTATCTACTACATGCCTCCACTGTGCTAGGTCCTGGGGATACAAATGTAAAAATGAAACAGTTGCTGCTTACAAGTGGCTCATATTCTATTGGGAAGAAACAACTTCTATATAGACAGATATATAAAAGTACTTAGAAATTAAGTACATAGTAGTTCCTCCCACACTAATAAGTGGGAGGAATCAGGAAAGTGTCTTGTAGGAAGTAGAACCAGAGCTGTGCTTTGAAGGGCTCTAGGTATTCAGCAGTCAGAGGAGATGTGAGGAGAGCATTCCTGGCATGGAGGACAGCCTGTGCACAGAAAGGCACTGGCTTAGCAGAGCCACTCTAGTGTACTGGGAATAGTGAATAGGTCAGTTGGCCAAAATGTAACATGGGCAAGTGAGTAATTTGATATTGGTCTGGAAATACATTGGAGCAAGACTGTAAATGGTAGAGGAGTTTTGTGTTTTGTTTCCAGTATCCATACCTACCCCTTGTATCTTTTAAACTTCAATCCTTCATCGTAATCTGTAATTTTTAGAAATTAGAAAATACTGAACATCTATCTATCTGAATATACCTCCATAGGTATCTCCAACTCAGTATGTCTAAAATGGAATTCTTCATCTTTCTCCCTAGGGTCTTACCTCTGTTAATTTCTTGGGGGAATCTCAGACTCCATTACTGGAACAACCAGCCTTCAGTTTGCCACCAGGTTCTCATTGTGCCTTAGTGAGGATGTATAAATTACTTTTCAAGGGGTCAAGTCTGACACAATAGCCATAAGTTAGAGTAGGAAGATAAAAGTTAGTGATCACTTGCAAAAAGAACAGATTTTGATGTCTCTAAATACTGATATTTGAGTCAAATTTGCCAAAATTATATATTTAAAAAAAATAAGCATTGTTAGAAGATTGAATTAGAAGAAAATGTCTGAGAACCCTAAATTGTTACCCAAACCATTTATAAATTAAAAACATTTAAATATTGATCTCCCAAACACTCCTGTATAGGTCACTAGCACTATCTTTATTTTTTTCCTAGATAACTAATGATCAATTTATTAGGCTAGCTGATAATTAATAAATCAATAGTCAGTGGTTTCAGTAACCAAAGACATGGAGATTATGGAGATCACTGAATGCTTAAATACCTTTGGAAAAGGAGGTGCCCCTGACAGATGAAAATCAACCCTGATTGGTGAACAGTGAGTGGACTTTCAAACTAGCACTATCTTAAGAGAAAAGTAGTGAAATAAATGACATGTTAATAATTGGAGGATGTCTGAACTGTTGTGAATTCATGTAATGAAATATGGTTACTAAAAATAATCATAACTAACATTTACATAGCACTTTAACATTTGCAAAGTACTTAAGTATCTTTCCTCATTGATCCTCATTATTAACCCTTGAAGTAAGTGCTGTTATTGTCCTCATTTCACAGTTGAGGAGATGCTGTGCCTGAACCTTGTGAATAAGTCCAGTGTGCTATCTATTACCGTATGAAGTAGTTTATATACTTTATATAAAAAAAGCATGAAATATAGAAAGACTGATATGAAATGATGCCTGAGTGAAAAATAATAGATCCCAAAGAAGAGCATCCATGTTGATTTCCACTATTAAATGAAATTTCAAACAAGAACAATTCACAAATTAAGTACTCTTTGTATACCATGTTTGCATAATGTATATTAAAACATTGTTTCTTTTATCAGCTGGCAAGTAAAAAAGAAGAGTATAGTGATACGGCATTCACAGTTACTTTATTTTGCTTAATGATAGGGTTTGGATTTTTGTTTGCTTTGTTTTAGTTTATGATTGGTCATGCTTGGTAAAAGCACTTAAATAAATTGGGTGAACATGAAGATTCAGAAAATGATTGAATATATGCCCATGTTCATAAAGGAACAAGAAATGGAATCATTCTCCCATAAGAAATGACAAAAGAGTTATGAACAGAGTTCTCAAAAAAATTAAAACTATTAATAACCATATGAAAGATTGTTCTAAATTACTACTAATAAGAACTGCAAACTTAAACATTTCTGAGGCTTTGTTTCATGAGTAAATTGACCAAGACATCATCATTTCCATAGGTAAAGTTTAACAGATTTAGATCAGTTATTATAACAAGGAAACTAGAAAAACTTAGGAACTACCTCAGTATTTGCTTTATCTGTTTGCCACCTGGAAACAGTAGTCAAAAATAGCACCAGTTTAGAATATACATGTTTTTAAATTCTTAGGGAAGGAGAATGGTGGAAGAGTATGAATAGTGTTTTCTCATAAAACAGACATGTGAATATGACAGTTTACAAAGAAGTAAATTTGTGGTTTACTTAAAAGTCAATAGATAGGCACATGATGGGCATTAGTAGGGTGCAGCATATTAACAACAAAGAATTGTGCTTGAAGAGTACACAGTAAATGATATCGTCAAAGAGGTATATGACCATAAAATGAGATGGTCGGGTCACATAATGAGGGATGAGCAGTATGTACTTTGAGTAACCAAGCAATGTCAAGAGATGGAGAGGAAGGCCCCCAATGTGATGAATAGAAGATAATGACAGGAATTATACAGGATGAGATGGAGATGAATATTGATCTGTTCCATTGAAGAAAGTACATTGATGAGAGCACATATGTGTTGGAGCAGTGAATTTCTTCCTTAGGTTTAACAAATACTACACCACCATAGGTATTTTGTTCTAAACCTTGACTATCTAATGTTACATTAATCCATTTTTTTAAATCTAGTACCAGATAGTTTTGATCATGATTACGTTTCAGTTTAACCTCCTTATTACAGCAACATCTATGTATCTGTGAAGGAAGAGGGAATGGCCCCATTAGTTTGGATTGGCAGACCTCTAGATGATAGATAGATAGATAGATAGATAGATAGATACATACATACATACATACATACATACATAGCTACATATACATATATATCAAGTAACATGTGTTACTTGGTAATTTTGACCCATTGCTTTCCCTATAAATTTTATTATTTTTATCTACTTCTACCTTTAATTTTAAAAGTTTCCTCTTTTCCTGTGATTGTTTTGTTTTGCATTGATTATTTTGTTCATTTAAAAAATGTTTTTCATTTTTCTTTCCTTCATTAAAATGAGCGTTCAGTAATGTTTGCTTCTGGTTACTGCTTTAGCTGCATGCCATAGTATGTTGTATTTCTCTTGTCATTATCTTCAATAAAGTTTTTGATTGTCTCTCATTTATTCTTTAATATACTGTTTTATTCATCTACTGCAGTTTGGTGAACCATCATTCCAATGGATAAACACTTAGACTATTGTTCGGGTTTTTTTTTGTTGTTGTTGTTGTTTTGCCAACATGACCTGTTTATTTAGAAAATCAGTCTCCATTTAGGTCATCCTCTTTTGCTCATCTTTGCTTTATTAGTTACTATTATTTTGTATTAATGTCTACAAAAATAGTTAAGATTACTGCCTTTCTGTGTTTAATTAATGAACTTTGCACAGCCCTCTGTCACTAACATCCAGTTCACTTGCATGTCGTGGCATCGCCTCCCTGACGTCATGGTTCTCTTCGAGAATGAAGGACAAACCATAACAACAATGATCTTTAGCCATAGAACATGATCAGCTTCTGTATATTCCCTGTGTGTATTTGAGAAGTAAGCTATTTAATATTTCCATTCACTACTTTGCATATTCAATTCAACAAAGTTTGCAAAGAACTCTCCTAAGCAGTTCCAGCTTTCTTTTGTTCAAGGCCTTAATTCTTTTGTTTATCCTTTTGTTAAATTTGTCCAGTTCTGATAGAGGAGAGTTAAAATCTGTTTAGATTTTAATAATTTAATAAGCTGTAGACTTATTACCTACATCCTTTTTCATTTCTATTTTCTTTTTCTTTACTTAGAGGATATTCCATTTGATGCATATATAGGCAGTCCTCCACTTTCATGGGGATAATTATGTTCTTAGAAAACAGTGCAAAAGTAAAAAATGAAAATATTGATACATTGAACCTGTGGGAAATAGGGGGTTAGGCTCCCATGGCCATGAAAAACTGTTCAGCATGTAATTCTTTATAACAAAATATTAATTCCGATAATATCCTTTTTTCCTAACACAGTAACCATGAAATAACCCATAAAATAGAGTACACAAAATACAATTGGTAACCTGCAAAATATTTTCTCGTTAGTAATTCCCTAGACTTCTGTGATCTCTTGTGCTAACATCTCAATAAAAAATAAATATTGATTTCAGGCAATATTCAGTTTTTATAACACATGAAATCTACAGTACCATAAATACAGCAAATAAGATTCATAAAACAAAAACATTTTTTAACCTGAATCTTACCTTCCAGTGTGTCAGGTGGTGGTGTGAGTGTGTTGTACTGTATACCATGTTACCCTCTCTACTTTTGGCTGCCTTCTGAAAACCAAGAGAGAGCTTGGTGGGACTTCAGTTACTTCTGTCAGAAGACATGTAGACTGGTGAGGTCTTGACATCATCTCTAATACTCTGTCCTTATGAAGGCTGGTGGATGGTGTTGGAGATCATGGAGAACGTACGAGCTTGAAATAATCTGTCAGCAACGTCTGTTTCATGACCATTTGAGATCCTTGGGTCTTGAAGTATGAGAGCATAGCAGAGGTGAATTGACGTTTAATCATGAGGCTGTAATGGATGATGGGATCAGCGATCCTGATGGCTCTAGCCAGCCGGTCAGTTATGTCAAACCACCCTTCAAGCTTGGAAACCGAGTGGCACAATCTTGGGAGCTTGTTTGTTGTCATCCTCTGCACTGTCCTCAAAGCCTTTCTAAGTCATCAAATCCAACTCCTCATTCCTCAGCCACTTCCCAAACTTGCTCACATCACCTCTCATTTTTTTCTGTACCGTGCATATCTACAAATGTGTGCAGCTGCCAATATGCAAGTAAAAATGGGGTTATTCACAAAATCATGTGAATGTTTGAAGACTCAAAAATTAAATGTGTGAATGTTGAGGATTAGACTCTGTGTATATGTGTGTGTGTTTTATAATGATGCTGTTTAATTATCTCTAGTGACTTTAAGCGTGATAACAGTTTCCTGGTTTAATATGTTTTGTATTTTTACTTCCACTTTGTCTGAAATCATGATTGTCACAGTTAACTGAGGCATAATTTTCTTCCAGCCTCTCATTTTGAATCTGTATGTAGCTTTATGTTTTATATGTTTTCTATAAGTAGAATATTATTGAATCTCCCTATTCCATCACCAACCAAGTGAGTTCAGCCATTTTTATAAGCCATTTATATTTTGGAATATAATTGTTAAACTTGGGTTTTCCTCCACTATATTATATTACATAACTTGGCACATTCATTATTTTACCAGCATTCTATTTAATCCCTCTTATTTCACTGGCATCACAACACAGTTAGACTTTGTATGATTACGTGCTTTCTCCCTCTTTCTTCTTCTTCTCTTCTTACACTCTTCTTTCTTTTACCCCCTCCATTGCTAAATATATATCCCAGTTTTAACTTATGATAAACTTTTCAAGGACTTTGTTCTCCTCTCTTCTTTCAGATAGATGTGTGTGATTTAAAGATCACTTATTCTGCCCTCTTACCTCTTCATTGGACAGATCTATGACATCTGGGACAGCTAGGTGGTAACAGTAGATAGAGTGCTGGGCCAGGAGTCAGGAAGATTCGTGTTCCTCAGTTCAAATGTGGCCTCAGACATTTCTTAGCTGTGTGAACCTGGGCAAGTCACTTAACTCTGTTTGCCTGAGCTTCTCATCTATAAAATGAGCCAGAGAAGGAAATGGCAGACTACTCCACTATCTTTGCCAAGAAAACCCTAAATGGGGTTACAAAGAGTTGGATGTGACTGTTCTTTTAAAAAAATCATGTATGTAAGGAAAATTCCGTTTCGTATATAAACAAAGAAGTCTTGACCTAGCCAAAGTAGTGAAAGATTCTTCCGTTCATTTTCCTTCATTTATTTTTATATGATTTGTATCAGATGAGTATCCATTTATTATGGTATGTGATGTCAAATGCTGGTCCAAAGCTGTTATTTTGTTTTGTTTTGTTTTTTACCAAACTGCTTTCTAGTTTTTTGCAGTAGTTCTTGGCAGATATGAAATCTTTCCTTGAATAGTTGTTATGGGGTTTATTGAACAGTGGGTTATTGACTTTTATTGCTTCTGCTTGTTTCTTATCTTCTGTGTTTCATTGATCTTTTCTATTTTAAAATAAGTACCAAATAATTTTAATGATTACTGCATTTTAATAAAAATTGAGATGTGGAGTGTTATTTTTATCCCCCTTTTTTGCTACCTTTTAAATTTATTTCCCTTGAGATTTTAAATCTTAGTTCCGCTAGATCATTGGCTCTTTGTGTCACGGACCCTTTTGCCAATACAGTGAAGCCTATAGACTCCTCAGAATAATATTTGTTGCTTACATTCATAATCGAAGGATATGATAAATTTCAGTTGCAGGGTATTGAAAATAAAAATGTATTCTTTTCCCCTCATACAAATTCACAGACCTCCTGAACTCTTATCTCTAGATCCCTTGGGATTCTATGGATCCCAGTTTTAGAACCCTTTTTGAAATGAATTTCATTTTTATTTTGTCTAACTACATAGTATCTTCCTTGGTAGGTTTGATTGGTACAACATTGACTATAAATTAATTTAGGTGATATTGCCATTTTTTACTTATACTAGCTTTAGTGTAGATGTTCTTAAATTTTTTTTTTGTCATAAACTCTTCTGTTAGTCTCAAACCTCTTCTCAGAATATTTTTAAATGTATAAAATAGAATAAATAGGTTTACAAAGGAAATCAATTATATTGCAATAATCTTGTCTGTACACACACACACACACACACACACACACACACACACACACACACACACATGTATTTTTTTAAAAGGACCAAGTTCATGGTCCCAACCTCTTTGTGGTTGGGCCCCACCTTCTAATATCCCCACCCCAATGTCTCTTCTCCCTTGATTTTATCTTGTTTGCCCACTGCCCTTACTCTTTTTGAGACAAAGAAATTGCTTTCCTTTCTCTGGTGAGTTTGCACCTGTAGCTTATTTCTCTTTTAACTACTTTGCCATCCTCATGACTCCCTGTTTTATTGTTTTCCCTCCCATATCTGATATTGAATCATTTATAGGAAAGCATATGATTGTCTATAGAATATTAAGATTTCCTTCTTTGCTTTCTCATGATTCTTTTAAGATTTTTCTTTAGCTCTTTTAGGACCTTTTTGTCCTTTGATTGTTTATATAACTCTTGACCCAATTTATTTCTGTTACTTTTTAAAAAAAGTATAAATGTGAGATAATTTAGTTCATTATTTAGACTTTTCCTGATAATTTTTACTTATTTACCCTTTTTTGTTTCTTTTGTTTGGAGTATAATCTGGTCACTTTTTTGTTCTTGTTGAAGAACGTTTCAGTTGTCTTTCTCTTGTTTTAGGCCCATATTTTTCACTGAGATTAGGCTTACCTTTGAAGATTATCATTTTGGGTTGCATCTTAAATTGCTTGCCTTTTTTAAATATCCTTGACATTTTTTTCTATGATTTTTCATGACCGTGAAGTAATCCTGAATTATTAAAATTGGTATTCATTCATAAATTTAGATCTCCTGGCTGCTTGTAAAATTTAGTTGGTTAATTACAGTTGTGAAATTTAATGCAGACTTGATCAATTATCACTTCATTTTCTGTGTTCAAAAGTTCTGGGTAGTTTTCTTGTATTATTTACTATGGTATATTATTCAGTGGGGTTTTTTTGTTTGTTTCATCACATTCTCCTTGGAGACCTATTATCCTTAAGTTATTTCTTTGCATTCTTTCTTAAAGGTCGGAAGAGAATTCGTGTGTTCTCCTAAAGTTATTGCTTTTTGCTTTTCTGGGAAACTTAAAGTTAACAAACATTTATTTTCTTTCTCATCTCCCATTGTCTCCTCCGCTGGAAAAAAAGAAAAAGAAACCCTTTAGCTTATATACATAGTGAAGCAAAACAAATTTCCACATTGTCTGTGTCCAGAAATGTATGACTCATTCTGTATCTTGAAATTATCCTCTCTCTATCAGGAGATGGGTAGTATGTTTCCTCACTGATCCTCATTAGATACTGCTTTCAGTCATCTCATTCAGACATAATGGTCTTTATTTCTATTCAAGGGTTTTTGGAGCATAAACTCGTTAAAGATGTTTTGCTACCCATTTATTCTCTCTGAAATTTTCTGATGTGAAGTCTTTCAAGATAAGAAACTACAGTAATCCTTTGAGATTTTAAGTTCTTAGCGTTCAGGATCATGTCTTAGATACCTTTTCATGATTCCTACCTATGGAACACAATGGGTACTCAAGTATATTGAATAGATATTTATAGAGCACAATTGTTTTACTTAATTCTTCTGCCTTATCTGACCTATCATGTCCTCACATAAATATGTTGACTGAACAGTTCAAGTAATGATACTGTCATTTAAAAAATATTCATTATAATTTTCCTTTATTCATATTTCTAGTTAGTTATGCTCATTCTTTTTTAATCCTTCTGTAATTCACCTTGAGATCTGTCATTGTTAAACATGATAAACAGATCCATTCAGTATCCAGCATTGACAGTCTTGTGTTTGCTGTTTATAGTTTTATGTGAACAACTAGACCATGAGTTTATCCTACCTAGTTTTTGCCCCCGTTGTGATCCCACAAGATCCTCCTTAAGATGCAGAACATCGATCTCTCGGTCATCACACTTGTTTGTGTGATCTGCCCAGCATTTTATCGTACGATAAATTGCCTCTAGTACCGCTGCCATCTTTAATTTTTGTGGAGCTCGTAATTTGTCAGTTGATCATGCAGGAAGATTCTGCACATTGTTCTGTCTGTTGTCCAGTGATTGCCCAAGAAATAGGTTTCTGCCTGTCACTGTGGACTAACATTTCAATGCATAGATTGTCATGGGCAACCCTGAAGGGTAGAACGTTTCTGTCTTGATCTTCATGAACACCTGGTAGGTCAGTGTGGTATAGATGTGAGTGAAGTTGATTCAGGACGTTTTATATCTTCTTTCTTTAAAAAAAGGTATTTTTAAAATGTATTTTGTTTTTTACAGCACTTTAGTTTTCCCCGGTATCCCTCCTCCTTCCCATCCCAGAGAGCCATCCTGTGTCAGCATAGCTGATTAATACGTTAAAAAAGTCTGAAAATACATTCAGTGTGCAACACTTGTGGACCTCCCAACTCTACAAAAGGGTTTCAGAATGAAAGTGTCTCTTATGTCTCTTCTTTCAAGCCAAGCTTGTTTATGATTTTACAGCGTTCACCTTTGATTTCGTGGGGGGGGGAGGGTTCTTTCCATTTTCATTGTTGTTGCCATTGTTGTATACAGTTATCCCTTCTGCATTGCCACTTTCTACATCATGATTCTCCCCATTGCAGTTTCGATATATTGTGGGCTGGCAAGAAATTGAATGGGAATTTGGGGGGAGTTTTGCTGAAGCCATAAATGACACAGAGGCCAGCAGATGACTTAGAAAAAGTTTAGAAACTCAGAAGTGCATAAAATATGTGTATAGTATTATATAACATCAACATATTTTATCTTTTAATACCATAATAATTCAGACTTCTGGTACAAAGGGAGGGCCAAAAATTTTAACATGGATTTTCCAGATTGTGGAGGTGCTACATACCTAATCCCTGTGATGTGGAAGGGATAACCATATTGCTTTCTCGACTCTATTTTACTTCACTCTGCATTAATTCATGTAGAGAGTTCCTTTTCTGTCCAAGCTGTTACCTTGCACAAATTGGTGATTGAGATAGAACTTACTTAGATACTTCCTTGATCCCTGAGCCCTGTATTTTTATTATGCCTTGTGTAAGCATTCACAGTAACAATAGTCTAATTTTTTTTATGCTGGCAATTATACAGTAGATGAAAGAAGACTCAGATTAGTTGCTATTCATCCCATTTTGAATTAGAAGCATTATAGTCTTTCATATAATCATCAGATGTTGATTGAGCACCCACAGGATGCCATAGTACCTACTCTATTAATGCAAGTTGTTTTCATTCTATTTAGCTTAATCACTTTCAGATGTCAGCTTTTTCTTTGAGGAAGTCTGATTTTAGCAGTGATTGACATTGGTATTGAACATTCAGGTAGGGTGTGCCAAATCCTTGATCACAATTATTTCATCTTGTCAGTCATTTAGTTTGCATTAAAGTGCCCATCCAAAGTATGGAACAAGTTGAGTGATCTTGATTATCATAATTAAAATGTATGTTGGCCCATTTTGGGTTCAGGTACATATGAAAAATAAATGACTATTTCTATGGTCAGAGTTGGAAAAATATCCTTATAATTGGTATACCATTCATGTGTTACATTGAAAAGCTGATAATCTTGATGATGGTGCTGCTTATTAGATTACACTTGTTTCTTTCTAAATGTCATAAAAGTGTTGTTTGGAAGGACTGTTCAGTATTCAGAACTATAGATTCATTTTTATTTGAGAACTTTATTTTTGTACACTTAAAAAAACCTATCATGAAGTTTATAGTGATAAATGGGAAGCTTTCCCCAAGAATTCAGTGGAAGCAACTCTTAGTTTTAGAATGTATTTTGTTCTCACCCAAGCCTGATAACCTTGACCCTGTTTACTACTACTAAACTACTACTGATAACTAACATTTAATATAATGCTTGCTGTGTGCCAGGCACTGTGCTAATAAATAAACACTTTACAATTATTATCTCATTTGATCCTCACAACAGCATTGGGTTAAGCATTGGGGTAAGAGCACGTACCTAGATGCTGTCATCCCCATTTTACAGATGAGTAAACTGAGACAAATAGAGGTTTGAGTGACTTGCCTGGGGTCACATAGCTACCGAGTGTCTGAGATTGGATTTGAACTCAATCTTCTTGATTTCAGACTTAGACTCTATCCACTGTGCCACCTGTAGCTGCTCCTGTCATTTAATTCGTAGTAAAATCCTACTTTTATGTGTCTTTTTCCCTTACTCCCTTTATTTAAGCCCTACTCATGTCTTGCAGTGGTTTTATGTGAACCCTGTTTTTGAATATAATGCCAGGCCCTGCCAAGCTGGAAAGGCCCAGTTTGCAGAGGTGCATCGCCAAAAGGTTTAAACATCACAGGGCTCCCCCCCCTCCCCGCCCCAGCCACTTGCATGCTTGCGCACACACACAGACACAGTTGTCTTTTGTTTTTTTTTTTTGTTTTTTAGCTACAGCAGCCCATAGAATGCTCTACTAAACTATAGAGGGGTTGTGATCTGTATTGGTGATGGGTACATGAACATAGTTAAAACCAGGGATCCTTAGTAACTTACAGTAATGGTGTACAAGCATATCTTGGAAATATTACAGATTTGTTTCCAGACCACTGCAATAAAGAGAATTTCACAGTAAATCAAATTACATGAATTTTTGGTTTCCTAGTGCATATAAAAGTTATGTTTACACTACACTCTAGTCCATTAAGTGTGCAGCAGTATTATGTCTCAAAAAACTACTTTATTGCTAAAAAATAAAGTGCCAACCATCATCTGAGCCTTCAGCAGTCCTAATCTTTGTGCTGGTGAAGGGTCTTGCCTCAGTGTTGATAGCTGCTGACTGATGAGGGTGATGGTTGCTGAAGGTTGGGGTGGCTGTGGCAATTTCTTAAAATAAGATAAGAGTGAAGTTTGCCCCATCAATTGACTCTTCCTTTCACTCCAACTCTTAGAGGCCGTTGCGGGATAATTAATTGGCCTAATTTCAATATTGTGTCTCAGGGAATAGGGAGGCCCAAGGAGAGGGAGAGAGACAGGGAACAGCCACTCAGTGGAGCAGTTAGAACACACATATTTGTTGATTGAATTCTGAAACAATTACAATAGTTACATCAAAGATCACTGATCACAAGTCACCGTAACAGATATATTAATAATGAAAAAGTTTAAAATATTGTAAGAATTACCAAAATGTGACACAGAGACGTGATGTGAGCACATGCTGTTAGAAAAATGTCACCAATAAAAAAAATGGCACCAGTAGACTTGCTCAAATCAGGGTTGCCACAAACCTTCAGTTTGTTTTTTAAAAAAAATGCAGTATTTGTGAAGCGCAATAAAATGAAGCTCAGTACAACAAGAAATGCCTGTACTCTGAGAAGGTCATAGAAAGCTATGTTTGTGATACTGCCGTTATTATAAAAAAAATGCTGATAAATTTGTTTAGTCTTTTGAATTCTATAAATCAGAAATGCTCTTCTGAATCAAAAGATGAGGAAGACATAACACAGCATAAATTTAACTCATCCTAACTAAAATGATACAGTTTATGGTGTCCTCCTATAAGAAGAATTGCAGGCTTTTTTAATTGGACAAAATTAAACAACAATTGCTTTTTTAAAAAAGGAAAGAAAACTAGGGATTAAGTGTCCTAGACTTATTTTGTAATCAGGTTCAGCATTTACTTGTGAAATATAGCATTTCTGATTATCTGTTGGTTCACTGCCACTATACATAGTAGTATCAGCAAGGAGATACTCGGTTTACAGTTTTACAAACTATAGAACTTATTAACTAATGGGCAACTGAAATATCACAGTGACCTTTGAAGAATATTTTTAAAATTATACTAAACTTGGTAACCATAAACAAAACCATCACCTTTGTAACTGTCAACATTTTGTTAAAAATAAAAAGGATTGCATATAAAATTATAAATTCTGAATTATTTATGCTCAGTTTAAAAAATGTCTCATCAACTTGAACAGATAATTTTTAAAAACTGATTTGATCTCATGTTTCTGTTCTTTTCTGTCTGCATAAATATTTATTGCTGTTATTTATTTTAGTCATTGTCACTATATATATTATTCTGATTCTGCTCTTTTCAATCTGCTTTATGTCATTGGTCTTTCAGAATGAAGGACAAACAACAAATCTTTGCATGTTTGGATGTTCACATTTAACATTTCTTATGACATGAGAATAATAGCATTATATTAATTTAGCACAATTTATTCAACTATTGCTTAGTTGTTGGATATATGGGCTATTTCCAGTTTGGGGGGGTTGAGTTTTCTTTTAAATTCTTTGCTATTATAGATAAAATGGCTATGGATATATTTGTACAGGCACATGGTACTATGAAAAAAATTAGTCCATTAGTCAGTAAACATTTTTTAAGTACCTGTTATATGCCAGGCACTGTACTAAACACTGGGGATACAAAAAGAGGTAAAAGACGGCTCCTGCCCTCAAGGAGCTCACAATCTACTGGTGGAGACTATAAGCAGACAAGTATTTACAAAGAAACTATATGCAAGATAAATAGGAAATAATTAAGAGAAAGAAGGCACTTGAATTAAGAAGAGTTAGGAAAACTTTCCTTTAGAAGATGGGATTTTGGTTGAGACTTGAAGGAAGTCAGGGGAGGCAGTTGATAGAGATGAAGAGGGAGGGCATTCCAAGTGTGGGGGACAGCCAAAGAACATACTCAGAGCTGAAAGATGGCATATTGCTTGTGGAGTAGCCAGGAAGCCAGTGTCACTGGATCGAAAAGTATGTGGCAAGAGAGTAAGGTGTAAGAAGACTGGAAAGGTAGAAGGGGGACAAAGTTATGAGGGGCTTTGAATGCCAAATAGAAAATTTTGTATTTGATCCTGGAGATAATAGGGAACCACTGGAGTTTATTGAGTGGGGAAAGGCTGTGAGGGGAGGGGAGGAGAAGTGACCTGAGCTTTAAGAAAATCACTTTGGTGGCTGAAGAGAGAAAGATGACAGGATTTGCGAGTCCCAGAGCACTTGGGTTTGAATTCCAGATCTGTTACTTAATAACTTCGTGACCTTGGGCAAATCATTTAACCTCAATGGGACTCAGTTTTCTAAACTGTAAAGTGAAGGGATTGAAATGGATAACTTCTGAGGTCCCTTCCAACTCTGAATCTGACACATATTTTTTTGTTTTCAAAAAATAGTGTATAGTCAGGATTGGAATCACTTTATGAGAGAATTTTTGTAATGATGAGCATTTTTGTAACTTTTGCTATATGCTGCCATATTACATTACAAAGTTTGTACTGTTTCACAGTTCTACTAGCAGTGCAATCATGCTTCTTTCTCCACTGCCTTACCAGCACTGAATTTTATAGCATTAAATTTTCTTTGCCAATTGGACGTATTGTGGCATGTCAGAATTCTTAAAATCTGGATTTCTCTGTTTAAGAGAATTTGAAAAAATGTTTTGATGGTTACTGATTATTTGTGTTACATCTTTCAGAACAAACTGTTCATATTCTTTGACCATTTACCCATTGGGGAATAGACCTTACATTTATAAATTTGGGTTAATTGCTTATTGATTTTTAATGTCAATTTTTATCATATATTTATACTTCCATTAAACTCCTATTCTTATGCCTCATTGTGGTATGGAGGTGATCCTGGATTCTTGAAGGTTATGCCAACAGAGTACAAACTCTTATAGGTCATACCAAATTGGAAAAGCTTTGAGTAGGACACAGTAATCGTCTGTTTTTGTCTAAGAATCAACCTTAAGTGCAGAGAGACTCATCACCAGGTTATCTGTGGGGGGTGATGAATTTTTCAGGCATAGTGTTCACAAAGACCATCTTCCACAAAGACATAGATAATTAGGCACATCAGGGCCAGCACTGATAGGAGGCCTTAAGCCTAGGATCAAAAGTTTTAATTTGATTGAGAGTTAAGAGGCATTATTAAAGTTAACTGACTTTAATAATTAAAACATTTATTTGAATTCAAGCCTGTGGTATATGGTAGGTGATGGTAGCATACTCCAAAAGAATTAGAGGAAATGATCCTTGACATTCCTCCAGCATTTCCTGTCAGACCTTTTCTTTCTATTCTTGACTTTGGGCAGGTCACTTAACTTCTGCCTGCCTCAGCTACCTCATCTGTAAAATGGGGATAATAATAACACCTACTTCCCAAGGGTATTGTAAAGATAAAAGAAGATATAAATCACTTTGTAAAATCTCTGTGAATAAATGGGTAGCATGCTTCATCATCAGTCCTTTAAAACTGTAGTTGGGTCATTGCATTGATCAGCATTCTCAAGCCTTTCAAAATTGTTTTTCTTTATAATATTGTGTAAATTGTTCTCTCAGCTCTATTCACTTTAGTATGCATCACTTTATACAAGTCTTCCAAGGTTTCTCTGAAACCTCCATTATGTTTGTAGACCGTAATTTGTTTAACCATTTCCCAGTGTATGGACACCTGCATAGTTTCCAGTTCTTTATTCCTACAAAAACAGCTCTCTAAGTAATTTTGTACGTTTGGGACCTTGTTTCTTTTCTTTGATTTTCTTGGGATAGTTCCCATTTAGTGACTTTTTGAGCATAGCCCCAGATTGCTTTCCAGAATAGCAAAATCATTGCATAGTAACACAAACAGTGCATTAGTGTGCCTGTTCTCCCTCAACCCCCCCAACAGTTATTGTTTTTCTTTTTCTTTTCTTTTTTTTTTAATTATCCTTGCCACTCTGCTTCGTGTAAGACCCTCAGAGTTGCTTTAATTTGCATTTCTCTAATTATTGGTAATTTGGAGAGTTTTTTTCATATATTTGTTAATAGCTTGGATTTCTTTCTTTTAAAAATGCTCAAGAAACTCCAAGACCTTGCATTTCAGAACAGTTACTTATGTGCATTAGTAGAGGAAGATTCCTCATGGAGAGGGTCCTAAACCAATGAAGTGACAGGTTGGGACCAAAAGAAGCAATAAATTAGAGTATTATTTTACCTTAGTTTACATTTTTATTATTTTTCTTCAGCCTGGAGAGTTTAGTTTTTAAATTCTAGGTAGCAATTGAAAATATGGAAGCATGAGCTTCACCAAAAAAAGTGTTTTAAAGGAAGAAAAGAAGAGGGACTTTTGTATTTGATAAGTGAAGGGAAGTCATGTATTGTACCAGGGACAGACAAAAACATTAGGAAAGAGAACTGAATAGAATTGCCCTGAACAAGGAGGCCAGATAGATAAGTGAGGGGTGTGAAAAGATATGAAAGAAGGACCTTGGCCTCAGTAAGGAAGATGTTATTGACCTTCAACATTTTTGAGTGAACTAGTAGGTAAAGAAACCAGATTTTAAAGGATTAAATTAGAGGAGTTGAAGCAGCAGAAATCATCAGCATTTTGGGAAGATCATTAAGAGTGGATGTGGAGGAGCAAGAGAAAATGAGTTATCAATCACAACTCAAGGGGAGAAGGAGTAAAGCAATGGCTTTTCATGGTTTTCAGACTTGAGAAGTAGAATGAGCTAAAGAAGAGAGAATTAAACACGAACAATTAAAATGACAAAAATTGATTAAAAAAATAGATTTGTACAGTTTTACATTTACATCCTGAAGGATGTGCAAATGCTTTATCTTATCTCTTGGAATCTGACTAGCAATATTGATTTTTAATAGTAACCTGGCATTTTGCTCGTATTTGGAAAATAGGTGTTTCACAACTGAGTTGTGTTAAGCTGGATCTTTTCATATCGTTTTGACAATACTCACATAAATTGTAGTTTTTTTTAAAATAAAACAATGCATATTTTATTTTCTTGCCATAAAAAAGATATTATAATGTGCTACTTGTTTGAACTGTGACTGCTCTTCCAGAAGTTTGTTTTAGGAAATCTTAATGAATGACAATTCTCATTGGTTTACTCTGCTTCTGCTGGTTTCCAGGCCTTTTTGCAAATGTGCGAGCTCCCCATCAAAGTGGTTTGTAGAGCAAATGCCGAATACATGTCTCCATCTGGTAAGTGATATGCTTTTTTAGTTGTACTAAATAAATCACTAAAGTGTTAGTGAATCCAGACAAAAAAACAATATCCTTTTAATGCCCTTGTAATTTTTGGACTATCCTATAGTTCACTATTATTTGGAGTTATAAAATCAACTTTATTTAAACTCAAGAATCTTATTTAGGATGGTAATACCTGCTCATTTAAATTAAGACCGTTTTTAGAATGCTGTATAAATTGCAACAAAAAATTAGGTGTTAAGGGAGTGTGTAACCTAGTAATTAGGTGCCTAAATTCTTCAAATTTTTCTTGTCATCTTACATTTAGCCCTTACACAGAGCTCTTTTATCTTCAGAACATTTTGTAAATATTAATCTATTCAAGACTTCTGTTCAGTTCTACTGTTTTACAGATGGAAGAACATCAGTAAGTAGGATAACTAAAATGACTTGCCATAGATCTTACATTAAATTACCAATTGAAAACTCATGGCTTCTAGCCCCATCTTTCTTATTTCTTTGAATGCTGAAAGTGCTTTTTTAGATGGTAGCTCTTAGGATGCTATTATATTAACATTGCTGCTTTTCTGATGTTTTCATGTCTGTTGTTGTTTCTGAGATATAAAATGACAAATATAGAAATAATATTTATCGTTTAAAATGCTATTACACAGCATGGGCTAAGTCATTTTACTTTATTTAATTAAAAAGTACAGTCTAGTTTAGTACTGTGTGCTATCCAAAATAAATGAATTCCAAATGCAGCTGACATGATTATTATAATGCTTGTTTTGCTGTGGTAATAGTTACGCCTAGGTAGAAGTATCTCTCATGAATGCATCAGTTGGTAGTAACCAACTGATGCAAATATGTTGCAGTGCTTTTTGGGAAAAACAGTATCCTGTCATTGTAGAGACAACCGAATGGAGTATAGTGTTAAATATTATTTCTGTCCCAAGTGTAGCAATAAAATAAATAAGATGAGAATGAGAACCTTCTTCCCACTTCCCACTTCAACATTCCATTTGAATGCCATCTATATTTGTAGACTTAAAAGTTGTCTACTTGTAAGATTCCCACATTTAAAGTGTAGCTTCCGTGTTTTTATTTCCTGAACTACTCATGCATTGACAGTAATTTTTGTCATTAAATCTCACAGATATCTTTAAGCAGACATTTTATCGAGCACTTGCATAACAACAACAATAATAAATACTTGCATACTTGTGGTGGTATAAGGTTTACAAAACAGTGTCCTCACTATCTTACAAAGTTGATAGGGCAATATTATTTCCATTTTACAAATGAGGAAACTGAACCTTTGAGAGAATAAGTGACCACCTTCCCATGGTCATACAGCAAGGATGTTCTTGAGGCAGGATTTGAATCCAGATTTCCTGACTTTCAGGTCCAACATTCAAGTTAATAACTTCTCATGCATTTTTATTATTTTTTTCCATTATGCAAGGCATTGCAGTATGGGTGAGGCGGAAAGGATCGTGTGGGTGACTCTTATGTGTAAATGATCCTTTGAGCACAAATTCCAGTTGACCTTTCCAGGACAGCTAACATTTTAAAGATGATAACATAGGTTCTAATGTAAGAGACTATTATACCGGTACCTAAAATTAAAATCTTAAATAGGAAAAAATCTTGAGAAGCCATCTAGTTCATTCCCCTGTTCCTAAAGAAGGCTACACTTTATCTTGAACATCTGTCTTTTTTTAAGACAATTTTTAACATTCATTTAAAAATTTTTTTGAGTTCCAAGGTTTTCCCCCTCCTTAAAATGGGAAGCAATTTGATATAGGTTATATATGTGCAATCAGAACGTGTGTCCTTTTAAAGATCTTTAATAGAGATGATTCCTCAAACTTCTTGGTGTCTTGATCTTGTTAACTTTGTACAAAAATGGAGGGAACACTTTAAATAGAAACCAAGGCGAGACCAGCTCTTATTTTACATCCTATGAAAAGCATGAAACCCAGAGTTTTCTTTTGTGAAGAGAATAATTCAGACAGTGTCACATGATTGGTGTCAGACAACGACAGCCTCAGTGTGCAGATGTCAGATACCTGCAAAATAATCAGGCAATAGCTTTGTTTCTAATTCTAAACAAAGCTGGTGGTGTAAAAAGCAATGTATTTCATCTTCCCCACATATCCTTGGTCATAATTATTGACCCAAATTATTTTTGGGGTAGGGATAAAAAAATTAAATTTTATTTTAAAATTAAGCACACTAGGAAATTACTTTCAGTTTAGCCTGTTCATAGAACCTTTTCATTCATAAATTATTTTCATTCATAAAAGTCAGAGAAGGATGTGGGATATTTATAGCTTAAATTGGTATAGGAATTTTCAAGTGAGACATAAGTTTTGGTGTTGAGTAGAAACAAGAATTTTTTTTTGCTAATAAGATTTATAAAATGAGGAGCAGGAACACCAAACCGCTTCCTTGTACTGGCCACAGTGGAAGTATGTTCCAAATAAATCTATTGAGTTGTAGTTCAAAAAGCCCTGCATTTCTTTTGTAATGCATTTTATGCTATGGATGCAGATGAGGCTTTTGTTGGTGCTGTGCACCTCATCCATTACCCTTAGGCTGACTGTGAGCCAGAGAGGAGCAAATCTATTGAAAAGGGAGCATGAAGGAGCCTGCTGTTACTGTGAACTCTGTTTGAACTAGCTCTGACAGCATGTTTCATCCACTGGCCTTTGAGGCAGACTGTTTTTTTCATTTTTGGTAAATATTTTGCTCATGTAAATTCTAATACCATTACCTAGGTTTGATATGCTTTGAAATAAAGTACTAAATGTTTGATGTGGTGGTCAGTTTCTTAAAATCCATAACAATTCCTTGTCTTCCCCTCACCCCCTACCCCACCCCCACATTGGCAGAATATGTTGTATTATTCAATTCACAGATTAATAGACTTTGAAAAAGTGACTATGAGACATAATAATAGAGTATTAAAAATAAATGATTCTAAATATCCTTGGTACATGTTTCAGTGATTTAGAATCAGTAGGAATTTTAAAATGGAAGGTTTTTAAAATGTCCTTTAAATCATATCATAAAGAATACTATCAGAACATGCCTGTATTCTGAGAGGATTTATTGCCAATACAGTATATTATCTTTTTCCTTCTTCTTTTTTTCTTTTTGAGCTTGCCTAGTATTTTTGAATACATGCCTTCCCTAGTGATTTGAAGTAGTCTCAATTTCTTGGATTATAATAATCTGCCAGATTGCCTAGGAAAAGGAAGAGAAGATGATGATTACAATAACAACAACAACAACTAACATTTACATAGTGTTTTAAGACTTGCAAAGCACTCTACATGTGGTATTTCTTTTGATCCTTACCAACAGCACTGGGAGACAATGTGGATGTCAAACTTCAGACTCAGGCAATTTGTTCTTTTTCTTTCAAAACTATAGGCTTTATCAAAAATTGATAAATCAATATAAATTTTTATAGAATTCAGAATACACCATTTTAACAAAATTTTATGTTAATGCATTAATTTTTTTCATATAAACTTTAATTTACCCCAAAATAATCTTTTTTTTCCTGAACAGGTAAAGTACCTTTTATTCATGTGGGAAATCAAGTGGTATCAGAACTTGGTCCAATAGTCCAATTTGTAAAAGCCAAGGTAATAAAAAAGATATTAAATGCATTTGATCACACTTACTGTTAAATAAGTCATTCATCATTCTTTAGCATGTCTTAACATTTACATTGATTTTAACCTAGGTTTATGAAATGTCAATATAAACTGGTGGGGAAATTTTTCTAAAATATTAATTTTTTTCCTACTATAAATTATTAATAAATGGTAGTTTTGTAAATATTTTTCTAACTTACCATAGCTTATAAGAGCTTCAGTCATAAAAAGTATTGAAATATTACAAAATGTCAAATTTGCTAACTAGGAAGGTTAATCTATCCTAGTTATTTCACTTTAATTTACCCAATTTGGAGTATAAGCTGTATGCATGTTTGCTGTTGGTTGGTTCCCAATTCCATTAAGAATATGGCTGTAACACATCTTTGTATCATACTTTTATTTCTTGGCAACAGGTATGGTACTTTTAGGAAAGATGCATTGTATGCTTAAGCCTTAAAATTGTAGCTAATAAAAGCCTTTGCTTCTTGCATTCTTCTCCTTGTAAAAGCATCATTTGTGCATTAAGCAGTATGTATTTATATTTAGTGCTTTGACTTCCATTTGTAAATAAACTGAGCTGCCTTATAGGTGAAATCACCTTTTAACAAAGTTTGCTTTCTTTATTTCACTTGCTAAATCCCTTTGGATGGCAAGCCAAGCGAGACCTACTTAGAGTGAATTGTAGCCTATAATGAAGAGTATTATTAGCAAGTTTCCCAAGTGTTAATCTAAGGATTCAATAACCATTATGGTTTTGTTTTGTTGAGGGGGGAGGGGTATAAGTAAATGAATAACCAAAAATTGCATTGTGGATAGATTTTGACATTTTGGCAAATGTAAGCTACTGTAGTATTTAAGTGACTTTGTTATTCAGTTAAAAGGTACATAGATTCCTATGACAGGAAAATATCTGAAACTAATCTGCATGGTTGTGCATCAGTGAGTATAAGGTTTTATCCATAGTAAAGATTTCATATACTTTATAATTGTAACTATGTTAAAACATGGTGCTATATAAGCAAGTAGGAAAATAACTGGATGCTTTAAAAATTTTTTTTAATTCCCTTTAGGGCCATTCTCTTAGTGATGGGTTGGATGAAGTCCAAAAAGCAGAAATGAAAGCCTACATGGAATTAGTCAATAATATGCTGTTGACAGCAGAGGTATAATAAGTAATAACTTTGTATGGTTTTGTGTAAGAAGGTAACTGAAAATATCCTTATTTTCCTGTTTAAAAAAAGTAATATCTATTTTGTTTTATTTTAAATTAAGTGATGAAAACAGGTCAGGTTTTGAAAAATTAGGTCATTTAAAAATGCTTGTAAGCTTGTTATTATTACTACTAATGGCAGTAGTAATAATGGCTCACATTTATGTAGCTCCATAAAATTTGCAAAGGGTTTGGCTCATAAAAAGTCTTTAAGTTCCTTTTGTGAAACCTTCCTTAAAAAGTAGATGAATGTGTTTTTGCAAGTGTGCTATAACAATAATAACAATAATGGCATTTATACAGTCCTTTACAAATATGATGTCACTTTATCCTAATGCCACCCATGGCAGAGAGGTGCTCTTGTTATCACCATTTTACAGATGAGGAAACTGAGGCAAACAGAGGTTCCAGGGTCACACAGTAAGTGTCTGAATCCAGATTTGAATTCAGATTTTACTGACTACAGGGATGGTATTCTATCACTACTTTAGCCAGTTGATATCTAGAGGTCTACATTAGACTCTAGGGTACAGTCTGTAGGCAAGACACTTGAGTTCTCTCCACTTCCACAAATACCTTGCTGCTTGACTTTATTTGAATTTCTCTATTTTTAAAGAAATAAGGTTATTCAGTTTGCTATTACAAATACAGTTGCTATGAAAATTTTTTTGTGTAGGGCAGCATGGCACTGTTGAAAGATTACTGGATATAGTCAGAGGAGTTGGGTTCAAATTCTGACCTGTGTCACCTTGGGCATGTTATTTAACTTCTCATCAGTAAGATGAGGGAGTTTTAATAGGTGACCTCTGAAGCCCCTTCCATGTTGAGCCTCTCTGTTATGTTAAATCTACTTACAGTTTTACAGAGATTCTTTGAGGTTTTCGTAAATAATATCTGTGAAGCACTTTTAACTCCTTAGAGATATGCTTTGTGAATAAGAAATAGTTTTTATAAAGTATCACCATCATGCAGTAGTCATATAATGACTATTTAGAAGTGTTAGCCCAGAGGAAAAGCCCCACAGATGTAGCTTATAAAAAGTAAAATTGTAAGAAATCATTTTATTCATTTAGTTTTTTCTTTGGTGTTGCAAAGTTTTAGTGAATGTTCTTTTGTTCCTAGTTGTATCTTCAGTGGTGTGATGAAGCTACAGTAGGGGAGGTGAGTGGTTCTGCAACATTTATCTTAATTAAAATTTAATGAGAAAACACTTTTGCTCACAATTGCAAGTCCCTGCTCATAAATGAAACATTGTGGCTTATACCATTAGTGATATAGTTTTTCACTTACTTTAATTTTGCTTGCATATACATTTTAAGGAAGCTATGTGTCATTGTTTGATGTAACTAGTTGTAAAGTACATAGAAGTTTATATATTTTTAAAGAGAATGGTTTAAAATTTTAATTTTTTTGAAACATGGCAGTATTTGTTGTTTTCCCATGCCCAACAAAATGTTCAATATATACAAATAGAATCAGCTTTCAAAATACACAGTATTCCCAGAATTTTCTTTTTGAAAAAAGCTTTTATTTCTAGAAGTAAAATGTTATTTCCCTTTAAAAATTATTTCTGACTTAGATCACTCACTCTCGATATGGATTTCCTTATCCCTGGCCTCTGAACCACATCTTGGCTTATCAAAAACAATGGGAAGTCAAACGCAAGATGAAAGCCATTGGATGGGGTAACAAAACTCTGGATCAGGTCAGTCCAGTAAATATATACAATTTTCATGTATTTTAAAAAGTCCTCAATGACATCATGATTCTTTTTTGTATTCAAAATACTAAAACATTGTAAAACCAAGAAATCATTTCTTGTATTTCTTTACTCCTTAATACAGGGTGTCCCAAAAGTCTTAGTGTAGTTTTAAGCTATTTTGGGACACTTAGATGTTAACCTTTAATAACTTAAATCTGCACTAAGATTTTTGGGACACCCTGTATGTATTTTGATTTAGTCATACAACTTTGAACATATCTTCCCCTTCCCTTTGACTTAATTGACAGAAGAATTAGTAGTTTTTTTAAATACTCCAAGACAATATAATATTTTCAGTCCTTGTATTGGCAGATGAGCTTTGTCCTTACTCATGGTTACCTTTAACCTTGTCCAGCAGCATCAGAAATAGCTGTTTGTTACAGGAGTGAGAATGGAGCAAAGAAAATTTATCAAAACATTAGTGGGAAAATGACTCAGACATGTTCAACCGATGGTATACTATAAATGTTATATGAGAAAAGGTGTCAAGATTGTACACAGAGTAATATGAGTATATTGGTCTGTGAATACATATTCCTCCTGTTGCTTAATCTGATGTGCAAGTATTTGGAAAAAATAGCGTTTACCTGGAGATAATATTTCTAAATTTTTGGATTTCAGTGTATGGCATTTAAAGGCAGCCATTTCTCAGCTGTTCTCTCAGGGCACTCCATATTATTAAACTACTATTTTTTGTTAGGGATATGGATGGACTGGACTTTAGTGCCTTAACAGAGCTGTGATTTCATTAGTGTGGATGCCTCCCCCGCTCTGACATAAATTATAACTTCTCTATACTTTAGTAGTTGGATTCACTTAGTTGATTTGTCCAAAAGGTTGACATCCTGATTTCAAACTCTTTGGAGATAAGCCTCTTCTGACTTAGCCAGGGTAGTCTTGGTCTATGCTTGACCTATATTTAAAAGTCTCTGCAGCTTGGTTGGACCAGCCAAAGTTTACAGAGCCTTTGAGAAACTCGAATCACCTCCATTCCATAGGAGGATTTAGAATATAGTTTGGCTTAAATTTTATATATAGATATGTACATATATGTATGTGTGCATAAAATATTTTCCTATAAATATATGTTTTCTATTTATGTTTACATTTATGTTGCTCCTCATTCAGAATTCCATTATAGAATGTAATGTGAAAGAATTTTTACAGATAACATGTCATTGCTTTGGTAATTAAAACATTATTTTTCTGGTTGTTTTTATTTTAATATGCTAGGTCTTAGAAGATGTAGACCAGTGCTGTCAAGCTCTTTCTCAAAGACTAGGAACACAACCTTATTTCTTCAATAAGCAGTAAGTAATTTTATTTCATGTGACTATGCTTAAAGTGTAGTGTGTTGCAAAAAGTTGTCATGATTAATAGAAATGTTATAATGTCATCTATATGTTTGGTACATATAGAATAAAATTCTCTAATTTCTTTAAAAATAAGCTACAAATGTAGGACAATTATAGGTGGATACAACAAATATATTAATTTGAAGTTTATTATAATGCAGTAGCACTTTTGTTTAGTACAGAGTTTAAAGTATTCAGGTGAATTTTTCTAGAAGGAATAACAGTAGTGGCAACGACAAATGCTTTGGAGAGAGCCTAGAGTGGGGCATTTGGGATGATGAAAGGCCTTGAAATCGTATCAAGTGAAGACTGGTTGAAGGAACTGGAGACATTTAGCATGGAGAAGAAAATACTTGGGGAGGAAGGGGATAGAAGATCAGATCCCTTATATGATGCTTATTGCTTGTATGACCTTGGGCCAGTCACTTGAAGTAGAACTTCTGAACAATTAATGATATCCAAAAATGGAACAGCCCCGCCAGAGAGGTCTCCAAGCCAAGGCTAAAATGACTGTTTGTTTGATAGATTGTAGAGGGAATTCTTGGTCAGTCATGTTGGACTTGGTGGTCTCTGGGGTCCTTTCTGACATTGAGATTCTGTGAATGAGCAGAATATGTAACTCTTTGCTGGTATGTAACTCTTTGCTGTCTTTAATTTAACAGCTTCAATGTTGTTAGGCAACAAATAATAGAAAATGCAATATCTATGAAAAATGTCATAGCTTAGAAATTTTTAAAGAATTGTTGATTATAAGTAAAATTAAAATGTTCTGATATAACATGTTAACATTTTTCCTTGATATAAAAGATATCTTTGATCAGTTAGCTGAGTAAGATATATTGCAAAGCTGAAATAAATAAGCTTTCTTGAAAAAATGTACCTCTGAGAAGAAATTGCTATATGCTTTTCTCCCACCTTCTGGTAAAGCACAATGATGCTTTTCTATATAGTGAGGTAACGCAAGGCTAAACACACACACACACACACACACACACACACACACACACACACACTCTCTCTCTCTCTCTCTCTCTCTCTCTCTCTCTCTCTCTCTCTCTCATCTAAATTGGGAACAACATTATTTATTGCCATCAAAGTTTTTTAAAGTTAATGAAAGTGTGTATACAACAAAGAAGTGAGGATAAAGGACTACAGACTTACAAATACAAATGTTATAAATTTGATGTTTTACTGTAAAAGGATTTTTATATATGCTTTTTTTTCAAAGAATCACTTTCTAATATAGATATAGAATATAATTTTCTCTTTTCCCCTCCTGAATTACAGTTTTAAAATATGTCATATCGTGGAGAATTCCGCCACCTGGTTTTATGATCAAGTTTGTCTAAATTGAGTTAGTATTCATAAACCCAGGGGTTTGTTTTAAAATTCTAATTCACTGAATTTTCTTACTCTTATTTTTCACAGCTTTACTCTTTGATTATTAATGACATTTTTTGTAAGTTGCATTTTCATATATATATCAGACATTTATTTGGGAGACTCTATTAGTCTATGTGACTTTGTGGCCAGCTTTTAAATATTTAAAATATATAACCTGAAGCACAAGCAAAACAAGATATATGTTAGAAATATTAAAATGCAATTTAGGGCCTATTGATCCCTGAAGCAGAAAGGTCACAGAGTTCAAATTAAGAAAGCCTGATAGGTACAACCTACAGTTGTGCATGTGGTTCTAGGGAAGAAATCACTGTTCTTTGATTTTTGCTATGCATTTCTTTCGATTAGCTTAGTTCCCAACACAAAAGAAATGTATCCAAATGTTGCTACTCTGTAGTTCCTTTTCTTACTAATTTAGGAATTCTTAAAGAGTTGAAAGACCCAGAAGGGGTGTATTTTACTGTTTGAAGTGCATCATTCCTCTGAAGGGTTGTTTTTGTTATTCACAGCATCCTGGTGGGAGGTATAGAGAACCATCCCAAGCAGTTTGATCCTTAGATCTCAAAGGCAAATAGGTTGATGATCAGAGATCAGTCGGCAGTTGATTTAAGAGAAATATCAAAATATCTATTTCATCATAGTGGGGTACAATTATAATTAAATTCTTAATGATAGCTTTGGATTCAGACTTCAGAACAGGTATAAAAAAAGGAAGACCTGTTTTTAAAGAGTTGAAGGACTTTTGATTGATGTGAAAGTGATTTACTCTCAGGAGCACTAGAGTATTTTTATTTTCGGCCAGGTTTAGACAAGCATATATCCTCTTGCCATCTATTATAAATTGTGGTTAAAATCTGGTAAAGAAAGTAAGAATTGTACACAGCATATTTAAATTGCTTAATAATCATACTGTGTAGATGAACTTGATTAAAAAGTAAGTGGTTTTATCTTTTCACTTTACTAAACTAGAATTTCTCTTAAAGCATTAGTTCCTGTTGTGGAAGACATGATAGTTTAGTGGCTAGATTACCAGGCCAAGTTTGAGTTGTCCATGTATTCTGAATTATAATCCTACTTCTGCCATTGACTTTGGACCATAGGTAGATGACTATTTTTATGTATTACTTTTTTTCCTCCATAAAATGAAGATAAATTTTCCCCTCATGTTAGTACTGTGAGTATTGAGTAAAAGCCAATGAAGCAAGGTTATTGGGGCTGACCCAGTTTCACTTCTGTATCATCTTTTATCACCTCTTTCATTCCCTTATTTAATCTTATCACCTCAAATGCTAGGATAATCGAGGAGTAGGTGTAGCTGTTTCCTCAATAATTGCCAAAATTTCAACATATCTCTCAATCAGTTAAGCTCAGAGCTCCCATCCCGACCAGTCAAATTTTTTTATGTAATGAACTAGAGAAAACTTATTTCCCAGTATTTTTATTCATATCTTTTTATGTATTAAATCCCTTAATCTCATGATTAAATAAACACTAAGGTTACTGAATGTACAGTAAAGACACAGGTAGTTATTTACAATATATTAGTTGTGAGATCACAGCTAGAGTCACCCCAGTCCCCCATTACAACAACAAGTGACTCCTTCTGACATCCTAGGCCTGTACTATTTTGTTCATTCAGGCTCATGAAGTCTCTTCACAAGGTACAAGTTATAATAGTTTCAGAAAGAAAGAAACTATTTCCATGTTTTTCTGTCTTTTTCAGTTTATTTCCAACCAAAACTGGAAAAGCATCTCATTAGTTTCTTTCCCACTCTCATTCATGTTGTCTTTCTCTCCTTAGTCCTCATAAATTTTCTTTGTAATGTTTCTTCATAAAATAACAGGTAAGATAGTTCAAGCAACAAAACCAATGTAGCCAAAATTAGAAGGAAAGCAGGACACTGGAGCGGGGGGTTTTTACAGCGAGTATTTCTGATAAAATCGTCATTTGTGAAATATATAGGAAACTGAGCCAGATTTATAACAATAAAGAGTTATTCCCCAATTGATAGATAAATGGTCAGAGGATATGAACAAGCAGTTTTCAGAAGAACAAATCAAAGCTATCAATAGTCATGTGAAAAAAAAGTGCTTAAATCACTAATAATTAGAGAAATGCAAATTAAAACAACTGTGAAGTTACACCCCACACTTGTCTGATTGGCTGACATAACAGAAAAAGAAAATGATGGCTCTTGGAGGGAATGTGGGAAAATTGGGACACTAATGCCTTATTGGTAGAGTTGTGAACTGGGCTAGCCATTCTGGAGAACAATTTGGAACTGTGCCCAAAGGGCTATAAAACTGCATTAAATAGGGGCAGCTGGGTGGCACAGTGGGTAGAGTTCTGGCCTTGGAGTCCAGAGGATGTGAGTTCAAGTCCAGTCTCAGACGCATGACACTCACTAGCTGTGTGACCCTGGGCAAGTCACTTAACCCCAATTACCTCAAAAAAAAATTATGAAAGGGATGGTTTTAGAAAAACCTAGGAAGACTTATATGAACTAATGCAAAGTGAAGAGAGCAGAACTAGGAGAATGTTGTATATGGTAACAGCAATATTGTAGTGATGATCAACTATGAAAGACTTAGCTAACCTGATCAATTCAATGATCCATAAGAGTTTCAAAAGGACTCATGATGAAAAATGCTATCCGTCTCTAGAGAGAAAACTGATGGACACTGAATAGAGATTGAAGTATATTTTTCTTAATGTGGCTATTGTTGAATGTTTTGCATCAATTCACATGTATAATGAATATCATTTTTCTTTCTTTTTCTTTTTTTGGCTAGGCAATGGGGTTAAGTGACTTACCCAGGGTGACACAGCTAGTAAGGGTCAAGCGTCCAAGGCTAGATTTGAACTTAAGTCTTCCCGACTCCAGGGCTGGTGCTCTATCCACTGCGCCACCTAGCTGCCCCCCATAATGAATATCATTTCTTGCCTTCTAAATGTGTAGGGGAGGGAGTGGAAGGAGGGAAAGAATTTGGAACTGTAAATAAAAAAAATTTGAAAGATAGTTCTAACAAGAAATACGTTTCCCTTCATCTTCTTTCTTTATTACTTTTGCATGGATTAAAGTTAAATTCACATTATCTCTCCCTGATTCCATAGGGTACTTATGGAATAACAGTTAAAGCTAATTACCCTCTTAACTTTTTTTCTTCTCAAAGAAACCAATAGTTTTATAGCCTTTATCGGAAAGACTTTTGAAACAGGTGTTAAACAAGTAACTTTAACCAATTTAGAAAAGGAAAGAAATGGCTAAAGGAGGTCTTGCTACCGCAGTAGCTAGGAAAGAGAGGAGAGGGAAGCAGAACAATGGTAAAGGAAAGAAAAGAGAAAGAATGAATTTCAGCAGTTCTTTTGATCACTGGGTAAGGACATTTTTTGGCCATAGCCACTCATGAAAAGTAGCTCCTAAGCTATCAAGTGGTTTGCACCCTTTGTTGAGGAGGAAGGAAGGATGCAGTGTACCAGACATACCCCAGGGAACACCAGCTGTGGAAAGGACCTAGTGAGTCAGAAGAACTTGTGTTGTAAAATACTGGAGCAATAGAAGGTGTAGCAATACTAAAGAACATCCAGTGGATTGTAAAAGTGTATAAGAAAATATTCAGGGCTTATGTGGGATCAGGATACTGGGAATTAAGCATTTGGGCATGGTGATGAGGTGTTGGTGAAGCAAACCCACACAATAGATATACTGTTAGGATAAGGGGGAAAAAGGGGAATCAGGGAAGTTCAGGAAAGAGACATTTTGACCAAAAGAAAGGGAGAAGAAAGTTGAATACTGTACTTGAGAAATTTTAAAAGGAGGCTACCCTTTAACATTGTATTTTAAATTTTGGTATTTAAAGCTGCCAATTAGAACAGATGATATAAGATAAGGGAGAGATAAGATACATACCAACAGCTGTAATATAAATAAAAAATTAAGTGTTGTGAGAATTCAGGGTTTGGAGAGATCATGTGTTTGGGTGATCAGAAAAAAACATCATGGAAGAGATAGCGTTTGAACCCAGCTTTGAATGATGTTAGATTTCAGCTAGTAGAAATGGGGAAGATAAGGCATCCTATCCTTGGAGAATGTGTGCAAAAGCATGAAAGCAAGGATGTTGTAGAATTTATTTGGGAAATAGCTAATAGTCGGTGGAGCGGTGGATAGGGTATGTGAAAATGAGTACTTAAAGATAAGGCTGGAAAGGTAGCTTGGAACAAATATGTTTGTGTGTCATTTCAAAATCTTTTTGGTAAATTTTCTAAATATAAATGAGATATATTTGAAAGGTTTAAAAATTCTTAGAAAGTGATTGCTTTATGCATCCAAGTTTTAGTCAACAAATGTTCTTTGGCAAGCAGAAGAGTTTTCTTGTGTTTTCCTTTAACTTTGTGTGGTGTAGAAAAGATAGAAGATAATGAGAAAGGGCAACAGCAGTGTATTGAGTTGATTAAATGGTGAAAGACAAAATTTGCCTGGAAATGCAGATTTCATGAAAGAAGAAAACTGGAGTACATTGTGTGTATAGAGCACTTTCTGAAATGAAATACTTGCAGAAATTTCTTTGATGTTTTGGGGTAGGATGTGATCCACAATAATGGCATACAAATGCGAATAAAGTTGGCTTTAGTTTGTTTCAGTAAGCTCTGTTCTTCCTATGTAAATGTTCTAAAGTAACTTTCCACAAAGTTGCACAAAATATGTAGCATCAGATCAATTTTTGTATGTCATGTTCATACATAACTCAGCACCTTTGCGGTTATATAGATAAATCTTTCCAGCAAATAATATTTTGTGCATTTCAAATACATTTCCAGATCTCTCTAATTTGAAAACAATTCATATTCTTCACTGATCTCATAGGGTACTCTGTGTTCGAGGTCATTCCTAAAAGGGCTGCAGGAAGTTGAGTTCAGCTTCCCTTGGGTTTGAATCTATAAACCAAAATGCTATAGTACTATTTGGGGGAAATAGGAAAATCAGTGTTTGAGATACTTCCCTCCACTTTCCCAGTCTTTTCTTCTATGCTTTTGTTCCCCATGTAGTTTTGGTTCTTTTCAGGAGTTAATCCTTTGTTGCCACTTCACCTTTCTGTCTCTCTTTGTAGCCCACAGATTTAAATCATTGCCTTAATTAGGATAGGACAGGAATTGGACCTTTGATTTCATTGTTGTAGGGAACTCCTAGGTGAGGAAACGCTCTCTACCGATGTGCCTTTTCTGCTACTGGTATCTTTGAGCATTGCCTAGAACATTGAGATTAAATGATTTGCCCAAAGTTGCACAGTCAGGGTGTGTGAAAGGCAGGACTTTGATCCAGGTCTTCCTGGCTCTGAGACCAGTTTTCCATGTACCGGGGCTTGCTTCCTAACTAAATTAAAGAGACCACTTGGAAATACCTCATGGTCCCAGCTTTCCTCTTAAGCAAGCCTACATATTTGATTCTTTTCATTGCCAAATGAAGGTGGCACAGATGGAATATCGGGAAGACGTATGAATATATGGGTGTCTGTACCTTACTGATGTTGGTTCAGCAAGGTTCATCCTTGCACACGAGGGACAACACATCTCTTTGCTATTCAGAATTAGTCGGGAGCTTCTGTATTAAACACCAGTTATGCAAAGGATATAGCATACAAAATAAATTAGGAACAGTCTCTAAGAATTTTATATTCTATGAGGGGAGAATAAGACATCAGCTGATAGCTATAATATACAATACTATACTACATAAATGCATTAGAGAATTATAAAACCAAGTACTTTATAAAGTCTGAGGGGAAAACTCATTACCAAGCAAGAAAATGAGGGAAAATGTTTGGGGTGAGGTGGTGTTTGAACTAATAGTGAAAGACGTTTTGATATTAGGTTATCGAGTTGATTAAACAATGAAAGGACAACTATTTGAGGAAGATGTACATGTTAAGTGTGAGGAAGATATCTCTAAAAGAAATGATACTGAAAGTGCTGAGGAAAGAAAGTTGGAATAAAGTCCTTAAAAGTGATAGAGCCAGCCAGAGTAATACAGGGCTTTTTTTTTTTTAATGTTATGTATTACACCTAGATTTTATGTATGTATATATGTAATTGTTGATGAACATTTAGCCTAAATGTATTTTCTTACTTCAGGATAGTACACAAAACAAATGAAACAACTGGTTAATCTTTTTAAAATATGCTACAAAGCAAAACGACATAAAATGCAATCCAATTTTGTTGTGACTTAATTTAAGACCTACTTACTCCTTTCTGTGACTATTTTTGAATTTGTAGATAATTTTATGTAAGAAACTTTTCAAAGCTAAATAAATGAATCTGCCATTTGTAACATGTTAGGATATGAAAAATAAATATTCTTACTTCTTTACGTTGTAGTTTAAATTTGATATTTAAAACAGCCAATGGAAATATGTTAAGACAGATGTTGCGAAGTAAGATAGGCTGCATTTTGTCAACACTTTTCCTTTTTTTTTTTTAGGCCAACTGAACTTGATGCCCTGGTGTTTGGCCATCTCTTCACAATCCTTACCACTCAGTTGACCAATGATGAACTCTCTGAAAAGGTGAAAAATTACAGCAACCTCCTTGCTTTCTGTAGAAGAATTGAACAGAACTACTTTGGAGAAAATGGGAAAGGACGCATCCCCCTCAGGTTGGCTTAGAGAGACTTGTTGGATTAGCTACTTCAATGAAAAGCCTAAGTCTTAAATTAGGTCCAGCTTCATGATTGTAATAGTATCAGAATTTTAAAAATGAACACAACTTTTAGAAACCACGAGCTGTATAACAGACCCTTTATGTGTATTTTGTAGCCAGTGTACACATTAAACAGTACTGAATTGCTGTATTGTATTCTAGATGATATTTGTTTCCTTGAACTGTATGCACACAAAAATAAAGCTTTTAACAATGATACAAGTTCCCCCCCCCCAATTGCTGTCAGCTTTATAAATGTGAATTGAAAAAGTGCTTTAAGTTCTTCTCAGGGCAAAAACAAAAGACTAGACACTGAAGGCGATCTTGCTAGTTAGATGACAAAATTGGCCATGGGAAAAAATGGTCATTTGAGGACTGAATAGATATACACTTAGAAAATTTGCCTATTTACAAGGTGTTTAGGTTATATACTAGTTTAACACTTTAAAAAGTAATTCTTGTCTGAAATCAGTTGGATGAAAAGAGAAACTTCAAGAAAGTGGGTAAAGTACATTTGATAAAGGGATAACTCTACTTTGTGACACTTAGATCAGAGGACCATCGATTTAGAGCTGGAAGGGACCTCATATTTTGTTAAGAATTGTTCTTAATGATTTTTTCCTCTTAAAATTACTAATCACAAAAGTAGTAGTGTGATTACAACAGGCCATTAAGTATATGCAACCTAGATAATAATCATGAAAGTGGTTGAAAGTTTTTATGTGGTCTTTTTTATTTTTCTGTTCTAGGTTTTTGCTTTATGTTTAAGCTTTTCTCCCCCAAATAAACAAAACACTGTAATGGATAAGTCAGCAGCAGTTTTCTTTCCCCTAATGGAAAACCTTCTTATTGATGGGAAATTTTATTATATAAATATTTTCAGAAAGCTCTGTTTTTACTGTGCACTCTAGAAACGTACATACTGTAACTCCCTCTTTGCTTTATTCTCATTTCCCCCAATCCTCCCAAAATCATATGCTTTGAAATATTTTTTTAGTCTCTAATGCCATTTTGTTCAGTCTTTTTGTCTTCTTTTTAAGCTTTCTTTATTTTTAAAAGTTTCTAATCCTCAGTTGCTTTGGTTTATGCTGACTTTTCTTTAAAACCTATTTTGTCCTAATTTTTTTTTTAACAAATCCTTATTCTTTAAGGATTTTCAAAATTTCACCATGTTATTAATTTGATAATCTTTTATCTTCTGTACTTTTGATATTCTTTCTGGATCATGTAGTACATGGAACCTAGGCTTTTTCTTGATGCTTTTTGGATGAAAGGGCACCAGTATTAGCACAAGATACATTTTTATAGTTATCATTACAGTTTGCTCTCTTTTTTTCTCCTAAGATAAAGAGCTTTTGGAGACAGTGGCTGTTTATTCTAAGCTGAGATTTCTGCTCTTATTTAAGACTTACTATCTATGGATCACTTTAGGTCTTGTTGCCGTCCTCTGTCACGGTGAATCAGCATCAAGGCAAAATGCATTAGAAAATGGAAACCTTGACATCCCATTATGGTGATTCAGTTTCCTGCCTTTACCTTTTAAATTGGAGCATTTAAAGCCAAGTCACAGTAGCTAAAAATTATCACTGAAAAGTCAGCGCTGCTGGTTCCCATTCTGCTTGCTGACCAAAAAAAACCTAGATGTGTGTTTGGTTGGGTTTTTTTTTTTCCTCCCTGCCAAATGTTTGAGGTTACTCTGAACACTAAAAGTAGCATACTGCCCTATTTTGTGAATCTTGTAATTTTACATAGGGGCTCATTAGGATACTGAGTAGAGCACTAAGGAAAAGAATTGTTGTAGTCAAGAGATACTATAGACACAATGTTAATGACTTTGGGTTTCTTATATGAATGAAATGGTATTTGTAAAGACCTTAGTACATAGTGCCTGGTACATAGTAGATGCTTAAAAATTCCAACTTAATAATTTCCTAACTTTTTAACTTCTTTCTTTCTTAAGTTCATTCCTCCCTCCCTCCCATTTGTTCTAATACAAGTTATTTCTGTGAAGCTTTTTTCCTTTAAAAGTCTTATCTGGTGGCCTTTTGATTGCTTTAAACTTTTGGACGAGCAGGTTTTTTTTTTTTAATATCATGGCTTTTGAGTTGAGCAGGACCTTAGGAGTCATCGACTCAATTCCATCATTTTGTAGTTGAGGAAACTGCAGCCCAGAGAGATTAGGTGACTTGTCTAAGATCATCTAGTAGTAATAAAAGCCAAATTATTAGTTAATGTTTCTTTAGATAACCTAAATTTGGGGAAAATAGATGGGAAATGTGCAAGTTCATTTGTGACTTTTTGTTCCTGGTAATGTTGATTGACTGATCATTAATGGAATATTTCTTAGCATGGTAAGCACCTACTGTTTGTTGAAAAATAGTTAATAAGTGGCTGGTTACTTGAGTTCTTCAAGTTTATTCAATACTAGAAGACACCTTATGATTAGAATATTAGCATTTTAAAATATTTCTAGTTACATAGTATTTTAAAAGTAACAGGTCAGTGCATGTTCAGTTGTTTTGTGTTTTGGCTTCTCTGACTTTTCATATACATATTTGCATATTATGGTTTGTAAATTAATAATATTTAGAATTATATGCACGATACATCCATCCTGTTTAAATTCCTGAGTGTTTGGATCATTCTTTATGTAGACTTTATGTTAAATTGACATTTGATCCTGTATACGCTTAGTCATTTAGTCTAGAGCCCTGTTCATATAATACTTTCTTGTCCTACTAAAGGTGGTAACTAGAGCTATAGTGTAATTGGATGAAAATCTCTATGTCTCTTAGTATAGGGTGTCTTGCTTTTGTATAATTTAACTTATTATTTTCCTTCTGAATGTGTTTTTTGCTGTAATTTTTCTTTTCTTTTCTATTCTTTTTAAAGCTTTGATTAACTAGCTACGGTGCCAAACAGAATCAAAAAGTCTATTCTGGTAATGGATAATCTCCCATAGAGCTGTGCGACTTGAGTTAATGTAATTTGCCTATGCCAAATCTCTGTATCTATAAAATATGGATAATATTTGTGACCGAATTATTTCCTAAGATTTTTTTTTGTTTGTTTTTTAAGAATGTATTTGGAAGTTACCATGACTTCCTTGGGGAGGATTGGTATCCTTAAAAGTCACATCAGTAGGAACATGAGCAAAAGTTTTTTCTGAGAGCATAATTATATTCACTACCCAGATCTTTATCATGCTTACCAAAAATGCAGATATCAATATTAAAAATCAAATAGCAGTGTGTGAACTTTTAAAAAAAATCTGTAATGAGCAAATGATATTGCTGAATACCTGCTTTTTATTTGGGCATTAACTGTCATTTTTGAGATAAAAGTAAGAAAGAATAAAGCGCCTTTTCCATGATTCCTGAGAAGGATTTTGTGTGTCATTCATGCAATAATTTAAAACCTTTTTGCCATCTGTTGGGTATAGTTACCATCATTTTATAGGAGAGGTTTGAGCCTCTTGTTACAGGTTAAGCCACAGGAATGTCTTGCTTAATGATTTTAGTTTTTACAGAAACCAGCTGCTGAGATAGATTGTTGCTGATACAAAGGGTTGCGCACATATTCCACCTGTTTTTTTATACTTTATGACGTCTACCAGTGGCATTCCTGATTTGTTACAGGGTTTTGTAATGCTCACTTTCACCAAAACCTCAAAATGATTTTGTAAATCTTGGACTGCCCAATAATGGGCATATCACTTCTGTTTCTTTTGGTGTGGCTTCTACTCTATACAGATAGGTTTGACATTTTATATGTTTAACATTCTCATAAGTAAACTTACACCTTTCTCTGAGTGGAAGACAATGTGCTTCACCGTGAAACCATATATAGGCTAATTTTTTTTTTATTTTACTTTGCCAAATAGTGTGTACAAGGTCACCGTAAAGCTTTAAAGCTTAAACCTGTGCAATGATTTTGGGATCTCTTTATAGGATGTATTGGTTGATTGAATATTCTGGCTAAATAACAAGTTATAATATAAATACATATGTACATATATACATATATTGTAACTTTTATATATCTATAATGTGTATGTATATATACACACATATGCATACCTGCTAGATGCAATGTGTGTGTGTGTGTGTGTGTGTATCCAATGATTGGCAGCGTCGTATAATGTTTAATTTGCTGCTTTTGGAGTCAGGAGGACCTAGGTTCATATTCAGCCTCTGACAATAAGTGTTTGTATAATCATGGACAAGTCACCCAAAGTGTTCCAAGCCTCGTTTTCCTCATCTGTGAAACGATGGAGTTTGCCTCTAAGGTCCTTCCAGCTTTAAATCTCTGATCCTGCAAGGGAATTGCTGAACAAATTGTAGTCTGTGAGTATTTTTGTACTGTAAGAAAAGACAAATAAGGAGAATTCAGAGAAGCAAACATTTGGCTGAGTTAATGCACAGTAATCAGAGGCAGGAGGATGGTATAGACAATGCCTTGCAATAATGTAATTGAAAGTAACACTGTAAGGTAGCTGAATTCTGGTTAAATACACTGGATCTTTATTCTACAGGACAAACAATGAAGCGCATGTTTCTCTGTTCTCTGTAGAGAGGTGGGAGATTTACAATGCAGAATGTGGTGTGTATGCAGACACAGTCAGTGATGGGTTTTTTCATTTGGGCTTTGCTTCACCTTTGTCTAATGGTGGATTTTATTGGGTGGCTGAGAAGATACATTGACAGAAAATTACAACACATGATAACAATATAAAGTGGTATTCTTAAATTTAAGCAAGAATTGTTCTACATATTAATTTAATAATAGCTATGCCCTATTTTGAAACATTTAACCAATTATAGCAAAAACTGTTGACTCCAGTTAGCAAAAAATAGAAAACTCATTTGCTTTCTTCCTTAATGAGACAAAGAAACTTTTTTTCTCAATAGAGAGTACTTGTTAAGTATTTTTTAAAAAACTTTTGATAAGCGTAGGAAATGATTACTTTATTAATTTAAACAGTGGGATATTTGTTCTGGTTATTAAGACTTAAAGACTCAGTGTTTGGTTTTGATGAGGCAGGCTTCTCATACAGTACAATAATATGGTCATTGCCATGACAAAACATTTAGATTATATGCTTATAATGTAATTATTTGAAATATGGTCTTCCAGATAGAATGTACATTTTAAAGCTAATTTAAAGCCAATTTTTAAAAAAAAGTACCAGTTTTATGTTATAACTTATTAGAGCTGGAAAAATTATACATTTTATGCAGATTTTTTGAATTTTAAATAAGCTTTAATAGTTTGAACTCGTGCTAAGATTTTTGGGACACCATTGTTTGCTTATTCTAGATTTTATATCTCTAAAATATTTTTTCCAGAATACAGTTTAATAGTTGTTATAATGATTCAATCTGTATTAAATGTAGTTCTCAATACAGCAAAATTGACTTTAATGAAATACAGCATAATATAGGTAGATAGATAGATAGAGCTGGCATTTCCATAAAACCAGAGAGAATTGAAAAGAGAAACAAATAAAATGTTAAGAATATTACTATTCAGCTTATTGTTGGTGTGTTAGTTAGAAATAAAAGATAATTTGTCTCATGAATTACCATCTGTGTATATCACTTAAATGCACATGATTTGAAACACTTGTTTTAGCCAATTTAAAAAATTGATAGTTTCCTTGATAGAGCAATCCAGTCTTTCCCTCGCTCATGAATAGCTTTGTAAATTTTTTTCCACAAAGGACAGAACAATCAGAAAGCCAGCTGAAAATAGTAGCCTTTGAACTGGACTCTTAAAATCCCAGACAAGGTCTGAAGAGACATTATATAGAGTCTGCAGTGGGGCTAATATATCAGCATACAAAGGCAAGTTGGATGATTACTGAGAGTGGAGATCCCTGTCCCTCCTATTTAAATTGGGAAAGGATCTATTTGTATCCTGGAACACTTATCTAGAGATCAGTCATGTTAAAGTAGAGTTGGTTGTCTAACATTTTGAAGTATTTTTGAAGGCAGGTTTCTCTTTTGTATGACCACATAACTGTTTTATTACCCAACAAAACTTTTTCTAGCTTAGTAGTTTGTTTTTTTTAAATGACATGGACCCCTTTGGGAGTCTGGTTTAATCTATGGACCCCTTCACAGAACAATATTTTTGAGGAATAAAATATATAACATTACAAAGGAAGCCAATTATGTTGAAATGAAGATATAATATTTTCCCATCCAAGTTCATGGACCTGCTTGGTACCTAGTACTTAGATTAAGAACCACTCTTCTAGTTCCATGATTAGAGAAATGCATCTAATATCGAGGTGTATCACCAACATGAAGTTTGGCTTCCATTTTCAGTTCCTTTAAAATTTCTTAGAGCCTAATTCTTTCAGGGTCCTTGGCTATGGAGTCAAAATGAAGGTAGAGCTAGAGTAATAATGAGAAAGGTTGATATTTTCCTACTAGCTCTGTTCCTTAGGTGGGATAAACACTGGTTTGGGTGATCTAGTTTTTATCCAACAAGTTCTGTGGAGTAGCCGTGATCCCTCCTGCCTATCCTGTTGCTCTACTTCTCTCCCCACCATCACCCAATCCGGATGTTCTATACCAGGAAATTTACAATACAGGAACTTCCAGTTTCCTGGATTATTGATGCCTTCTTACCTGTATTCTTAAAGGCAAGAAACCAGACTTTCCTGAACAGTACCCCAACACTAAACCCCTGTGCTAACCTGAAGCCCCTGAAGCATGGAGGGGAGATGAGTCTAGAAGTTACCAGCAAGAGCTTTGTATAACCACATGCCAAATCCTGGGAGCAATCTAAATGCACCATTGTGTGGACTCTTTTTCCTCATCCCTTGACTTGAATACTACTATCTTGTTGGAAACATCCTAGTTACATTCTTGGTTATATCCTTTCCATGACTTTTCCTATTTTGCTTTGGAGGATCCTGGCATGTATGGTAATTGGGCTGCCCCACTACTCTATAGCCATACACACACATGCTCCCTATACTGAGTTGGGCGTCACCAGTTAAGTTCCCTGGCCATCCCTTAAGTGCGCCAAATAAAAGTGCCTAATACTTTCAGTCAGATTGGCTCATCTCATTTCTCTGTGAAGTTCCTTTAGTGACAACAGTCATGCTCAATGTACGTGAATACCCAGAAATAACAAGGGTGTTAGGTAAAAAGCTTAACTTGTCATTTGTGGGACCTGGACATAGAACAAAAGAACTGAAGTTATGTTCTTGGACCAAGATTTCCTAATGAAAATTCATTCTGTAACATTCCTGTTGATGCCTGAATTATCTCTAGCAAGCTGTAGGGGAAGAAAATCATTTATATAAGTTGTAATATGGGTAAGAATGGCTCTTTTCTAGAGTTCTCAGTGTATTGGAATTGAACTGAGGCTCAGAGGGGCAATAATTTCTAGCATCATCTGTGGTGCCAGAATCGTCTGAAATACCCTAATACTCCTACTTCTGGCAACTGAATAATACTGAACAATGAATAAGATAGGGAACTATTGATTATTGTTGCTGTTTTTAGCTGGCAGCATGATGTAGTATGTGGTTCGGAGTTCCAGATTCAAGTACTGACTCTGTGCCCATAAGCAATTCACTTAGCTTCTCAGAGCCCCAGGTATTTTAAAAGAGTATTCTATTTTTACATCATTCATTTCTGAAGCAAAAGAAAAAGCAGTTCACAAAACCATGTCAATTGTGTCTGACAAATATTCCACACCAAATCCCCTGCCTCTGCCATGAAGGGAGGAAGCTGATTTTTCTCAATTCTTCTTCAGGGCCGAGCATGGTCATTATAATTACAATGTTTAGAGGGTTTTTTTTTTAATATAAACTTTTTTATTTTAAACTTGAATACAAAATGAGGGGAACATGAGAAGATTCAATATCAAGCAATAAATTTCCATTTCAAGAAAACCTATATAATAAAATCCTTCTCAAAGCTGCCAGCTTTTCTTTGTTTCCTTGTTGGTTTTCTTTTGTTCTGTGCTATGCACTTTTTACTTTATTCCCCCCCGCCACAACCACCCTAAAGAAGGCTACAATTAAGTGTAGGGATAATTTTTTGTGTCAATGTAGAGCTCTATAAACATGTAAGTATATACACGTTATATTCATACACATATTTGTAAGACTGTACTGTACTATACTTATTTCCACTTGTTGCCATCTGTTTCTCTGAGGGTGGATAGCATCTTCCTTCATAGGTCCCAAGTCTTTCCATGTTTTTCTAAATCAACCAGCTCATCACTTCCTACCACAGCAGTATTCCAACCTAGTCACATCCTATCTGAGAGATTGTCTATGAAATTATTTCCTCTAATTTTCTGCATTCCTCTATTCTTGTCTACATAGGTTTTATTTACACAAGAAAATTTTAATTTAAAATAATTGAAATTATCCTTTTTTATCCTCCAACAATGCTCTTCCTTTTAATATAGTTTAAGTTCTGATACTGCTGAATCTACTTCTTGACATCTTTTTTCCTGATTTCTTTGAAGTTCCTGACCTTATGCTCTTCCAAATAAATTTATTATTTTTCTAACTCAGTAAAATAATTTTTTAGTAATTTAATTGGGATGACATTGAATAAACAGATTAGTTAGGTAAAATTGTAATTTTAAAAATTATACTGGTTTTACCTAACCATGAACAATAAATATTACTTCAGTTATTTAGATCTGAGATTATTTGAATAAAAAGTTTTATATTTATGTCCATATAGTTCCCGTTTCTGTTTTGGCAAGTATATGTTCAGATATTGTATGCTGTCTAAGTATTTTAAATGGTCCAAAGCTATATTGAATAATATTGCTGATACAGTGTCATTTCTCCATTTTTCACTTTTGATTAAATCTATTTTAACTTTAACTTTGAGATCATCATTACTATTTCTGCTTTTTTTTACATAATATGTTCTACTCCTGCCCTTTATTTTATATTTGTGTGTGACTCTTCATTTTTATAATGTTTCCTGAAAGAAACATTGTTGAATTCAAAATTTTAATCTGCTGTCTATTTCTGTTTTATGAGTAAATTCATCCCATTCACATTCAAAGCTAGTTACTTGTTGGTGTATTTTCCTCCTTCCTATTTTTCCTCACTATCCTTCTCAGCCTGTTTACCCTGTCTTCAATCCCCTGCTTTACTTCTACCACTACCTTACTCTCTCCTATTCCTTAACCTGTCCACCTTCTAAAAGTCCCTCCGTTATCCTCTTCCCAGCCCTATCTCCTTGCTGTCTTATTTCTTTCTGAATTTAGAGGACTTGTACACACACACACAACACACACACACACACACACACACACACACACACACACACAGAGTTCCTTCTTTAATCCATTCCCATGAGAGTAAAGTTCCAGCACTACCTACCCTCCCCCTTTTAGCCTCTTCCAAGAACTCTTTCTGTGCTGGAGACCCTTCAACGTTTCTTATTGAAAAAGGAGTGAGGTTTTTTAGCTTCATTACCTTTCTCCGAATATGAGCCCAGATCTTCTCCATCCTAATAGTAACTATCTATAGTTGGGTTCTTTCTTCTTTGCTTACTCATTTTTACTTATTTTTGTTTTATTTTTAGCAGCTATTAGTATAATCAAGTTGTAGTCCCAAGATATGGGGAATGATGCCCCAAGCCATCTTAGTCCTTCTTACTTTACTTTTCTGAGATCTCGGGGCTCAATTTTAGGCTCTCCTCTTCATACATAAACCACAGCTAGGGCACCCGGCCACACTGTCCTGCCAATGGGTTCCCTTCGATGGTTGCAAACTACAGCTGTCCTCTCTGCCCTGGAACTGAAACCAGGGACTCTGCTGTGCCCACAGTCAGCAGGGTCCCCAACCCTCTGCTACTACAATCACCAGGTGTGTGGTAACTCCTTCTCCCCTCACAGCCACAGCCTGGGATGGGTCTGGTCAGCACAACTGTGCTGAATGTCCCTCAACAGTGGAAGGTCCTTCAGTCTACTACTAAGGCCTCACTCCCCACACTGCAAAACGAGTTTCTAAGGCTGAGAGGCTGCCGCTCCTACCCAGGTGCCCCCAGGGCTTATCGGCTGTTGATTCCGCAGAATCGGCCTGGGGGTGTTGCACTTCTTTTGGGCTGACCCTGTGCCCTTGGAGGTCAAGTTTTTCCTGCAGACTTCTCAAGTTGTCTCAGGAGAACTACTGCTTTACCAACCGAATTTATTTCTGCTATGCTGAGATGATGTCTTTTTTTGTGTGTGTGGAGGAAATTTAGAGAGCTGAAAGTTTTCTGACCTACTCCACCATCTTCCCAGAATCCTCTCCCCTAGTTTCTTTTTTATTGATGTTCTTTCTTGTGTTTTCCTAGTTTCCTACTACACTCTGTATCAGTTCTTAGAAGTCAGCCTTGCTTCACTGAATTCTTCATATTTGTTGTTTCTTTCTTTTTTTTGCTTTTTGGTGAGGCAGTCAGGGTTAAGTGACTTGCCCAGGGTCACACAGTGTCAAGTGTCTGGGGCCGGATTTGAGCTCAGGTCCTCCTGACTACCAAGGCCAGAGCTCTTTCCACTACACCCCCTTGCTGCCCCTTATTTGTTGTTTCTTATAGCACAGTAGAATTCCATTACATTTATGTAGCACAGTTTGTTTAGCATGTCCTTGCTGGTCCTTCCCACCACCGCTCTTCCTCAGCATCAGGGTGCCACACAAGACTTTGGGCCTTTGAATCATCCTCCAACGGCGTTGATCACTCTCTCTTCCTCGATACTCTTTTCTCTAGGTTTTTGGGTGGTTTTCTCACCCCGCCTTCTCTGTCTCCTTTGCTGGATCCTCTTCTGGATCATACCGTCTAACCATAGGTGCCTGTCAAGAGTTCTGTCCTGGGCCCTCTTCTCTTCTCCCTCTACACTGCTTCACTTGGTGATCTTGTCATCTCCCACAGATTTAATTACCATCTCTATGCTGATAATTCTCAAATCTACCTTTCGTGCCCCAACCTCTGCTGACCTCCAATGTCCCATCTCCAAAAGCCTTTTTTAGACATCTCTGGACTGGATGAACAGCAGACATTTTAAACTCAATATGGCCAAAATAGAATTTAGTTTCTTTCCCTGTAAACTTCCCCCCATCCCATCTTCCCTAATACTGTAGAAGGCAACACTATCCCCCCACTTCCTCACTCTCAAAACCTAGGAATCTTTCTGGATTACTATCTCTCATCCAATCTGTGCATAAGGGCTTTTTGATTTCACCTTCCTAATGTCACTCCAGTGCCTCATCTCTGACATTCCAACCCTTCATCATCTTGTTTACTGTGATAGTCTGCTGGTGAGTGCGTAGTCTGCCTGCCTCCCACTCCAATCCATTCTCCAGTCAGCCACCAAAGTGATTTTCTTAAAGTGCATATCCAATCATGTCATCCCACCCTCAGCCTCCCGCCCCCACTTCTCAGTAAACTCCAGTAGCTTTGTATTAATGCCTTCAGGATCAAATACGAAATGTTCTGTTTGGCATTCAAAACTCTTCATAACCTATTCTCTTTCCACCTTTCCAGTCTTCTTACTGACTCGTACTCTTCCATCCAATGACACTGGCCTTCTGGCTGTTTTATGAACAAGACATTATGTCTCTCAGCTCTGGGCATTTTTTCTGGCTGTGTCTCATGCTTGGAATGCTCTCCCTCTTCTTCTCTGAGCATTGACCTTCCTGGCTTCCTTTAAGCCCAAACTAAAATCCTGCCATCTGCAGGAAGCCTTCCCCAACCCCTCTTAGTTCCAGTGCCTTTCCTCTATTAATCATCTCCTGTTTATCCTGTAGATAGCTTGCTTCATATAATATTTGTTTGTTTTCTCCTCCATTATATTGTGCATTCCTTGAGGGCTGGGGCTGTCTTTTGCCTCTTTTTGTATCCCCAGAGTGTAGTACAGTGCCTGGCACATAGTAGACATGTAACAAATATTGATTGATTGATTGAGCTGCCTCCACACTTATTTTACTCTTGTTTTTTCTTGCTTTCCTCAATCCTTAGCATATAGTAAGTGCCTGGCACAAAATAAATGATTAATAAATACTTTTTGAGTTTGAGTTATCCATTGGACTCCGCTTGATTCATACTTTTACAAACCCTTCTCTCTATCCGATTGATGCTGAACCCTTGACAGGCAAAGAATACCCCACAACCCAACTCTAGCTGTCTATTCTCTCTTTCTCCTTCATCCATCATTGTCCCATTCACTTATTAGAAACTCTTAACATTTCTCTCTCTGAGCATAATTTCCTATCTTCCCACATGTCTCATTTCTCCTATACCTCTTGGCCCTCATCAAGACCTCCAGTCTGTCTGTCTGTCTGTCTCTCTCTCTCTCTTTATCTCTCTCTCTTTCTGTGTGTGTGTGTGCTCCCTCTCTTGTTTCGCCCTCCCTCTCAACTTCATTTTTTTCCCCTCTCAACTTCAGCCTGTCCCTATCACATGGTTCCTTCCCTACTTACTTCAAACATGCCTACAACTCACCCATCCCCAGCTGTCCTTAGACCCCACTATCCCTTCAAGCTGTCTTTCTTGTGTCTTCACTTCTTAGCCAAATTCCTTGAAAAAGCTATCCATAATCACTGCCTCTACTTCCTTTCTTCTGAAAACCCTTTGCAATCTTGCTTCCAACCTCATCACTTAACTGAAACTTCTTTCTGAAGTTACTAATGATCTCATAATTGCCAAATCTGATGGTCTTTTCAGTACTTATTTTATTCAACCTATCTGCTGCATTTAACTACCCTGTCCTCCTGATACCCACTTCTCTGTGGGTTTTCATGTTATTACTCTCTCCAAATTCTCCTACATGTCTCAGTTTCCTTTGATGGCTTATCACTCCAATTATGCCATTTAACTCATTCCTCAGGGTTCTGTCCTAGGCCTTCTTTTGTCTTTATACTCTCTCTTTATAAAGTCACCAACTCTTAATGGATTTAACTGTCATCCCTATAAAGATGAATCCCTAGATCTATATGTATAGGCCTGCCAGTTCTCTTCTCTGAGCTTCAGTCCTTCATCACCTATTAAACATTTAAAATTGGACATCTTGAAAACATCTCTCTTTTTTTTAAACATTTTTAAAATTTTGAGTTCCAAATTTTCTCCCTCTTTCTAGCCTTCCTGCCACCCATTGAGAAGGTAAGCTATAATATGATACCTACTATACATGTGAGGTCATGCAAAACATTTTTCCATATTAGCCATGTTGCAAAAAAATCAAGAAGAATTTAAAAATTGACAAAAAAAAATATGCTTTATTCTACACTAATTTCATCAATTCTCCCTTCAGAGGTGGCTAACGTTTTTCATTTTGAGTCCTTTGGAATTGTCGTGGATCATTGTCTGAACATATCTCAAATTCAGCATGTCCAAAACTGAACCCTGTTTCTCACTAAGGCATCCCATATTCCAAATTTTCCTTTGTCTGTTGAAGATACCACTATCCTTCCAGTCTCCCAGTTTCATAGCCTTGGCATTTTCTTTGACCCCTCAGTCTCCTTTACCCCACATAGCTAATCAGTTGTAAATCTTGCTGTTTCTGCCTTCAAAGCATCTTTCCCATCTGACTCTTTCATTCTCAGTCACCTCCTTAGTTCAGACCTCTTACCTAGAGTATTTTAATGCCTTCCTAATCGGTCTCCCTCCTTCAAGTCTCCACCTCAGTCCATCCCATATTGCTGCCAAGCTGATTTTCCTAAATCAGGATTACCTAAATCAGGATTTCCTAAATGAGAATGAACTCTTCTCTTTAACTTGTTAAGTTCTTCACAATCCAACCCAACTGCTTTCCAGACCCATTTGGACATTATTCCTCCTCCTGTACCCTATGATACAACCAAACTGTCCATTTCTTTCTTGGTCAGCCCACAGTGGGCTTCCACTGGCCCACTCCCATGCCTGGAATGTACTCTCTCCTTGCCTCTTGAAGACTCACAGAGTTTCTCTCTTCCTTTAAGATTCAGCTGAAGCACCATCTTTTGCATGCAGCCTTTTCTGATCTCCCCCAAATGCTAGTGCCCTCCCTCCCAAACTGCTTGTGTTTAAGTACTTTTTTCATACAAATACAATAAATAATTTTGTATTTATTCACATATTTATTCAGTATATGCTTATATGGATACTTATTATTTCCTACATTAGAATGTATACTCCTGATGAGCAGAGATTGTTTCATTCATTATGTTTGTATCCTCAGTGCCTTTCACAGTGCCAGGTACATAGTAGTTGCTTAATAAATTTTTGTTGGTTAATTTATTTCTTATGCCCCCTCCCTCTCTTTTTAATTTTCAGTCTCTTCCTATCTACTAGCCGTTTCCCTGCTGCCTGCAAACATTCCCGTCTCCATTGTTAAAACACAAACAAAAAAAAATCACTAGATCCTAACATTTATTTACTCTCACCTCATCTCCTCCCCTTCTCAGCTAAGCTGAAAAATCCATGTCTAGTCAATGTCTCCACTTCTCTCTCTTCAAAACCTTCTGCTATTTGGTTTATAACCTGAAGTTTTAGTTGGAGCTACCCTCTCAGTCGCCAAATCATATTCTGTTTATATTGTTTCAGATTACATTGTTGTAGTCATTATAGACATTATTTTCCTACTTCTTACTGCACTTTGCATCACTTTATAATGTTTTTCCATGCTTCTCTGTATTTATCATGTTCATTGCTTTTTTACAGCAGAGAAAGATCCCATTACATCTGGGTGCCACCATTTATTTAGCCATTCTCTAATCAGTGGACATCTATGTGTTGCCAGTTGGTGTGTGTGTGTGTGTGTGTGTGTGTGTGTGCATATGTAACCTTTCTTTTTTTGTCACTGACCTCCTTAGGGCATATGTCTAGTGGTAGACCTTTTGGGTTGAATGATAGACATTTTAATCACTTTCTTTGCATAATTCTTAATTTCTTTACACAATTCACATTTCCACTAGCAATGCATTTTTAATGTACCTGTCCTTCTACAACCTCTCCAACATTGACTATTCTATCTGTCATCATCTTGCTGGGATACTGGTATGAGTTGAAATCTCTAGGTTATTTTGATTTATATTTCTCTTATCCTTAATGACTTGGAACATTCTTTCTTATTTTGTCACTCATTTTTTTATTTTGATAATATCATTCCATTATATTCTTTCCGACTCCAAAAGTTGTTACTCCAAAATGTTCATCTTTCTAGAGGGGAAGGCCTAATATTCCTAACTTAGAAACATTTAAAGTACTGGCAAATACACTATTATCAACTCACTCTAATTTGCTTATTTTACACAAAAGTGGTTTTGAATCCCTCTGCAATACTCAGATTCAAAGAAGTTTCCTCCTTGGAGCTATGGAAATGGAAGCAATACCATAATTGCTGTGTACTTTGGGACCATTCAGCTTGTGGATCATTGATTTGACAGACTATAACTGGTCTTTCATGTAAATATATACTTGGGAGCCCATGAGTATGTAAGCTTTTGACATAGTTATTGGTGAAGTAGAACTTAGCTCTTTTAGAATTGCTGTATATTGTCGAGTTCGTTGCCCTTTCTTAATAGGTAAATTCTCAGTATAGCTTTAACACATCTTAAGTTTTCAAAATTGCAGTTTTACGTTTGGTATGAGAAATGACAATGAATGATTAATTTATTGGTTAGTTGATTACTTCAAAATAGAATTAACGTTCTTTAGATGTAAATTCCTATTCAGATATATGTAGCTTTATGTTAAGTGATATTATCTCAATAATTGGAAACACAAGGGATTGGAAAAAATAGACTTTGAATTAAGCAGGTCTATTTTTATTAAAGCACAATGAGGCATTTAGTTGGTGGGGGAAATAATTTTCTCAGAATTATGTGTTCTTTGAATAAAGTATAAGTGGCTTAAGAGGCTTGTACTGTATAAATTCTCTTATAAACATGTAATCAACTCTGTTGATTACTCATTCTGGCATTCCGTGCCTTCCTCAATATACCATCCCCCCATCATATCTTCCCTGCCTTATTTTCCACTACTCTCTTACATACAGTATCACTGTGTGTGCAGTACCTTTCTTTTCTGCTTCCCTGCTTTTGCTTAGGCTGTTCCCTCTCCCTGTGGTTCTCTGATGAGGAAATTATCTAAGGCTGTCTTTGCTGTATAGAGTGAACTGGACTCTGAGGTTGTGATGCCCAGCATGAGTTTCTTTCAGTTAAACTTTTAGCTCTTTTAGAACAGGGAGTCACCTCCTAATCCCCACCCTTGATACAATGCCTTGTCCATGGTATACATTTAATAAATGTTTATTGAATTAAATTGAAGTGACTGTAAATGAACAAAGTGAGTCCTCTGTACAAGCTCATAATCTAACACTGTAGTTTTTGGTTATTCTTTTGTTTTCTAAGGTCTGAGAAGAGGGAGGACAAAAAGGAAAAAAAAACAACTAGAGATTCCTCATGCTGCCTTCATAATAATGACAATTTAGGACTAGGTCATGGCTACCAGAATTACAGAGGAGTTCTTATTAAGGAGCCTGAATGTAGGGGTCAATGCAGATTATGCAGGGAAAAGGTAGAAACTAGGCAGCACATCACTGAAAGCTGTGAAAGTTTACTATCTGCTCAAAATATGACTTGATGCATTCTACATGGAAGCACATTGTCTTCCATGGATTGACAAGAGAACAAATCTCAATACTGCAAATATGGATCTCAAATAATCCCTTGAGAACTCAACCAATAAACTGTACTGGAATTGGAGCATTATCACAGACCAAACTATTGCTTACAATTTCCTGGACATTAGATTGATGCCACCATAAAAAAATGCTCAAGAACTTCAAACTTCATAGAATGAGCTTTCAAAACTTAAAGACAAAGCAGAAGAAATCAAAATCATGAAGACAGAATGAGGTGTAGACATCATTCCCATCATCCTCTCTGCTGCTGGAGTTGAACCAAGCTTCCTCTAGTAAGCCCACAACCACTAAAAGGAATTATTCTTAGCCACCTATGCAATTAATTGTCCAAAGAACATTGAAAAAAAGATGAAATTGATTTTTCTATCGTAATAATAATCACATTTACTTATCATTTTATATATGCTGTCTTATTTGAGTCTTGCCACAACCATAGGACTATGCACAACATAGCAGGTGCATAGTCAGTATTTGTTGATTTATTACTCCTTTTTAGAGGGGCAAACCTGAGGGGGAGAAAACCAAGGCAGAAGGAAGAAAGGCTCATGATGAGCGAATACAAGGTTCCATCCTTGGGTACTTGTGAGAGAAGGCATTAGAGCACTGGAAGGTAGCATGGTCAAGATTGCATGTCTCAGGATCAAACAACTTCAGCAGCCATTCCAGCCTCAGACCTGAAGATTGGCTCCTCTTGTTTGCATTGGGAAGAACACTGCTGGTTTTAGCCATGTTCCTAGACACTGTATAGCCAGGTCATTAATAGCATTTTCTTCAAACAGATTCTTAATGTTTGAGTTTGTGGAGAAATTGAAAACCGCTGTCCAGCCTCCCAATTTCACAAAAGTTGTGGATAAAACATTGGCCTCCTATGTGCAAAATGGCACTCTGCAGTCCATTATTACCTACAAATAGAAGGGAACTGGAATGGATAGTCCCTGGTGGCAGTTAACTTTTGAAAAACTCCATTCTCCTCCATCTCATGGGTTCACTTGCCAAGAATTGACTCAACCTCCATAAATATTTTTTGC